>NW_024884142.1:72930963-73148177 GCF_019232065.1 Centrocercus urophasianus | reverse complement strand
GAGCACACCGGGGAGGTGGGCTGGTCTCGCTGCGCGGCCCCCGCCGCCCGGGAAGGCGGCGGGGCCCGGGTGGTGCGAGGCCCCCCGGCCGGAGAGGGGGAGCAGCGGAGCGAGCGCTCCCCGCCCGGACCCTCCCGGGAGTGCGGGGGGATCCGGAGGGGTCGTGAAGCCGCGGGGTCTGAAGGGGCCGAGAGGGCTGAGCCGCTGCGGCGTGGCATCTCCCGGTGCATCCTGCCGTGCCTCGATAGCTCCGGGCCGGGGGACTGGGGAAATGCCCTCGTTCTGAGGTTGTCCCCGGTCGCCTCCGGCGGTTCCCGCTCACCCGCGAGAGGGTGTCTGTAATTGCCCCCGGGGGGGCCCTCATGCCCCGGGGCACTGGAGGGAATTAGGGAAGAGAGAGTGGGCGCGTCCTGTGCCCCAAGGCCAGGCCCGCTGACATCGGCGTGGGCTCCGGTTGCCCCCGGGATGCGGCCACCGAAGGCAGCACCCGCAGGTCTGGAGCTCGAAGGGGCAGCAGTGGGGAGCCTCGCGCAGCGAGCTTTGCAATGACGCTTGGTGATCGGCTGTCGGGCTTTCAACAGCCCTAAGGGATGGGCTGCCAACTGCTCACCCGTCAGCCCTCAATTATTTTGTAAGTTTCCTAGGCATTGCTTCGCCCTCTCCTGAAATGCTGCAGCTGTCCATTACTGCCCAGCATTTCAGAGCAGGAAGCGCAGGACAGTCCTGAGAGCACGGTGACAAGGGGAGCACACAGAGGGAGGATGCTGTGATCCCTGCTGGAATTTGGCTGGGACACTGTCTGAAAATGCTGCGTCCTTTGTGGGTGATGGTTTGTTTGTGGCAAGATGCTCTTAACAGCATCACTGCTTTGGGCTCAGTGGGTGATTTTGTCTGGTCCACATGTGTCGAGCCATTAAAAGTGTCCCTAGCATCTTGTCCTGCAATGGATGTATGTGTGGAGGTGACTTCTCTCCAAATCTGGAAAGTCTTCCACATAGCTGCGGACCCAACGCAACCTTCTCTCACTTCACAGTGGGGCTGAGAGCAGCACGGCCTCTGCTCATCACACCCACGCAACTGGATGGAGCCTGCTCCATGCCACGCTCCTCACGGGATGGCTTAACCCCTCCCATCTCATTATAGTAATATCCTTATGATATCACCCTAGAATTTCCTGCCCTAAACAACCCCAGAAGGCTGGGAGGGATTGAAGTGTTTTTTGAAGAGTGTTTAATGCTACTTTACAAGGGCAGGAGGTGGTCAGAAAATCAGGGCTCACAGGTCTCTCTGTGGGGTGGCAGAAGGAAAGGGCTGCACCCAGCTAGTGAGCTGCTCAGGGCTTCAACCCTGGGGCCTATTGCTTCACCCCCTTCCTTACCAATGCTATTTTCCCTGGTGCTACTTACTGCCCTCTCACCACCAAATCCACCCCATTCCCCTCCCTCATAATTGAGCCAGACGGAGCTTCACATCTTAGCCACCAGCTTACGAGGTTTGCTTGCTGCAGGCAGTGAGCCTTTGAAAAGCAGCCCATGTGCTGTGAGCATAGGATAGATGCAGTGCAGGAACCTCACACCTTACTTAACACAGAGCTCAGGTCCCCTGATGCAGGGAGGGAAGGGGAAGGTCCCCTTCGCAGCGCTAGTGTTCATAGAGCCTTGAACAGAGCAGTGTAGCAGCCTCAGCTGCTGTGCACTCAGCACTGAGTGTATTTGTTTGGCCTCCCATATGCACGTGTCAGAAGGCTTTTAGGTTCTTAGTGCTCCAACGTTGCATTAGAGGAAGGAGTGTAGAAGGACAGATAGGTGTGTGGTGAGAAGCCCATACAAAACCAGATGTTTCAGCTCAGAACTCCCAGGCAGTGGAGAGGAAGGGACATGTGAAGTGATGCTGCAGTGTGAGCCAGAGGCCTTTCCTCAGCCAGCTCTTTTTGCCTATGTAGGTGTTCATCTCGGTGGGGCCACACTGACCATGCTCAGGAGCTTCTGTCTCCAGCTCATGTCCTTGCTTTGGATCCTCTTAGCCCATCACCAGCTTGCCCAAGGTGAGTCTCTGGGTCCTGCTCTTCTCTGTCCACCTTTCTAAATCCATTCCTGGCATGGACAAATCTCCTCAGCTCATTGTGCAAAATAGAGCTGGCCGAACATGGAAAACCAGACAATGCTGCTTCATCATCCATCACGTGGGAGGCAACTAATGGTGACCATAAGGCCCTGTTGTGGTGGCAGCTGGGTGGCAGTGCATGAGCAGGTGGGAGGTCCCAGTGCCCCACATCTCACTGTGATGGGCCCTCTGGGAGAGGTAGGGTGAGAGGAGGAGAAGATCCTGACCCCAAATGGCTAATCCTGGATCCCGTGAGGCAAAATCCTGAAGATTATCTTGCCCTACCCCCGCTCCGGATAAGTGCTGAATTCCCAAAGCCATCTGCCAGGAGAGGTGCTCACAGGCAGGAGGGACAGTGATACCCAAGCCTGGACCGAGCAGATCCAGCACCACTGCCCTGGTTGGATTTGGGAGGCTCCTGCCTCACAGATGGAGGTTTGGGAGGCTCATGCCTCATGGATGAAGGAGCCTGATCAGGGCAGGCAGTCACTTGCTGGCCTGGGTGCACATTGGGTTCCTGTAGAAAGCGCTGAGCAGGTGACGGGACAGAGGGGGAGGTTGGGATGAAAGCAGACAAGGAGCTGGAGAAAGCAGGCTGACGTGGATCGTGAGTGAGATGTGGCATGGCAAGGCCATGGCTCAGTTACAGCCTCTTTATGGTGGCCTTTAAATAAATAAGCAGAACTGGATACCTGCTCCTCAAGGTGAAGGGGTGTGCTCGGGCCCTGGCTGCAGTCTGCTGCACGCAAACAGTTTTTCTCAGGAATGGGAACATCCCAGAGACACAAAGGACCCGTTCTCACTACTTCTGCCTTTGGTGACTTTGTGCCCTGTGTGTACCTGAGCCTTCCCGCCCCAGTGGTCCAGGTGCTGTAGCACAGGCCATAGGGTCCCATTTTTGAGTTACCTGCAAGCCAGCAGAGCCAGAGCAGACCTGGGGTCACCCATGATCCCTGCTTAACCTCAGCCCCCTGTCCCTGCCTTGCAGGTGATGACTGCAGTGAGCACTGCAACCTGGCCCATGGCAGCTGCGACCAGGATGGGAAGTGCAGGTACGTTCATCTCCCTCGATGCATTTATCTTTTTAGTTTTTAGGCTTTCTCTTTTGGGAAAGGAAAGCCGCTCACACCTTATCTTCTGCACCACAGCCTGTGATACCCAAGGGAAGGGATGCTTGCTGCCCACGCTCAGGTTTATCCTGAGGTTTATCTTCATGCTGTTTTGTTTATAGCTTTTGCAGTATCTGGTGCCACCTCCGCTCAGCCCTGCTTCCATAGAGATGCCCTCTTTTCTTAGCACTTGCTGAGAGCTGATAGGATGAGGGAAGGCTACTGGGACACCATAGCTTTGCTTGTTGGTGGCTGTGGCCACCACACCGCTCCTCTGGGGCAGAAGACTCGTTGTATCCTGTAGGGCTCTGTTTTCTCACCATGCTGCACCCATAAGCCTGTAGAGTTGCGGAGTTGTAGAATATCCCAAGTTGGAAAGGACCCATAAGGATCACTGAGACCAACTCCTGGCTCCATCTAGGACCATTCGAAATTCAGTTCACTTCCAAGAGTGCCATGACCATTGCCCTGGGTAGCCTGTTCAAGGGCCCGACCACCTTCCGGTGATTAACGTTTTCCTAACACCCAACCTGACCTTCCCCTGTAGCTCAGTGCTTTCAACACGCTGGCCACATCATGTGAGAACTTGCATAGTGACCACCCACTCCAGTACAGGACCTCTCGTCCCATCCCCTGAGGCTTCTGGTGTTACGGATGGGGCTTCTCTCTGCCTGTCTGGCTGTGTGGTGGGAGATACACAGGGCTTGTTCAGTAGGTGCAGAAAAGCTGGGTGTCACAACGCTGCCCTGTCCCCTCAGGTGCGACCCAGGCTGGGAGGGCGAGTACTGCGAGGAGTGTGTGCGCATGCCGGGCTGCCTCCACGGGACCTGCCACCAGCCCTGGCAGTGCATCTGTCACAGCGGCTGGGCCGGCAAGTTCTGCGACAAGGGTGAGTCCCTGGCTGTGCGGATGGCTGGCTCTGCAAGGGACAGTGGAGCATCATCCAATCTCATTCCCATGCTGTGCTTCAGGGTGCTGTGGCTAAAGTCCTGCAGTGATAGGAGGGATGGCACAGCCAGAAGCCACGTGTGGGATGCCAGCCTGGGCTGCTTTGGCTGTCCCCAATTGCATGCTGGGAGCAGCATAGCACTGTATCCAAGTGCTGTTATCTGGCCTGACAGTGCAGCTCCCCTATGCCACCACCATGGTGAGCTCCTGCTGGCTGGCACGCACAGCACTGGCACATCACGCAGGCCAACAAGGGGTCTTCTTGCCACCTCCAGGCCTGGCTTGCTAGTGCCTGATGAAAGGAAGGAGGGAGAAGGTGTGGCCACTTTCCCATCCCCACTGGGTCTGGCAGAGTTTGGGAACTGAAGTGACTGCATTAACTCTCATTTCTCACTCACTCCACCTTTTCTTTCCCCCCTCAGACGTCCACATCTGCGAACATCAGTCCCCATGCCAGAATGGGGCTCAGTGCATCTATGACCGAGATGGGGACTACTCCTGTCTGTGTCCAGAGGGCTTCCATGGGAAGGACTGTGAGATGAAGGCAGGGCCATGTGAGAAGGCAGGGTAAGGCACAGCATTGTGATGACAGACAGCACTAGTTGCAGCTCAGCTTGGCTCGTTGTCTCTAGATTTCCATGCACTAATGGAGTTAAGCCAAAGCCATCTTTGGCTTTAGTTTAACTTGGCATGCTGTAGTCCTGCTAGGGTTGTGATCTGAGCAGGTTCCCATCCCTTGTCAAAGTGGACGCAATGAGCTGACACCAGTTGTGCCTTAAGGAGCACCAGGAGGACCTGCATCTTCCTCAGATCCTTGGCTTGCGGCCTCTTCCCATTGAGCAGTTGCCCTGTGCCTTGGGGACATCCCAATCTTGTCACTATAGAGGCAGAAGCTTTACTGCATCCTCCTTTACCGCATCCATCCACCTGCCCTGTGGCTTGGCAGCCAGCTCCAGTAGCGAGTTTCCATCCCCATGGCAGGGGGAGTCGCTTGTTTTCCAGGGCCATGACCTCTCTCCTCTCTCCTTGCAGGTCTCCATGCAAGAATGGGGGGCAGTGTCAAGACGAAAATGGCTTTGCCAGCAACTTCACCTGCCGGTGCCTCGCTGGCTTTGTGGGGGCTCTCTGTGAGCACGACGTGGATGACTGCCTGATGCGGCCCTGCGCCAACGGTGCCACCTGCCATGATGGCATCAACCGCTTCTCCTGCCAATGCCAGGTGGGCTTCGAGGGGCGTTTCTGCACCATCAACATCAACGACTGTGCCAGCCAGCCCTGCAAAAATGGGGCCAAGTGCTACGACCGCATCAATGACTATGACTGCTTGTGTCCGGACCGTTTCACTGGCAAAACTTGTGAGATCTCCATCCCTGAGCCCACCTGGGCTCCCCCCTACCATCCTTTGAACCACGAGAGCGGCTGGGCGATTAGGAGCACCACCAGCGAGATGCCTGAGGTGACACAGCCAGAGCCCATGAGGAGTGCAGTTACGGGGCGGCGCGTGGCCAACCACAGTGAGAAAGTGCCGGGAGGAGGGTTGTTAAAAATCTCTGTGAAAGAGGTGGTGACCCAAAGGGACTCAGGGCTGAGCGAAGCCCAGCTGGTGACAGTGCTGGTGTTTGGGGTGCTGACGGCAGTGCTGGTCCTCATCACTATCCTGCTCATCCTGAGGAACTGGCAGAGGGGCCGACAGCGGTCGAACTGGTGCCAAAGCCCTTCGCAGGCTGCCAGGAAGCTCCAAGATCAGGAGTGCCAGGTGGGCATGTTAAACTCGGTCCTGATCGAGCCCAGGAAAACAACAGAGCTCTGAGCACTCTGAGCCGGGCCCCTGCAGGTCATCATGCTGGCAGACCCCTCGAACTGCACCCCAGGCAGCTGTTCTGGTGCAAATTGGGCAGTAGGGAAAGGCTCCTCGGGCAGTGAGCACATCAACAAAACCCCATGGTGCTGAGCTCGGTGCAATGGGCCCAAGCCATCTCCACCCGGCCAGCGCCTGTGTGAGTGAAGGTAGGGCTGCATGGGGCCAGCCCTGCAAGGGAGCAGCATTGGTACCGCTCCAGTGTGAGCACTTGGAAATGGACTGGGACTGCTGGAGTGCTGTCTCACAAGTGTCTTCTGCTAGGTCCTCTACAACTCATCTCTGTGACTGGAACAGGGTCTCCCAGCTCTTTCTGGAGGCTGTAGTTTCAGATGCCGTGTTCCAAGGGCACAAGCAGATGTGGCCTTGTGGCCACGCAAGCCAGTTTGGAAACACTGCAGAGACTGTTTAGGGTCTCCTGCCCGTTTTTCTGCCCTATGTGATGCTCCTTCCTCTTGCCATCAGACTTGGTATTACAGACATGTTCTGTACCTTTCTCCTGATGATCCGTGGTGTTTCCTCTCCCCTCTTATGGAGCCGTCCTTTCTGGTATGGACACAGACAGCAAAGCTCCTTCCCCAACCCAATGTGCACTTCTGCTTTACTGTTTGCTGATGGGGAAGCACATGGCCTCTTCCTTGTGGGGCATCCCAGGCCTGAGCTGGTCCTTCTCATGTCCTCACAGGTGAAACTGGAGCTGGCTAAGACTGGAGATGTGCTGCAACTGGCTCAGGAGCAATACAGGATCCAGATCCTCATTTCCCCTGCCAGTCCCTCCAAAGCACCCTGCTGGCATTAACCTCAAACCAGCCATTGCAGAGTTTCTTGATAGTAACCAAGCTAAACTCCCTGCAGTGGATGTGTGGACAGGATACGGAGCCAATGATGACTGTAGGAAGCAGATACAGCACTGCATTCTCCTTGCTAAAGCAAGGCTGAGAGGCACTTAGCCTTGGTACCAGCTCTGCTCTGCCTTTTCTGGTCTGGTGTACAGCAAGCAGGGCCTCCCTGCCACAGTCAGGATTTTCTGCGCCTCCTCATAGGAATGAGGGGTCAAACAGTGGAAATCTTAAAAAATAAACAACAAAACAACCCCTACTACTGGCCTGTAGGGTCACAGAACAGGGTTTGAGGTCATGTAGAAAGAGAGCGGCCAGGGGATTAAACACTCAGCCAGGAGAGAGACCTGGGAGAGGGGTCTGGGGCTTCATCAAAAAGATTATTTTTTTAATACATGAATGGATAACGTACCTTTATCAAATAAAACAATTACAAGCCCAGAAACTGTATTAGAGAATGATAAAATAATTTAGGTTGAAGGCATTTCTGTACATCAACCTCCTGCTCTCAGCAGATTCAATTACATCATGTTGCTCAGCTACTTGTCCTGTCCAGTTGTATCTGTATTTTCATCACTGCCTTCAAAAGTGCAAAACCAGACTGCGGCACGTGGATTGTTCTACCCCATGTTCTGGCCCAAAGTCATCATAAACCTTTTGTTGCCTGGAAGCCCTTAACTTTGCTGCCTTGGCATTGTCCTGCTGGGAGAAGTTCAGAGAGCTCAGGGCCTTCTTGATCTTAACATCTCAAAATATCAGAGGCTGCTTAGCTTGAGGCCAGCCTTACCAGTCACTGAGCAAAGAGAGACATAACTGCAGTGGGTAGAGACCTGCCTCAGGACAAGGTTATATCTGCAAGGCACTGACTCAGAGTGCTGGAGAGCAAGGAAAAGACAAGACTAAGTGCAAGGGCAAGATAGGAAGAATAAGCTGATTCTCTAATTGAAAGAAGCCATGTGTTTGTGCAGCTGGGAGCAGGGGAGAAGTCAAGGAGAGTTTCCCTAGGAAAAATGGTGTTGGAATAAACTAGCCTTAAGGGGCCTTTAATGTCATTGCATTCTGGCCTTTCGGAAGGAAGGGTCTCCACTGCAAGCCAGAGAAAGAGCAGTAAGATCCCTGGTTGCAAACTTCTGGGGTATCTGAAGAGGTCAAAGTTCCCTGGCTGTTCTAGGAAGAAGGAAGGGTTATGTTAGTGCAGAGGGTACCACTTCTGCAGCTCACAAGCAAGTCTATGTCTGGAGGGCAAAGGGGAAAGGAACCCAAATAACACAACTTCACAAGAATGTTTCCATTTTATTCTAAATTGCATACATGAGACTGAGCCTCAGATTAGGAGTCACTGATTCTTCAGTGAGGAGTAAAGCCCTCTGTAATCTCAAAGGGAAGCTTTGGAGGGCAACAGTGCCCCACCAGCCAGGCTCACATGGCCCTAAGCACCAGTTCACTTTTCCCTACTATAAGAAAGGCCATGCTTCCATTCCTGAGACACACAGTCATTGTCAGCAGGAGGCAATGACCCCTCCTCTCATTTCAGCAGCTCCTGGCCCTGCAGGGATGGAGCTGGCAGCTGAGGCAAGAGGAAAGGCAGACACAGACCCAGAAGGACTGCCTGACCTCAGCCCCAGAAGGAGGTCACTGCTGCCCACTGTGCAGCAGGCGCTGAAACAAGGATCCGTCCTTTTTGCTTAGGCAGGCAGGTGAGTCCAGCTCCACCACTCTTCCAGCCTGCATCACTAACACACGGTCTGAGTCCAAGATGGTGTTCAGCCTGTGGACAGCAGACACCAGGACACATTAGTGGAGCTGAAGAGGAAGAACTCCACGCACTGCTTTACCTGCTGTCAAGAACAGGCCCAAGACATGCCCAGCACTAATATTCACAGAGCCTCTCCTTATGCACTCAGGGGCACGCTACAGTCCAGTTCACCAGGCAACTTCTGTCCACCACTGAAATACAAGATGTTTCCATCCTCACAGCAGAGTTATTGAGTTGCTTCTGTTTGCCCATCCAATTAATGGCTCACTCAAAACTGAATGGTGTGGAACAACCACAGGTACAGAATCCCATCATTATTTCCTCCCTCCTTAGTGCTCTACCCTATCTCAGTTCCAGCAGAAAAGAGGCTGGGGCCATTTCCAACCCAGTCTTGCTTTACCTTCTGTCACTCCCTCCTCTGCTGGTTCTCCTCAGTAATTGCTCTTTCAAAGAGATCTTGACCACACCCCAAACACACACCTCAGCCCACAGTGTGCTTACTTTTCTATTCTAGCTCTGCATTATCTCCCTAGCATTCAAATCCTATTCCCATCTCCTACCCTCTTATCTAATCCACTTAACAAGACCCACTCAATTCCCTTGCAAGGTCTGGCCCACCCTGCCTGTTATCCACCACTCCCACTTGACAACATCCCCTGTCACCTGCTTGCCTGATTTTTATTTTTGTGGTAAACCCGGTGCTGGGAAGCAGTTCCCTTTAAAACACCCTACATACTACTGCATGACCTTCCTCCAAATTCTCTTCCATTTGGCATCAGTGGGAGCATTCAGGGCAGAGACCACTGCTTACCCATCCCTTCTCAGTATCCACAGCATTTGCGTTTTGCACTCCTCTGTCACTGCTTTGACTCTTACATTAGCTCTCTTGGCTGTGGAGCAAGCACTGCTGCTGTGTACTGTCTGGGGAATGTCTAGCCTGTCAGGGTCAGATGCAGGCTGGAACCAACACTCGGAGGACTGGAAAACAGAATTACCAAGTGCTCTACCTCCCCTGGCCAGAAGCTGCCTGCAGCCCTTCACCTTTGGTTGTCCTGCAGTGCCCTCTACTGAGCCAGAGCCACCTGCTTCACTCATATGTCCAACTGCTGTTTTTGTGTAGGGTATTTCCCCACTGCTCCTTGCCCCATTAGCCAGAACCACACGCCTAGTTCACCCCCTGGTCCCAGCAGGCAATGCCCAAGGGAGCCATCAGCCATACAGTATTTCCCTCTGCTGTCACCCAGTTTCTAGGTACAGCATTTTAACCGCCTTGTTCTGCTCAACCTTCAGGCATGGCAGGCACAGCCACTGCTTCCTCTGAGGGCATAACACTGCGTCAAAAAGTACTGGACACATGGAGCGATGATTTCTCCGTACCTGTGAGCAATTGTCAAAACAGTTTTGTCAGCAAAGCGCTGGCGGATGGTTTGCTGCAGCAGCTGGTCTGTCTTCTGATCCACACTGGCTGTGGCCTCATCAATGCACAACACCTGCCAGGGACAGAGTGAAGGAGACACCCAAACATCACTGAGGAAACCCCAGTCTATGTCAAGGGATAGCGTGACAAGGTAGCACAGGTCATCCATCACCACCACACCCCACTCCTGGAGCACCCTGCCCTGTTGTGCCAACACAGCCATCAGCAACTCACTCCTTGCTTTGATGGAGGCAGGCACTCACCTTGGCCTGTGTCAGGAGGGCTCTTGCCAGACACACCAGCTGCCTCTGACCCACAGATAGACTCTTTCCTCTCTCTCCCAGCTCACTGTCCAATCCACCTGCAGAGGTCAAGCTGAGCAGTTATCACACCACGCTCTGTGTAGACAGCTCTCCCAGTCTTTTTTTTTTTTTTTTTTCCCCCCAGCAGCACTCAAAATTCCAATCCCAATCAGTCCCAAGCCTTTGAAATCAAAGCCTTTCTGCTTGGATGCAAGCAACATCTACCAGAGACATGAAATGTGCTGCTAGAACCAGGGCTATGGCATCTCTCTGAGGCTCTGCCTGAGCATCCACTGGTGCCTAGGCTGATCAGCAAGATTCTGCCATCCAATCCACCACCTGACTGTTTCTTGATACTAAATCTCTGGGAATGTCACTGGGATCTCACTGGCCTTTTCTCACTGGTGCTAGTGGGGCCCTCATCTAACCAATTCCCTACCACATCTACCTGATCCCTTTTCATCAGCTTTCTGACTGGAAGCTTTCTTTCCTCTCCCAGTAGCAGGGCCCACCAATCTCTCCACACTGGCTCCAGACTCACCTATCTGGGTAACAGCATCCCGCAGGTGGCACTGCTCTAGCACTTCATGGAGTTCAGCATCTGTCCATTTTCCCTGAGGGTCCAAATTCTCTCGGATTGAGCCACTGAATAAAAATGGATCCTGGGGGATGATAGCCAGTCTAGATCTGCAAGCAAAGGATAGCTGAAGGCACATGGGGTAGGTTCTGCAGAAAAGCAATGGCCTCTTTTTTTTTTTTTCCCCCTGGCATGCCTTGGCTGCATATCTTAAAGACACAGAGATAGGGCTTAAGTCACATACTCAACTTGGTTTCCTCAGTACAGGTCTACAGAAACAACAAAGCAACTTATGAGAAACAGACTACAGACAAGAGAGTAAGCCTTTTCCTCCTGACTCTTCTTTTTGGTATCCAACCAGTGGCTTCCAGACCCCAACCCCCTTCCACCCAGGCTGCCCCTTGCTCTGCTCAGACCCTCTGTACCTCAGCTCCTCCAAGCCCACCAGCTGGCTGTCAACACCATCCAGGAGAATACGGCCTGCTTTCAGCTCCAGCATGTGGAATAGTGCCAAGAAAAGGGTGGATTTTCCAGATCCTGTGCGACCCACAATCCCCACCTTCTCTCCGGGGTACACTGTGAAACTCACTCCATCAAGTGCATTGGGAAGGCCTGCTCGGTAGGCCAGGATCACTTGCTGGAACTCCACAAGCCCTTGGCTTGGCCAGTCAGCAGCAACCTAAGAGAAGCACCAGAGAAAGACAGAGGATGAATGCGACTGCCATCTTCAGCCCCATCTCCACACAGGCCAAGACTCACACATCCCTTTGGATAATTGCTTGGCTTTTGAACAGACAGAAGGTGCAGCTCAGATCTCCTTCTACAACTTTTTTTCCTCTCACAGTTTAGCCCTAATACCCCCTTCTGCTTTTCCATCCTCTTCCATCACTCTAGCCTTCAACAATTCCTGCCTGAGGTTTACCCTCCTGGGGGTGTATTGGTAAAGGATGAATAACTGAAGCAGATTCTCTGAGTGAGTGCTTTCCAACCACTCATTAGAACCTTTTGACCTTCCCCAGGAAGAAACCACAAGGCACAGGGCCAGCAGATGGGCTGATCCCTGAAAACATACTTAAGGTTTTACCTGGACCAGTTTATTCTGGGGCTCCATGGGGATGTCTGTGGTATACTCCTCTGTCCTCTCCACGCTCACCATCATGGTTTCTGTTGTAGTGAAGCTGGAAATGAGGCCTGAGAGCAGGTTTGTAACAGACAGCGCATATGAGAGTGCCAGGCCCACAAGTCCTGAGAGGACAAAAGCATACGCAAGGATGTTAATGGCAGGGAAGGAGCTGGGATCTTGGAAGGACAAAGAAAAAACAACACAAAACAAAAGAGAGAAGCCAGCACTCTGGAGTCTGGGATCTCACTGTTGCACAGGGACATGTAAAAGCAGCAACAGAAGCCAAAGCATCACAATGTGGGCAACACACAGAGTGACAAGGAGCAGGAACTCTGGATTTTACTCTGGTATACAGAGACATGCAACTCTGGGCTGAGAGGAGTCCCTGGACCACAGTCTCAGGGAGGCAAAGAAAAACCCCGACAGCCTACCTGGATTTCCTATCTGCTTCTGGTGCTGGATGATGGCAATTCCTGCAATAGCTGTAATCACAGCAACTCCAATCATTTGCAAGCGAATGTCCAGCCACTGCATTGCTGTGTTGCTGGCAAAGAGGCAGCGCTGATTGTGTTCTAGGCGCAGCTCATTCTCCAACTCAAACCTGGTGGAAGCACAACAGAAGTTCATAAAGGCTGTGCATCACTCAGCCCTCATTGCTACTGCCCAAAATCATGAGCATTCCTACCACCATGTAACTAGCTCCACGTTAGGATGACCCTGATCTATAAAGCCAAAACTCTGCCTCTCTAGGTGCTCTTTCCCTGCACTCACCTTTGTGTGGCCCGCAAGGCTCTAATGCTGCTCAGTCCTGAGAGAGTCTCTGAGAAATGAGTGTAAATGGGAGACAGGGTGACACTGTAAAGACGCTTGAGTTCCCGGGATGTGCGCCGGTAATAGCGTTGGATGGAGAAGTAAATAGCAGCCAGAGGAAGTAAGACCAGGCCAATCCAAGGGAGACCGTAAGTGATTATCACCAGCATGCCCAAAAGCCCATACATGTTAGCCAAGAAAATGTTAAGGATAAATGGCAAGCTGTCATCCACACAGTACAGATCTGAGGAGAAGCGGTTCAGGATCCGGCCTGTTGGTGTGGTGTCAAAGAAGGTGACTGTGGCCTGGCAACAGAGGATTGAGAAAGCAAGTCAGCCAGAGGCAGCTAATCAGTTCATCAGATAAACACAGCAGAAATCTACTTCTCACACCCTTACTCCAAACTATTAAAAACACACCAGTGCAGAATGACTTGCAAGAACTCTGTACTGTATTTTCAGACCATTACCTTTATAACTCTCTGGAGCAGTCGTTTGTGAATGACAATGGCAGCACGGATAGTGCCATAGGCGAATAGGAAGGCCCGAAAAATGGTGAAGAGAGAGTTGGCCCCTGCAATGCCCCCATAAACTGCCAGGTAGAAATTCACATCCACGGAAGCATTGGAAGGGACTGGGGCTGTGTTCAGAACTTGAATCGGGGAGCTAGAACAGAGAAGGAGGAAGATTTTGAATCTGCTTAGGTCCCCATGGCAGTAAAGTTACACTCAGGGCATCAGAACTGAAAAGCAGACTTGAGGGAAAATTGGGATACTTGAGCCTGATACTCCTCTTTTGCCCTGCTGAGATAAATACTGACTACTTATGCAGCCAGAGGCCTTCCATCAGCCTCTGGTGACAGGCTCTACAGACACCTCATAAATTCCCTGTCTGGCCAGAGATTTCAATTTTTTCTTTCTCAAAGCAGTCTTACAGATCCCCTGTCTGCAATGACATGGTCTCAAGAAGGATACTCACAGGAAATGCACAAAGGCAAAACGAGTAAATGAGTGTGTTTCCTTCAGCATCTCCTGCTCAGCATTCACTTACACAAGCCCAAAAACGGAGAAGAGAAGCAGCTTTGTGGAAGGTAGGGAAGCTGAAGAGACCATCACAGATGTATTTGCTGCTTGGGATATGCTGGAGATCCAGTGTGAGAGCCACCAATCTGAGATATTTCTGGATGCTACAGAGAAAGACAGACTGCATAAAGGATTCAATCTTCAAGTCAGCAAACACAAAGCAGAAAAATTGGAAGGGAAGCTGCTGGGAAATTTCAGTTATTGCGACTCAGCCTCATGCAGTCCCTGTCCTCATTCTGCACTGTTACTAATAGAACAGAAGCAAGAGAACTGCCATGATCTGCAGCAGTGAAAGGAAACTGCTAAACAAACAGACACATAACTACAGCAGCAAATGAGAGGCCAGATCCTTTTTCCTTTTCCCACATAATTCTCCCCTCATTCCCAACATACTATACTAGTTTGTAGAAAAGGGCTCTTCTTGGTGTGGGGAGAATGATCAAACCTCTTACTATTTTCTTTCCCTGGACTCCACACAGCCAGGAAAAAAAAGGACAGGAACATTTAAAGAGAAAGAGAGATGTGTTCTTGGATCATTGCCTCACCTTGCATCAGGAGCAGTGAGAGGAGGATAGATAATGCTAAGCAGCTTCCCATTGCCAACCAATATGCCTTGTAGACCTGAAAATCCAGAGCCCCTTCTTTCTTTTCCTCCTCCTTGTGGAGGAGACATTTGTCCTGCGATGATTCTTCTGCCTCCGTCTCTATAACTTCTTCCTGGTCCTGCTCATCAGAGTCTGTTGGGGCAGAAGCAAACACAAAAGTTAGTGTCATTGGTACCTCCTGCAGCTGCTGCTTGATGACAACAGAGCAAGTCAAGGCCATGAGGAAGACTTATTCCCTCCTCTCTGCCCTTTTGCAATAGGTGCACCAATGCTGGCAGATTCCTATCCAGATCTGAGCCACAAATGGAAAAGCAGATCCAAACACTGTATCAGACCAATAGCAGATAGCCTTCTCTTGCCCTTTGAACACAATGCCCATAGATCAGCTCTGCCATAGGTAGTGAGAGCTCTGCTTCAAGGCCAAAAGCCATCAAGTATAGGTTCTCTTTGGGTGCTCAGATGATCCGTACTGTCCCAGCCACCCCCAAGCTTGCCAGGTGCAGACCTTTATCATTCCGCCTCTTGTTCATATCCTTGAATTTGGGGACAGATTCCACAAGAGGCAGGATATCAGCTGGTGGGCCTGCAAAGAAACACACACACGTTTCAGAGCCTGAGATAAATAGATGATTCTTCCTGATTATTGTTATGAAATGGACCAGGTTTGTTCTCATGACATTTCCTATTTTCTTCCACAGCAACTGCTTTCTTTAAAGTTCTTCTCCATCTATCCCTGCCATGTCCTTCTGTGTTATCAGCTTTCTATGCCTATATCTGTAAGTCTGTATGCTCCCTTCCACACAGTCGTCTTCACTCATCTGCAGTGTCCTCAAACTCTTTATTCTTCCTTGTGTTCCCCACTAGTTACTCCTACACCCTAACAGCCATCTTTGCTCCAGCCACTCCAAACTGGCACAAATGGATGCCTGTGAAGACAGCCACTGTACCTGTCTTGATTATCCTGCCATTGTCCATCAACAACAAGGCATCAGCCTTCTCCAAAAATTCTGTCCTATGGGTGCAAAGGATTCTGGTCTTGTGTTGGAGAATTCCAAGAATGCACTTCTGCATAAGATGATTAGCTACATCCGCATCAACTGCAGCCAGGGGATCATCAAGAAGGTAAAACTCTTTTTCCTGAGAAAAAGACAAGAGACAAGGATATAGCTGTTGGCCCTGCCTGAGCAGGCAATGCTGGAGAGAAGTGTCTCAGTGTGGCACACTGCCAGAAACTTTAGGCCAGCATGAAGTGGTTTAAGGCATGCAGCCAGAGCACACTGTACATCTGCATGCTTCCAACTTTACAATCAACTTGGCACAAGGCACAGCAGAACCGCTTTGCTATTTACCTGGTAAACAGCCCTGGCAAGGGCTATTCGAGCCTTCTGACCCCCACTGAGTGTCACACCATTTTCACCCACCTCTGTCTGGTCACCTGCAGGTAAGACCTGAAACATTCAAGGAAATCTGTTTAAAAAGGATAGGAAACCACTGTGGACTAAAGATGAGAACACTGAGATCCCTCTCCTGACTCTGTCAGCAACTCTTTAGATGATAACTTACAAAACAATGAAACAATGCAACAATACATACAGTGGTTCTGCAGGCAACTGGCAAGCTTGGCAATATTCATGCCACTAGACTCTTATATTCCAAAATAGGTGGCCACATATAAACTACCCACTGAGTGACTTCTGGTCCAAGACAACTCCAGAACTGTGCCCAAGGTTTATCTGGGAAAGCAATAGCTGTGCCTACAACAAAATAATGCCAGGGCCTGTTCCCAGCTTAGCAGGGAAAAAAAAAAAAAACAAAAAACAAAACAAACAAAAAAACCCACTAAATTTCAGCAGCCAGAAATACTTCCCATAGGCATAGGCTACCACTTGTCAAATAAATACCTTGCCCTTGTACAGTACTCACTGCTTCTGCTGAAGCAAATAGGAGCTTCTAGTACCTGGCACTTCAGAAATTCACAGTCTAGGTTATAAACTCAAAAGAGGAGGCTAGCTTCTCACCAGGTCTAACAGCAAGTTTATTGGCTAATATAGCCACGAGCTTCAAACGTATAATACATGCATTATTGATGGAAGGACTCAGCATCTCTGATCCAAAAAAGCATCAGCTGCTGACAGATTCTGTTGAAAAACCTGGCAGTCAATGTTCTGATAGAATATCTTTCATTAGAATCAAGGGTTTTTGGCTTAGCACCAAGGAAACCATCCAAAGTGCTAACGGAGCAATCTCACATCTTAAAGCAAACTGGTGCTGAGTACAATCTTGGACTGTTAATCATAGTAAAGCTGAGTGACTGTGACACCGGAAAAGCAGGTTAAAGCCTGCAAGAATGAGAACTCCTCCCAGTGAATATCAGGCAGAATGTACGGCTGAGGAAGCCCAAGAAGTTTTGCAGTTCGGGCACTCACATTCAGGTCCTCAGAGAGGGCACAGGCCTCTACCACCTCCTCATACAGCCTGGCATCATATTGTCGCCCAAAAAGGATGTTCTCACGGACAGTGGCAAATTGGATCCAAGGCTCCTGTGTGGCCAGGCCAAATCCTTGCTCCAGGTCACAAATATATACTTGCCCACCTTGTCTGCAACACACCAGAGATAGGCAGAAAGACAGCAAAGGTAAACTGTCAGTAGATCAAAATGACCAAGAAATACAAGTAGCACTCAATGGTCCCCTCCTGCCATGGTGTGGGAGGACCAGGCGAGGAGAAGTTTTAATATTACTTACTTAATGAGTTCTCCAGTGATAGCTGCAAGCAGAGAGCTCTTTCCAGATCCAACCTTCCCAACAACTCCCAGGAGCATTCCCTGTAAAGGGAATTGAAAAGGACCAACCTGATATGTTAATACACAGCATGGACTTCCTCCAGTCCATCTCAACTCTGAGAGACATTATATGTGTCCTGTACCACTGAGCCAAGAGAAAATCTTCACATATAGCTTGTAAAACCAGGAAAATGTGCCACTCTAGTGCCATCTTTGTTTCCTCCTGCATTCCTGCTCACCTTTCTCACTGAGAGGTTCTCAATGTGCAGTTGCAGACTGCCAGTAGATAAGGGCTGGCTGGTGCTTCCTTGTATGGCTGGCACCCATGAAAAATCTGCACCTCTTATATCTATGGCAGAAGCTGTTCCTGAAGTGCTACCTACAAGGAAGAAGTAGCATTACAGTGAGAATGCCACAGGGCGACAAGAACCTGGCATCATGAATACTATCAGCTTGGCTCCCAAATGCAAGAGGCAGAAACAGAGCGTGGCCAGAATGCCCTGAACACAACCTCAGAATAAGAAAGACACTTGCTTACTGACTTGTCTTAAACTTACACCTCATTTTCTCCAATCCTCCGTTCTCCAACTCCCAGAGAACACACAGGCTGACCTGCTGGCTCTCAGTGAGACACTGTGAGGATAATCTGGTTTTATTGTTGAAGGTGAAAGAATGGCAGAGAACTAGCATAAGGCAAGGAAGGAGAAAAATGGAACTGTGATGACTCAGGAGAAGCACTCATGCCTTCATGCCAAGGCAAAATTGGGGTTTTTGATGGCTTCATTATCAGAAGACTTTGGATGGAGAAGGGAGCAGCTTCTTTTAAAGGCACACTAGCGGTGGGATTGAGGACAAGCAATGGCCTATGTTTGGTAAAGAAAAATGTTGTAGCCTTGTATTCTGTTTTTACAGAAATGAAGTGCCAGTACTTTGACAACTTGAGTGGTGAGTCATGGTGTGACAAATGGCTGCCCTCCAGCGCTGCCTTTCACACCTCAGCTCTCTGCTCCAAATGTCTCCTGTCCAAGGTCCCAACCCTGCCAGCATCCTTTGCCATTACCTAGGGCATAATAAGCTTCCAAATCCTGGTCCATGAGTTCAAGGAAACGCTGAATGCGATCCAGGGAAACTTTGGCTTCCAAAGTCCCATTCAACACCCATGGGAAGCTGTTGAGGGGGAGAATGAGCATCCCCACAAGGGCCAATGCTGTGAACACCTGCATGGGTAAGAAAACAACTATGAACCAAAGGCAGTACCTCCTCTGCATCTTGTATTCTCCAAACGGCTTCAAGAGCAAGAGCCAAAAAAGCTATGGAGAGACACAGGGTGAGATCATTTCCTAGAAAAGATGTCTCGGGATGCAGTCCCACTGCAGACTGTCCTCTGCAAGAGACAAATTTGAAGCTCTACTACCTACAGTGAGCAGTGCTGTCAATTGGGACCTCCTCCTTCACTCACCTTTGTGGCAGTGAGTTGGTGACCCATCAGGACATAGGTGATAAAGATGACAATGGAGACAACAACCGGCAGTGCTGCCCACAGATAAACACACACAGCATCCAAGTACTTGATGGCTCGCAACTTCTGCAGCTCTTTAGCTCGGCAGGCATTTATCCTGGTGATGAAGTGCTTCTCCCAGGCATAAAACTTGATAACACGGATGCCACTTAGGAACTCTGTCATTAGCTGCAGGCATAGAGAAAAAGCACACAGTATCTGCTTAACACACCAAATGCCAGTTAGGCATCTGGGCTGTGCTCAGGTTTGCATTTGACTCCTGCTTAAGGGCCAGGCTACAGATACCAGGAGCCATTTTTTGCTAACAGAAATATAAACTCAAGTGGCAGCTGCTGAGAACTCTGCTGTCATTCATTCCACAAGCTTGCTCAGCTACCTGTACCTGAAAGGCTCATGAAAAGACAAAATACTATACAACTTCCCAGTTAGCCTGCGTCCAAAGCCAAGCAGGCTCACATCTAACAGCTCAGGTATCCCTGCAACATGTTCCCCTCTCACTCTTGCTCTCACATCAGCATGCACAGAGCAAGCTGAAATATGCCTGTGCCTGACATGAAAGATGCCTAGCAAACTCATCTTGAAACACCTGGCAGAGGTCCAACACATCCTGTACTACTACATGCATCTTCTGTCAGGAAGATAAATATTTCAGTAGTTCCAAACAGCTGTGGAAAAGCTGACTGAGGGTGCCAAACTAGAGTGAAATAAAACCACCACATCCACAATCACTGCATTTGTCCAGACTGTAAGATACCTCAACCACTGACAGCATTACCGAAGTAATGGGATGGAAGCATCTCTAAAGGAAGCAATCTTCTGCATGCAGAAGAGGAACCTTGCAAAGGAACTTCAGTTTGCCCAGAGGGCAAAACAAGCATTAGAGATTCACTATCTTGCGGGTGGGGAATGTACTTTACACTGAAACACTTTCGAACCCCTCTAGCACTTTTCCCAACACTGATTATTCAGTACAGCCTCTTGAAATGCACAGCAAGTAGCTAAAGAGCCAATGTTCCAGGGACAAGTGGGGAGAAAACCTAACAACAAATTCATAAAGCCATCACCTTCCCCTCACCTTGACCCGTGTATCCTTGTGCTTTAGCATCTCTGTGTTGCTCATCATGATGCGGTTGGCTATGACCTTGTTGATGGGCACAAGCAGTAGTGCCAGGGCCAGGCCTCCCAGAAAGGCTACACCCACTTGCTGGTAGAGAAGATAGAGCGTAATGGCAAACTGGAAGGGCAGGCTCCACACCTCATGGAAGCTGAGACAGAAGTTGACCAACCTACTGGTGTCTGTGCTCATGAAGTTGACGATTTCACCCACAGTGAAGCGGGAAAGGCTGGTGCTGCCAACACGCAGAGCCTTGCGGTAAATGGCAGAGATGACAGCAGCTCGCACCATCAGCATCACCTTCTGCACCTCGTAGCTGAACTGGTTCCGTAAAAGCGCACCCACAAAGGAGCCAGCAAAGAGCCCAAGAGCATAGAGCACTCCGTGGCTCAAGGGCTCCTGCTGTGACTCCATGAAGTTCACCAGCAGGTTCAGAAGCAGAGGGCCTGAGAAGCCGAGCAGGCTACCAGCCAGCTTGAGAAATCCCAGGGAGTAGAAACGAAGCCCAAATGCAGCATGAAGCACTGAGAGGAGTTGTACGGCCTCCTGGGCGTGGTGCGACCTGTCCAGGGCATTACTACTGCCACTGTCTCCAGCAATGATTGGGCTAGTAAGAGACGCTGTCTCCTCCTCTACTTGGTGCACAGTTGCTTTCTTCTGCCAGCAGGCATAGAATTGATCGCAGACCCTGGCAGCCTGAAGCTTTCGAGGAAGCAGACAGACATCTTGTGGTTGGTTCAGCTTCCACTGATAGCCACGTTTCATAAGAGGGTTCATCCAAGCATAAAAGAAGCGTGAGAGCCAGCTCTCACCATCTTCTGCCACTCCCTGCTGATCTGACACTGAGATCCCTGGCTCTGAAATGAGCTGATCCTGCTGCCAGGAGCTGTTGATGGAGAGGAATTCATGCCTATCAGCAGCAGGTAAGAGATAGCTAATCACATACGTCAGCAGAGAGGCCAGCTTCAGACAGAGAATGGTGAACCTGGAGGAGACAGCAGGGTGGGCAGGAGACCAAGCTGTCCCACTTTGGCAATACCACACCAGTGTGATGAGGAGGGAAGGCAGTGGTAAGAGAGCGAGGAGAGCCAGGGCTGCAGGGCCCCTAGCAGAGCCGTGAATGGACCTGCAGAGCATGATGAGTGCAAGGCCGTGAGTGAGCCATGTCAGCGCAGCAATGCCACTGGCTAACACTTCCAGGTATACAGGGCCCAGCTCCTGCTGAGAAATGGCAGCTGGGATTATATCAGCAAGGAGCAAGCCAGCAAGTACAAATGACATGGCAATTCTGCATCTCCAGCCTCGCCTGTGAGACATCCCAGAGCCAGATCTAGAGGAGGAAAGAGCAGATAAAATCTTCACAGTTGATATTCCATCATGTCTCAGTCACCATTCACCTTTCTTCCTCTGCTCATCCTTCCTTCATCCATTCATTCTTACTTCACCTCTTTTTATTCAGTTCCCTAGATATCTAACTTAGACTGTGGACATTGATATTCAGGTCAATAAAAATCAATATCCGATCAATACCAGAGGTTCAGATGCTATAGAAAATAACTTTTCTCTACACAAGTTTGTTTGCAAACTGATATTTTGTGGTCAAATGAGGCTCCATCCTTGAGGATTAACAGAAAAGTATACTTAACCTTTGGATGATCAAATTCTGTTAGATTTCCCTCATACTTGTGATACTTTCTCCAAAACAATTATCTTCTCAAATCTGCTTTCAATAATGCTGCCTAAGTAAAGTCCAATCTCAGTTGCTTAGCAAAAGATTTCATTACTATTTGGAGCCTTTCAGTATCAGTGAACATTGACACACTTACAAATTCATGATAACAGTAAACAGGAAAACTATTTTTGATTTAGCTGAACTCTTTATTACCTCACATACATCTTCCATGCCACCTCGTATTTAGATCCCTGTCAAGAAAACTTCCAGTTTTCACAACCCTCATTCACTGAAATTCTTTTCACTTTTCTCTGTTATTTTATTTTCAATACCCTCTGTTCTTTCTGGATACCTTTCTGCAAAGGATCGATCAGAGCTAAACACAGTACTTGGAATTAGGACAGATACTGACAAATGTAACGGCATCATAACATTGTGTCTTTCTCTAATGACATAAGTGGTACATTCCAGGATAACTAATTTCCAGCCCTTCCATCCTGCCTCCAGTCCTGCCTAATAATCAAGTGCCAGACAAGTGAGTTGTCATACCTTGGAGTGCCAAGGAAGCAGGCGCTGACCGCAGCAAGGATCACATGAGGAAACACATTCAATGCCAGCTGATTAAAGCAATGGCCAACTCTGCCATGAACCCACACAGGGAGTGGATCTTCTGGGCTGGTCCCACACAAACCAGCCAGGATGTTTTCCATCCTTCAGCGGGAACTGAACACGAGAGATGGAGCTCCTGAGGTGGAAAAGAACAAACAGCATGAGGCAGAGGACGAGCACAGCCCTGCTCAGGGTGGACTGTGATAAGGAATGAACATAGGACCAGAAACAGCTTCCTGGATCAGGCAGTCCAGGGCTATTGCACACCTGGTGTCTTATCAGCTGCCCTGCAAACCAAGCAAGCTCCAGCTGGAGCTACGCTGCCTCCTGCAGCCACCCCACAGCCTCACTGCTCTGGGAATGCTGTACTTGCTGCACCGCCAGGTCGAGCGCTTGCTTGGCCAGCTCATCCTGCCAAATTAACATCAGGAAACAGTGGCATGCTTGTATCCCGCCTCAAAATATCTTGAGCTGCTTAAACTACCACATACCAGTTATACTTCTACACATCCTCAAAGGGGCGCGGACAAAGGTGCTCCTTAAAGCAGCACGTAACGCCACGCACCCTCCAGCTCACACCAGCGTGCCGGCGGGCTGGGAAAGTGGCAGAATTTGGGGGCTCCGCGCTGTGCTCTGCAGACTGAAATACACACGGGCCGTTTCGAGCCTTACACCGTCCGACCAAACTCAGCCGAGCACCGAGTCTTCCGGGCCTCCCCGGGCCCGCACGAACGCCGCTCCGAGGCAGGCAGCTCCCCCGAGAGGCCGGCATAGCGACGCGCTGCCGCCGCACGCCCAACTTTGACCCCTACCCCCCGCCGTACCTCGGCAAGGCTCGGCCCTCCCCTGGCTCCGTGCTGCCCACGTGGAAGAGAGAGGCAAGGGGAGCCTCGCGCGCCTCCTTGCGGTCCGGAGGACGCGCTGCTACCGCTGACTTCGCAGCAGGTGCTCGAGATACTCAATTTCCCCAAACCGTCCCTCAGTACTCCCTCTTACCAGGGAAAATTAGCGCATCTCTGACAATAATTCATCACCGGTAGCCAATTTTACTTTCAACTCACAGCTCTTCGGAAAGGCAATAAAGCATTCTCTGAGCTAGCAAGCATTATCAGCGGGGTGCTGAGGTAGCAGAATGCCAGTGACATTCCGGTCCCGGAACACAGAGCAATCTGGCCAGAGGAGTTAGGCAGCAGAGATAAGAGCACGTACTTGGAGGCCACAGTACTCTCTAATGATAGTTTCCTGGAAAGAAGTACGAGGAGACAAAGACGTAGCAGCTGGCACCACCACAAGGATTTCTGCTGTGGGTTTATGAAGAAGGACAAAGCATGAGAAGACCCGTCTGAGTGTCTGCCATCCCTACAGGAATCCCATACAAGTTCAGGAACTCCTTCCATGCCACAGTGTTCTCTGATCTTCTTCTTGCCATGTGAGAAAAGATTTATTTTTTCTTTTGGTCAAGCTTTACTGGTTCTCTGTCCTCTCTGAGGATTTCAGTACCCTCTGGTCTCTATATCCATCACATCAGAAAACTGGCTTCTGCATGGAGACTGAAGTCAGTGCTCACAGATGCACAGACTTAGCTGGAATGAAGACTGTCCTATAAAGCAGCACAAGGCAACATTCACTCTACTATTCATTACTGAGAGTTCTTATTGCCTTAGAATATACAAATCCAAAGAGAGACAAAAATTTCTGCTCTGGTTCAGATCAACTTCTTGACATAGCACTATTTTCCTAAATGTCTGTACAACATCGTTTAATTTTTGTCTTTGAGGATTCTTATTTCTTAAGGTCCTTAAAGTGTCAGAGTTGCAAGGCTGCCTTTTCATGTCCAAGCAAGATACTAATCTGTACTAGTTAGGTACCTTTGATCAAGCTGTGGTTCCTCCCAAACGCCATTCAGAGGTTTCTAGAATAAACTTTTCTGTAGAGGCCTTGATAATTAGTTTACATCCTCTGCAGTCAAGGAAGCTTCCCTTCAAAAAAATGAAATAAGCAAATTCTCAAGACAGCAAATAGAGACACATGAGGCTGAAGCATGAGCTGCACACAAGTGAAACTTCCAGATTTCATAGTTCAAACATCTTATTTAAATTCCAAATGAAAAAAAATAAATAATAACAAACTTTTGTAAGACACCAAACTTTGTAAGACACCAAAGAAGTCCTCAGATACCAGGAGAAAGGATCATATTCTCTCCTTTGAATTTTTCCACCTGGACTGAAATATCAGCTTTCAGATGCCTTTGAGAATACTAATCCACCCCAACTAATCTGAAATCACTGGTGCCTGCTCTGCCTAAGCACATTTAAGTAGAAGCAAAACCAGAATCTAAACATTCCTCCTTTTTATGCTTCCTTTCAGCTATTTCATCTTCCTGAATACTGCTATGTGTTTGACTTGCTTAAAATATGTATGTGGAATATAGGCCTGTGGGTATACTGCTTACAAGTACTTCGTGCTCTATGGAGATACACCTGACATATGTGATTATCAAATAACCACAGCATTCAAACAAACAAGTCAGGTTTAATAACCCTCCCCACAGGCCAACATAGTCCAGATTTTATTAACTGAATATTAGTCAGTTTTTCCAACCACCTAGATTGAATTATCTACAGTGAAGAAAAATAATTTGGCAAATAGAGACTATCCCCATACCTTTTCTTATGAGTTCATTTTGTAACAGATTATTTAACACATTATTAACCTTTCCCAGGACTTGAGTCAGAGAAAGAGCATAGGCTTCATATTTATTCCACTACCCAGCTAAAAGTAAATACTGAACTGAAACAGAAGCCAGTCTAGACAAGCCTTAAATCCAGAAATACCAACCCTGTGATTGTAGACATAAAATCTCTGAAAACAAATTATCTATTTGGATGCTTTTTCTGTGCTTGCAGCCAGGACTTCTGTATCAGCTGAACCATCTTCAAATTCCATGATATAGGTTGACTTGGTTCAGACCAAAATCTTTCAGGAATCGGTTACTTCACCTGGACATGAAAATAGAACATACCTATTTCACACTGCTTTCCAAGGGAAAAATTAATGCAAAGTTCAAAAGACAGAGTAATATCATCCACTACAATTTCTCACAAGGAAATACTCACAGAACTGCCTCTCTTCTTACTAGTAACTCAGCATTTTAGCATTAGAGGAAGTGCTGTATGGCTGCCTCACAGACCTATATCTATTCTCAGCTCAAACAAATGAAGGCAAAAAACAGTAATTAAGATATGTCTTTCTCTACATTGTTTTTTACTTGCGGCCCAATCTGAATTAACATCAGTTCTGACTTGTTTACTCATTCATACACTGCTACTGCTGACTTTTCTTACTCTGTTGTTTCACTTCTCAATGTCATTTGCTCCTGTGACTTTGAGGCTTCACAGGAATTCAGACACCTTATTACCTCAACTTTGCCCTCAGCATCCAATTAGCTAGCACCTCACCAAGCAACAGCTAATTGCAAGTTCCTCTAACCAAGATGAGTTCTATAACTCCAAATCGCAGTTTGGGAGCTGAACTGGTAGCAGAGCAGACTGGTACCTCCTTTGTCCAGTATGGGTCTGGACCATTCATCACAGAGTACTACAAACCTTTGAGAAGCAGGTCAACTCTGCTCAACTTTTGCCCTGAATAATTTCTCTTGCAAAGAGCTGAGAACTTCAAGTTTCCTCTGACCCAAACTTCAGCACTAATCTTAATTTAACTGAATCCTACCATGGGTGCCCAGTCTCCTTAAAAACATGCTTCACTAAGGCACATGACTGTAAAGTGACACTACAGTAAATACAGAATGAGTTCAGAAGGTGTAAGGTTACATTCAGTAAAATACAAGGGTGCTACAAAACGTTATTAAGCACAAGTCATGCATTACCCACCAATCAATGGATTTTTCTCGTTTGAACTTGTTTTTAATGCCATAGTGAATATTCTGTTTACTTTTTTCCCTTCTCTCCATTCTTCTCTTAAGCAATTTACTTGCTAACTTGAAGTTTTAGTGAAATTCTTGACCAGTTTGTGGCATCTGGATTCCTTCAAGTTCCAAACAGCATTTAAATCTATCACTATAAACCACCAGGCTGCTCTTTAGAGCTCCTTTGGATATAAGGTCAAAAGCAAGCTAGCAAATATTTTAATGTTTTAGAATTATGCAAAGTTTATTAAATATTATACATGAAAAATTGTATCAAAGCCTGATAGAAACAAAAAATGATACTTTACTGGGGTTCTTGGTTATTTATTTACCTTTGACTGCTTTGAAACTAAAGTTAAAAGCACTTTTTTTTAAAACTGATGTAAAGAAAGCAACAGTACAGAAAAGGTGTCCAAAAGCAAATAAGTACTTTTTTTTTTTTAAGCTATTTTTACTATTTCAGTTAACGCAACTGAATGTTTGACACAGATACTCAACATTGAGGCAAGAAGGCTTGCTATTTCTTTCAACGAAGAATCAGAATGTATCTGAGATAACAGTATACTCCTTATAGTAAGTAACTAGTTTTATATTATGTCATCCAAACAGAAGAGAGATCTCCAAATATACATCAGCTCTGTAGTTATCAGGAAGAACAACCTTGTGTCTCTTCAAGCATAATAATGTTTGCTGCTTAGGGGTACTCAGCTGGAAGAAGTTCAGCATTAATTACCTCTACTACCATTATGCCCTCCTTGCACAGGAGGCAAACTTGCAGTACCCTGGGAATCTTCAAAGAAATCTATATCCCAAGACACCTGTAATCCAATTAAGGTCACAAATTAAACATTATCAACCATAGGAGAGAAAGAAAGGAGCAAACAACAGTAATGCAAAGTAATAGCTCCCACTTCCTTTGATGATTGGCATTAACTGAGCATATTTCCTGAGTGTGGTGGTTCAACTGTCCCCCACCTTTATAATAGGCCTCTCCATGCTTGGTGCAATTCCTTTCCTTACACAACAAGCCAGTCTTGGCAATAAAATGTGAAAGGTAGAGGACCAGCACATAAAGGCATTCCTTGTGCCTGGCCCCTGCTATCCTTTAAACTGCAATAAGCAGCAGATGACAGTGCAAAGACATCCCCTTGCTATATCCAGGCACTTGCTTTTTCCTCCCATCACCTGGGAAGGATCATCTCCTGACAGCCCAATCCACCTGTACCTAGGTCAAAGCCTAAAACAGGTAGTGCAGAACTCATGAACCCAACATGATCTGGGGGTTACTTAACTGGTGAGAAGTACCAGAATATTTCTGCCACCCAAGGGGGCTGATAAGGGAAAGTACCTTACAAGAGTCAAAATAACTACTTATGCTTCCAAGATAAGTGAAACCCTTAGAACTCTTCCTGGATCACAAGCTGTGATCAGCATCTCCCCCAGATTGGAGCACCTCTCAGGTCCTCCAGATCCTCAAGGCCACCCACAGGTGGATACCAGCATGAAGTCATCCTGCCAGCCTCAATTAGTGCCTGTAGGAAAATAACAGTATATTGCAAGTATTTGCTCTAGATTTGAATAGAAGGAAGTTTTAACTATAAGCTAAGCTCATTCTTCTTCCAGCCACCTCATTTCTTATATATGTTTTAATGAGACATTTGTTTCACAAGCATGGGTGCTGAGATATTTTACAGCCACATACTTCACTGCATCTGTAAGCGCATGCTTTGCCCCTTACACACACATCAAAGATACCCTGTTATTTAGTGTGAATCTTGTCATCCACAAATCTATAATCAAGTCACTCTTTAGTTATCACATATTTCACTAACTCACTTCATTAATCTTCAAAGTGAGTAACAATGAAGTTCTGTTAAAATCCAACCCTTTTATTTACCTAATGGCACCAAGAAATCTTAAGCTGCTGCTCAACATAACCGAAAGTCTATTTTTATTTGCAGTGATAACACCGAGCCTGTGCGGTGGAGCACCCCCTGGGAAAACCCCACGGCTGGGGAGTCAGCTGTGGCTGCGCCGACCCACTGCCAGCAGAAACGCACAGGACTACCAGACAGACCTCCACCCGCAACAGAACCCGTGCTCTGTTTAGCTGCTGCCTGTCACAGGACATCAGCACTCCTCCTGAGAAATTTCTCCTCGTACCCAACCTGAACCCGGTGCGACTCCAAGCCGTCATCTCTCATCCTACCGCTGCCACCCGGCAGAAGAGGTAAACTCACGACACAAATACCTGAGCGCAGCACCACCCCTACCTAGCGCTACCCGCCCCGCCGCGGGGCGCACGTGACCGGCGGCTGGCGGCCGCCATTTTGTGGGGGCGTCCCCGGAGTCCCGCCTCTTGTCCCCCGCCCCCTGCCGTGCTCACCCCGCCCCCCCCCCGTGCCCGCGAGACTGGGAGGTGGGGGGGGCGGCTCGGGAGCGCGCCCAGAGTGGTCGGCGGCGCGCACGCGCGGGGGACGGGGGGGGACCCAGGTCAGAAGGAGTCGGGGCGCCCGCGCAGGCCGCCGGGACCCCCCGGGCCGCCGCCGCCATCATGTACCGCTCTGGCAGCGGCCGCTCCGGCCCGTCGTCCTCCTCGTACTCTCACCGGCTCAAAGACAGTGGCTCGGCGGGGTCCCGCGCCTCTCGCTCCAGCACATCGGGGCCGGGGCCGGGCCGCGGCCGGCCTCCCCCGCCGCCGTCCCCTACCGCCGCCGCTACCAGTGCTTCGCCGCCGCGCCGCCACCGCTCTCCGTCGGGCCATCGCGGCGCTTCCCGCCGCTCCCCGTCGCCGCATCGCAGCCGGAGGCCGCCGTCGCCGCCGGGAGGAACGGGATCCGGCGGGACACGGGGCCGCCGGGGGAGCGAGCACGGAGACAGCGGCAGCCGGGTAACCGCCGCCGGGCTGCGGGCGGGCTGCGGGCGGGGGGCGGCTGTCAGGCCTCGGTACCCGATCCCGGTACGGCAGGGCCGCGGGACAGGGCCTCACCCCGTCCTGGGCCGGGAAGGGAGCGGGGCCCCCCCCGCGTCCTGAGGAGCTCCGCGGGGAGATCGGTTATGTAAGTTTTAAATAATGGGGTTTTTTTTGTTTGTTTGTTTTCCCCCGTTATATCTCTCTTTTAACGGCCCGAGCCGTTTTAGCTAAGTCTGGAGGATGATGTGTTCACTAAGGGAAGGGATGCAGCTGATCTGTTTCCTCCAGCTGTCACAGTGCTGTGTTATTGTGTAAACCTTCTATTGATGGGAAGGTAACTTTCTTAGTAAGGTGCTGAGTGAGTGTTTTGTCAGAGCGCTTTCTGCTGTCACTGATGTACAAAGGAGGCTCTGCTATAGCTACTGATCTTGAGATAGGCACTGTTTTGTGGTTGGGGCTGCACCACCAGGTGTGCCACTCTTCTTATTCAACCCACGCAAAATCTGACGTGGATATGTGAAGCTGTGATATTGCAGCTGAAATTACACCACCTTGGGTGCTCATGGTTGTACCTTGTTTTTTGCAAATGGCATTCACTCAGGCTGTCTGTTGCCTTTGATGCAGCACTTGTCCAATAGCTGCTGTCTTTGTAAGTCGTAGCTTTGCTGTGTGCTCGTGTTGCTCTGAAATAAAAGACTTTTGTGCTGTGATGTTTTAGGTTCCCTGGTCACTTAACCTGGCATATGTACAATTAAATGGAAAGGTGCGCTTACGTTTTCCTTTTGCTCTGCAGTATATTCTGTACTCATGCTTGTGTTTGTGAAGTTGCAAAAGTGAGTTGCTTCAAGAGACTGATTTGGCTGAAAGTTAATTCAGCCAGCATCTGTTGTCTGCTGTGACTGATTCACTGCATGGTAGGACCGTGAGAGAGCAGGATTGCCCTTTGTGGTGGTGGTGGCTGTTCTTAGAAGATTTCCTTGGAGCTGCATCTGTGGAAGAGATGGCAGGTGACTGTGGTGGAGTTAAAAGTCAGCTGTTGGTAGGTGCTGGAGTAACCCATCCTGAAGGCATGGAAAGATAATACTGTGTTTGACAGTGAAGCTGGGCTGAGAAGCTTGCCTCTGGCCATTTACTTTTAGGTGTTGTTCACTATTATCTTAGCCCTATAGATTGTTGAGGGAGTAGCCTTGCAACTTACCTTGCTAATGAGATCCAAGTGGAAAAAGCTATGGTTTTTTTAGTAGAATGGATTTTTAGTGTGATTCTTGTCTTTTTACATCGTAGGCTGATGTACAGTGACACGGTCACAACAGAGGCGATGGTAAATAGGAATACCGCAGTGGGACTTTGTAAGATTGGCATTATCGTCACTCAGTCTGTCTTTTTGCTGTGTCTGCAGTAGGGTGTCAATGTGAATGGGCTGTCACAAAACTTCTGATGCTGAATGCATTGGTTCAGACTTGGAGAAATTTGAATCAGAAGTGTTTGATTTGCAGCTTCTCATTTCTCCTTCAGAAAACAAACAAACGAGCAAAACCTTACTTTATACTAACACTGAAATAAATAGTGTTTGTCAAGAACAGTGTTATTTTACACCCTTCTGGCTCAAGTTGCAGGAGTCACTGCAGCAAATTGTTACACATTCATGATGTTTTTCTTGTCTGTTCTAATTTCATGGAGAAGGATTGAAAAAATGATGAATTCCAGAAATTAGGCTCCAGTAAATTAGCCAGTGCTGAACTGATAATCCCAGTAGGTTTGTTGTTTGTTTACAAGAATGCTACTGTGCTTAGGAAAAAAACTTTCTCTAGGAGGCAGCTCTCACTGTATGAGTCAAAATGAGATGATTTAATACAACTCTTTAACCCGAATCTGTCATGTGCTGAAGCACAGTATAGCTAATTCTCAGAATATGTAGCGTGATTATTTTTTCAGTTGATGTTTTTGCTCTCCAAGAGGTGTTCAGCCAGCACTCCTCCTTATCTAAAAGTGATGTTAATGCATAAGATGTATGTCTGTATTCTTTTTTAGAAAGGCTATTTACAAATTCAAAGAAAGATAGAAGCTGGGATTATGCTGATGTTTTCCAAACAGTGGAGCTAAGTGTAATCAAAACAAAATCAACAGCAGATTCGTTGGGTCAGCATGCTCTGCTAAAGTTTTAACAAAGTGTTTCAACCTGTATGATTTGAGACCCCCTCCACAGAAGCTGAGGAAAAGTGGAGAGATACACAGTGGTGTTAACAAGTGGCATTTTGGAGCTGTCACTGAGAGAAAGAGAGGTTTAAGCTGCAGTGAGGAAGGAGGACTTGAAGGAGGGGAATGTAAGTGTAGAAGATGTAGTACATGAAATGTAGACATTGATAGGATAAGGGCACGAGGTTGAAGAGTGGAAAAGTTACCATCCCTATGCTTCATATGAATTGAAATATAAAAGGAGCATCCTTTGAGATTTCTTGTTCCCTTGTCTTGATTCTGGGCATTGTGTTTTTGAGATGATGGGCATGCATTCCCAAGGTATCAGCATTGGTCTTGTGTGTAACAGAGATGCTGACTGTGTGTCAGATGCTGGAAGTGTGGATGTTGTAAGTTTCTTAGTAGCTGGGGTATGGGAATTGGAAGAGCAGAGCATGGAGTGACAGGTAAAGTTTGGGTGAGTACTGAAAAATGTAATGAGGGGAGAGGAAGGTCAGGGCTGTTCAGGGAGAGTTTGGCAGACTGTACATGTTCTTGCATGGCTGACACATCGTAGTGTTTGTATTTTTGCCACTGACATGCGTGCTTGTTCTTTTCATAGTCTTTGTCAGCTCCTTCGCTTTTGTGTAAGAAAATTAGCTGAAAGTGAAGAAATGGGATATTTTGGGTCAGCAGAGAAAGAAGAAATTAAGAGCTGATATGCAACTGGTGTGTTTTATATGGTAGTGGTAACTGCTGTTCAAGAGCCTGAAGAGGAAGGGAAGAAATCACAGTGCAGGGCTTTGGTAGGAGTGACTGGTGGTGGCACTCCACCATGCAAGTGCTCTTAAAACTTGAATTTTTCTGTCATAACAAAAGGTTCAAATACGTTTTGTTATTTTGTTATATCAAATACCAATGTACCTCCAGTGCAGTCTCTAGATGGTGGTCATATACATCCTGAATTAACTAAATGTAAACTATTTCCTTCTTTTGTCCAAAAGTTCCTTTACATAAGACATAATTGTCACTTCTCTGTCTCCAGTTTCTGGAGATATTGTCATATATGTGCCCAACTTACAGTGAGCCTTGATGGTGAAAAGGTGCCTTTCAAGATAATTGCATCTCCAGAAAGCCCTCAGAATTTAGTGTTAAACAGGGCACGTTTGAGCCTTCCAGGTGCATTTGTGTGAGATGCATGCACCTTGTTTGTGTTGTATTTCAGCCTGACTGGTCCTGGATGGTGTTGTACAATATAAAAGAGAATATCATTAGGTTGTGTTCTGATCAATGCTGGGATTCAGATTAACGGAGAAAAATTTAAAAAGCTTGATTTTATCTTAGAACAATGACATGCACAGTGAGTTCTAGTCCATATTTGTACTGCAAGTAAATTTTGTTAGATGAATTTGTGAGGCAATCCTACTTTTTTGTTGGAGGTTATGTAATGTTCTTCTTTTGTTCTCTTGGAGGATCGAGCTCAGTCTGCTGTACCTTCCCAGGGCAGACAGGCATGGATGTAGCCAATGTAGTGCATCTGCAGCTTGCTACTGCTATGAAAGCAATATGAAGCACATGAGTGGTTTGGCAGAACTGAAGCAGGCTCTTTGTTTTCTGTTAAGAGGAATATAAACCACGGTTGTTTCAAAACACGGATAAAGTATCTCTGCTTTTAGTCGGCTTCTTATGGAACTCCCCTTACTTTGATCATTCCCAAATTTTAGTACCATGTTCTAAAAGGATACAAAGCATAACTTAACAGTTATGGCATTTGCTGTATTAGACATGTCTCCAAATGGAGATCTGTGCTGAGCAGTTAGCTCAGGTCTTCTCTGCTGTACTTCTTTGAAGGATAACTTAAATGTGGTTTGGTTCTACTGGCAATAATGGGGTGATGGAGTTTCTGCAGCCACTGACATTTTTAGTATTAGGTTATGCATTGTATGTGTATTAGGTTGGTATTAGGTTATTAGGCTACTGCACTGAAAACGTCATGAGATGAGGAAAACTACTGAAAACATCACTGTAAGGAAAATCTGTGTTTACACTGGTGTATTCTTTGCTTCGTGCTGTTATTAGAGCTGCAAAGGGCCAGAAATCCAGGCACTTTTATTAAGATACTCCTGGCTCTGTTTTTATGCACTGATGGTTTAGCTGCTTCTGCTCTAATGAAGAAAAGAGCACAGCAGTGAATGTGGGACTTGTTGAACTTCTTTGATTTTCCACTTTCCGAAATGGTAGCTTATTAAAGGTAATCTTCCCTTTTAGATTATGTAAACATAGAGCTTATTGTTGGCAGTTGGGGTGAGAAATTAAATGCATTTAGTACCCTCCCTTTTCTTTAGTGACTATTAGCAATTGAAATACTTGGAACAAATGCTCGTCTAGTTTTTGTTGTTGTTTTTTTTATCAATCCATCCACCCCACGTCTCATGTATTGAGCAGAGTCTCTTGCCTTTCTGTAGTTGAGATTAAAACTCCCTGATTGATGGGCTTGCACTCTTTCTTCAATTTACAGAGACGTTCACCGAGTCTCCGCTCTGAGTCTTCACTGGAACAGAGTTTGCGGATTACTGTTGGTAATGACCGGTATTGCATTGGCACACCAGAGAGAAGGAGGCTGCCTGATAGACTGGGCTCACCAATTGATAACCTGAGTGACAGGTATGGTCCTCCACAGATGGGAACTCAAGCGTGTGAAACAGTAAGAGTATGAGAATGGCTGTACTGAGTGAGGCCAAACATCTCATTGGCCCAGTAGTCTGTCTGACAGCGAGTGTGTAGGGAACGAAGGTAACAGGGTAACATGTAGTGATGCCTCCTTGGAATACTCCCCCAGTCTCCAGCATGTTTTCACACGGGGAGTTTCTGAAGAAGCATTGTTGCCTGTGTTCACATAGTCCTAGACTGAACAAACAAATGTTTGTTCTCTGACTTTTGTCAGCTGTTTCTTGAACCTATATCAACTAAAATGCCTAGAGGATCTTGCAGGAAGGAGATGCTTCAAATGAAATATCACAGCTTCAATCACCTTCTGTTTCTTATGAAGCAACCTAGTCTTGACATAAAGTAAGGTTGTTTATGGATAATGTAAATCTTTGATTTCCTAATTTACCGGGAGGAATAACATATTTTCTTGATTTTAGAGTATAGTCCAGAAGAGAGCCCTAGCATAGCTTGTAGAAAGCCTATTATTTTGGCTTCAGAAATCCTGCGGAGGGGAAGTGAGCACAGTTATACAATGTCGTACATGATAAAATGTTAGAATTCTTAGGGTTCCTTCATTGGAACTGAAGTGGAACAGTTAATGGAGAGAAGTCAGTTGTGTTATAAGTACTGCTGTGAACACTGAAGTTTAAATATTAGTAGGTACTGTTAGAAAATCTTTGCCTTCAGTGGAAGAACAGGTAGAACCTGGCAGAAGAAGTAAACTAAGATCATCCTGTTGAGCAGAAATTGTTTGCTTTACCTTGAGTTGCAAACTCAAGCTGGAGTAGCTTGTGCCTGAGAGCAGCCATACTGTAATTTTAAATCAAGCTCAGGTATACAAAACAAAAGGAACAGTAACATCACTTTTTGATGCAAATATCCCCCAGCCGTTTAAAAAGAAAAAGTAAAAAAAAGTAGGCAGAATAAGTGAATTTCCTGTCTCAAGCGTAAGGGTAAGTTTCTGCAGGTGCAGAAAAGCAAATGAGAGTTTAGTTTTCAGTACTGTCACTTTTATGGCTTTACTTCAGTTCTTCTGAAATCAGTTTTGACTTGTAAATTCCTTGTACGGTCTGCAGTCTTCAAAACACGATGAGTGAATATGCCTGGGGAGAGTACGGTGGTTGGAAGGAGCAGGAAATTGTATATAGGAGAACTGGCACTGTGCTGCTCTGGCAAATTAAAAACCTGGTGGTGGTAGAGTTGTCCCATTGCTTCATTTTCTCCGGTGAGGTTTTTTATGTAATCTGTTTTGTGGTTATACTTCCTGGTTAGGAGTAGCACAGCAGAGTTTATTTTAAGATGAGAAGGAAAATCACTACTGTGGGCATCTTTACGCTCTTGATAAGCAAATCATTTTCACTTTATCTCTGTTACTGGATGAAAAATGGTAGCAGGGTAATTAAAGAAAAAAAAACCAAGGTCAGAGTCAACTGCTAAGAACGTAGTGAGGTACTGAATGATGAATTGGAATAAGAAGTCAGACAGTGTAGATGTCAGTTTTTAAGTGACTTGCCATTTAAGCATAGGTGTGCAGGAGCTCCATGTGGTTAAGTTTACTTTTTGTTTCATTTTGTATTTTATTTTATTTTATTTTTTTCCCTCCATGCTATTTGTGTTGGCTGTGCTTGACTGAGTGGTACAACTGTCCAGAAGCTTAGCATGACAATATCTGTTAGCTTTCCTAAATCTTACTGCTTATGGTTTGCAGATTTATTCACTATTTGTTATTTTGGTTGTTTTAAAAAGGTGGTTGGTAGTTTTGTTTGCTAGGATATTGTATATTATGTATTTTTTCTACTTCTGTGTTACTGCCTTGGTTCAGAGACGCTGACTTTATCACTGCGCTTTAGAATGTGGCCCTTGTTGGTGATCATCATTTGCTTTAATACTGTCCACATCAGATTCTTATTGTACACACAATCCCTTCTCTTTCTCGTAAAAAAAAAAAAGTATTTTGTGAAGTTGTGTTTTTTGGATTTTTAAGTAATTGGAACAAAAAATTCCAATTTTTGTTATTCTCAGCTATTTTTCCTACCTACTTGGGTTTGAAGCAATCACTTCTACGAAGGGTTTCAGAATGGCAGAAAGAGTCATTAAAATAAAACGGAAATAAAATACCAGAGGGTAGAAATCAGGTATGCTTTTGGATTCTCCTGCAGACATAGATTTTTATGATGCCCTAGGAGAATTTCCCGGGCTGTGTGTCCATGTGCAGGTCCATCCTGAAACATCTGTAAGAATTTGTTCCAAGTTTTTAGGGCAGCTGGCCTCCTGTGCATGTCTAAGTAAAATGGCGGAATGCTGCTGGTCTGTGACTTTGAGGTGACTAAAGCAGTTTGTCTTCTTTATCAGATTAATACTTTTTTGTTTCCTGGAATCTTGCTTTATCAAAGTGAAGTGTGTATCTTATTTACCCTCCCTACCTTTCATCTCTTTTTCTGTCAGTGTTGTTAAGATATTTACTATCTGAGCTGGCATAAGCTATACAGAACATCCACCAATTCTTTCGTCTGAGATTAGTGCTGGGGATTAGAACACATCACTGCAGAGAGTTGGTCTGCATTAAGCTGTGCTCTGAAATAGCAAATTTTGGCTTAATATCAGAAGTGACAGCTGGCTTGAATGTAAACAGCTCGTCGAACTTCCAATTCAAAGGCTGTTAAGACAGAGCCCTATTGATTGCTCACAGCAGAATACCATGGTTTATTTCTGTTTCAATGTACATAAATACACAAATATGATAAAAAGTAAACTTCCTTACCTCAGTTTTCATTCTTTGAAGCATCATCTCTATGTCGTCTATGGTCTGTTCTTCTCTGATACTGCGATTTCCAGTCATTCTTAGATTCTACAGTAGGGAATGAATTGGGATGCTCAGTGTGGTATCCTCTGCCAGGGATGCAACATACTTAGTAGACTTTGCTGACTGAAAATTGAATTGTGTTTACAGAGTGCATATTTCAAAGAGCTGTAGTTTCTATAAGGCAAATAAATCTTTTTCTCATACCTGTATTTAATCTTTGGGTTTTAAATCTGTGTCCTTGCTATTCATAGTCTATTTAGAACATTCTTTTTGTTTAAAGTATAATAGGATTTGCTGTTCCTGTATTTCCAAAGAATGATTTAGCACTCCTTCCCTTTGTTGCTGCAGTCAGAGTGTTTGGCAAGCATGGGTGCAAACTATTTGCTCAAAAATCAACTGAAGGTGTATGGTGATATACATCTGTTACTCGACCAGCATATTTATGTATAGCAGGCTCTAATGGAAGCTGATGGTGACACTGAAGAGAGACATTTGCTTTTAAATAAATTGTTTAATGGTCAGCAACATTCATGTACAAAACTTAGTTAGGTCATATGTAGATGTTTTTGTGCTTTTAGAAGAGTGAAGGTGTATGGTTTGTTATGGAAGAGGTAACATCTGGTATCACAGATACTGGTGTATGACATATCTTTGAAGATGTGTTGGGTCAGTTAAGCATCTAATAATTTAGAAATTGCTTTGCAATGATGCAAGTCAGAGATGTGGTGAAATTTCATGTTGGTTTCATTCTTGAATATGCATGTGTAAACTATGAAGATAAAAAAGAAAAAGATTTATCTTGTTACATTGGTTATTTCTTGGTCTGGTGGCTTAAAAAATAGGGTCTGTAAATTATCTGCAGGATTGTTATTTTGGTTTTGGTGGATTCTTAACATTTATTTATTTGTTTGTTTGTTTGTTTTGGAAACGTTGTCTCGTGATTTTTTTGTCTCTTAAATCTGTTGAGGCTCTTTTCTTAGGAGGAGGATGAAGATTCAGGCAGACATACCTAGTTTATCTCATGCTGACATCTTAATCACGCAGGGGAGACATTTTCTAAGGTTTCTGTCTCATTGATTTCCCTTAATTGAGCACATTTGCTTCCCGTTCTTGGAGGATCTTGCTAGATTTTTGAAGTATCTGAAAATAAAGACAGCAGTTGGCAATTTTAAAGTGGTTTGGTTGTTTCTGCCTGATGTAAATGACAGTGGCAGAGAAGTTCTCAGGGGCTGAGGGGAAAAGGAGTTGGTTAAAATAGTACTCCTGATTGCAAGTGTCTGTTGGAGTTGGCCCAAAAAAGGATAAGCCCAGAATTATAGCTCACTGTTTCCAGGTTGTGCTAGTTGTAGTCCGCTGTGTATAATAATGCAGGGGCTGACACAAAGGAATGATGCTCTTACATTTACTGTTCCTGATTCGTAGATACCATGTAAAAAAAACTGTGCTGCTTTTTTAGGTAAAGCAGATTGTGATTTCGACAATCCTGTCTATAGATCTTTTGCAACAAAAAACATTGCTAGAATTTGTGGTCTTTTTCCACAACTGAAGTTAGAAAGATCTGGTTACCTCTGCTAGCCTGAAACTGAATTACACATTGAATAATTCATATGAAATGGGACCTTAGCATCTTGCTGGGAGAGGTGAGGAAAGGGATTGTGGCCTGAAATACGACAGTAATGTTTGTTTTTTTTTTTTAAATTGTGCAGTCTCTCTACAGAAATAAGTCCATCCTGTCAATTTTTCAAGGCTCGGCTGCAGTGTGAATTGAATTGTTCTGTATTTGCAAGTGACTTCATAGGAGAGAAGCATAACTGTTAAAAACAGCAATCCCTTGTCCCCTGCTGCTTGAATATATAAAATGTTGCTTCTGTTTAGTGATGGAGATGCCTATTCTGAATTTGATTTGGAAATTTCTTACTCTTGAGAGAGAATAAGACACAGTTACTCTGACTCAAGCACTTACATTTTTTCTGTGCTTCTCTTATGCAGGGATGATATGGCCGATGGTCCCATATTCACCAGAGGCCTCTCAGGCCCTCGGGGCTTAGAGAGATACCTGTCACATGAAGATCAGCCTTCAAGTCCCTTCAGCATGAGACACGATGAAGACTACCGCAACCGAGATGTTTTTCTTCATCGTTCAGATTATAGCCCACATTATGGTCGTCGAGAAGAGCTGCCTCGCGGATCTGACAGAGACAGTGACAAATTTAGGAAATCTTTCTACCCATCGAGACCAGAAGAGAGGGGACGAGAAATAAAGCGTCCACGGTATGAAAAAGATGAGAAATTGCATTGTATGAGTGGAGAGCATCAAGGTTTCTCATCAGGAACACGAAACTATCGCAGACGAAGCCGCAGCCTTAGCCGCAGTCGAAGTCCAAGCCCGTCATACCTAAATGAAGAATTCCGAGAGCTTGACCGCGCCAGGAGAAAAAGAGAAGAGGAAGAACGTAATAGAAACTTGAATCATGATGTTTCAGACAGTGGTTATGTGATCCCAGGCTTGACTAACACACTGCAGACTTCTGAGCCTCGTTACACATATAGGCCTGAGGAAATACCATCCATGCCTAAAAAATCTATCTTGAAGAAGAGAGTAGAGATGGAAGTAGAGTCTCCTATTCAGGTTTGATCTCTTGCTATGTCTGTCTCCTCATTACTCCTTTCCAAAAGTCACTTCCTGATACAGATTTCAAAAATAGACAAGTCAGATGCTTACATTCTCCTGTCTTGGAAAGGACAGGTATCTTGTGGTAGGCCTGTACAATTTAGAATTGCATTGGAAATTTTAAATGGTGAAGGCAATTAATCAAGGATTATATATGTATAAAATCTGAGGCAGAATGAAATGTTCTTGTTGAAATTTGTCCCAAAACGCTGAGATTGTGCTGAAAAGCTGAGTCTGAGCTGAGTACATGCCATCAGGGCACTGAGAAAAGCTATGACTGTCACAGTGCCTTTCTGCTTCTTTATAGACTAAGAACTGCCTGATGAATCCTCAGTGTCTTTGACTGCAAATTTCTTTCTTCGAGTGTCCTTAATTTTTCTCTTTAGACTGTAGGCTGATGTTAACCATGCTTAAATTGTACCCAAGCCATACCTCTTGAGTTTGAAAATCAGAGTATCAGCAAAGTTGGGACTGCTGCGATAAATTTATTTTCTTGTGCTTTAGCACATTGCTTTTGGTCTGCTTAGTTGACAGTGTCACCTTTGTATCACAGGGCACCGAAGATCCTGCTCAATGCCCATGTCTATTTCATATGATATTAATTATGCATATCTGAAGAAGTGACTGGAAATATTCCCAGTACAGTTACTCTTACTTGTCTTAAAGTGTTATATCCTAATTGTCTGTGATTAAACTCAAAGCATAGCTGAATTTATGTCAGAGTGTTTCAGCTTAAAAGTTTCATTTATTGAGTTTGTCAAAAAGTTGGTTAAATATAATTTTGATCCCGTGTGTTCTCTAGGGTGAGCTTTCATTGCTGGACGTTCTAGAATCACAACTATTTTTTTTATCTTTATTTCTCTTTCAACTGTGAATTGTCTTTTTTAACTCTTCAAATATGATCTTGAAGAGAAATGATCATGTTCATTTGTTCTGCAAGGTACACAGTCCCCTCAGAGGGTGCTGTAGTAAATAATAACTTCTCTGTCTTTCAGCCCGAGGAGTTTTCTAGCAGCCCTGCTCCCAGCAAGGATCTTCCTCTTCTTTCTAGTCATTCATCTTTGCCCCAGAGCAACAACACAGCTCCGTTTTCCTCTGAAGTGGAGAACTTTCTCAAGCGGTTTAACAAAGACTCTGTGATGGAGCCTGCAAACAAAGAGTTACATGATGGTTTATATGAGTGGAACCCACTTTCTGCGGCTCCCAAAGACACTTTTACCTATGAAGAGAAGTTTGGAAGCTTCTTAAGTCACAAGGAGAAAATAGAACCCAAATCAGAGCCTGCTGATCGCCATACTGACTTCCTACTGCCTCATGAGAGGGCCAGTCAGGATGGCAGTGGTTTCTCCCGAATTCTGGGCATGATGGCTGATTCTGTCAGTGCTCAGGAGAAGAGGAGGCGTAGTTTTCCTGACATCGAGGATGAAGAGAAATTTCTGTATGGTGATGAGGATGAAGACACTAATACTGAATCACACCTTGTTCAAAAGCCTCCTGTGAGTTGTAGCAGTGAGGTAATGAACCAGAAGGTGAGCCTACCTCCTCCTTCTCCTGCTCCAGCTGTCAAGCTGGATCCTTTAGAAGAGTCTAATGCGGAGTATGCCAAGATTCATGACTTACTCAAAACCATTGGACTTGACATTGGTGTTGCTGAAATTGGGAGACTAGCCATTCGTACTCAGGAACGCCTTCATGGCAAAAAGTTGGCATCCCGTTCTCCCGATCGTCGCTCTTCAGATACTCGCAGAACAGACCGCTGGGACTTACGTCGCAGCCGCAGTGACACTCGTTCTCCAGAGTCAGGCCAGCAGCACTCAGCATCACCTCCCATTTCTTTCCAGCAGTCTAAAGATCCATCCTCTCTTCAGAAATCAGAATATACGAAGAACAAGCCAGGAGGACAGGACGTACCTCCATGTGCACCAGAACAACCTCTTCCTTCCGTTTCTCTCATTCCCTCAGTTCCACCAGCTCCTGCTAGTTTGCCACCTACACCTACTTCTGTTTCCCAATACCAGATTCCCAACTATTCCCAGTTCACTACCACTCAGATGCCCCCGAACTATCCACCTCCCACACTGGCCCCTCCAGGATATGATGCTTATGGGCATTATATGGCTTATGCAGCTCCTGGCTGGACCATGTATCCCCCTACCCAGCAGCCTAATCCTGCATTGCCAGAGGCTCATGGGCTTCTTACTATGGCCATGTCAGCAAACCCTACGCGTCCCAACCTCCGGGTTATTGAGACAGTCTCTATGAGAAAGGATGCCGCCGATGTGAAAAGAGACGGTTCTGTGCTTGTTCGTGTCCCTACCACTCCTACTCATTCCAAAGTGCCCCTTCGTCCATCTTCACACCCTCTCAAAAGTACCCCAGAAAAGATATCAGATGAAAAAAATCGAGCAGCTCAAAAGCAGAAGGTATGCTGTATATTCTAATGTATCTAAATATGTCAGACTGCTTGCCTACTGGGCTAGAAACTTTTCCTCTTTAAATGCACTGATTTTAGCCTGAGTGGTTCTGGTTTAGAAGTAGTTAGATTTGCTTTTGTTAAAGATTTCTAGGCACCTGTCTGTTTATTCTGTAACAATTTAAAAAATATATTAAAAATCCCCCCAAATCACACATTAGTAGGTTATTGATTAGGGCCAAACAAAAGCTTACAGAAAGATACTTGGTAGCTATATCTGAACTTTATTCCACTGAGCTTTAGACATTCAAATCATTGAAGATTTGAGGGTACATAGATACCTGAAAGGATGGTGTGAAAAAGACAGAGCCAGTCTCTTCTCCATAGTGCCCAGTGACAGGGCAAGATGGTCACAAACTGAAAAACATCTGAACATGGGAAAATGCATTCTTTACTGTGAGAATGACTGAGCACTGGCGCAAATTGCTAAGAGAGGTTTTGGGGATAAACAAAGTTATGGTCTGATATATTCCCTTTGCTTTTAGTTTGAAATGATTTACATAGAAGTACATGGACAAAAAGCTATTTGAGCAGATGAATGCATTTTAACTGTTTGCAGGAGTAATAATTTCTTCAGCTGATGATGTTGAATTTTTGTTGTTAATGGAACTTAGGCGCTTCTGAAAGAGCTGTTAGTTAAAGGTGTTGGGGTTTCCTCCTGTTCTGACATGCACTGGTAGCTCAGCTATGTGTCTTTGCTGGACTTCCAGGTCTTTGTCTGCACTATGGAGTTCTTTGATATGGGCTTAGTCCAGTTCTTTGCTAAATGCCTTGGAACATGGCAACCTTTGTGCGTCATTTGATGCCCTGTGCTGCCAGAAAAGCCCAAATGATAAAATGGTGCTTTGATAATTTAAAAATAATAAAAATCTTCTGGCATTCAAGAAGCTGCCTGGCTGTTGGTAGAGATTCTCCCATTGGTGTATGCAAGATTTATTCGAGGTAGGAATCCTGCCGACACTTACACTGACATAGTAGTAGTGGTTCTCTAGTGAGGACTAATTTTTGGATCAATTTTTGCTTGTTCAAGGGAGGAGTCAGTAGCAATGCTCATGAGTATTGTGAAGGTAAGAAATTGGGACTTGTGTCTTGGAAAATTAGTTAGAAAAAAATTAGGGTGGAAAAGGAAAGAACTTCTCATGTTTCAATTCAGCATATTGGCTGGTTTTCTTCAGTGGGAGTCAGTTCAAACTAGTGAAAAGCAAATGTATGAGCTCCTCCTGCTAGACTTGACTGAGCAAGAAACAAACTTTATACACGTTTAATTTCAGACACTGATGCTTGCAGAATGTTCTTGATGATAAAGTTAAGATCACATTGAGGCAGAATCCTAAATGATGGCTAAAATTTGGCAAAGTGAAATTAGGAGAGAAGCTGGTGGGCTGTAAGGTCTTTTGTCAGTTATATGTTGTCTGTAGAGGTTCTGTGTGAGTTTTGAAGAGCTGTTCAACATCAGACTTCATGAGCTCTGTAAGAAGATAGTCAGCCAGTCTCAATGCCTTGAGAAATGATCAAACCAGGCAGTTTTGACTGACAAACTGAGTTCTTGCTGTCTTTTCACAAGTCTGATTAACTTACGGTAGGTGGAGAAGAAAATCCAATCTTCTTGCAATATGTTTAGGTGATAGAAGAGAGAGAAAAACTGAAGAATGAGCGAGAAGCACGGCAGAAGAAGCTTTATTATCTGAAGACTGAACTGGACAGGCTTCGTAAACAACAAGGTATGGCACATCTCCCCCACTTTTTTTTTTTTTCCCACCAGCAGTACCTGCTAAAAGTGAAGACCAAAGTATATAGGCAGAACTCTTGAGAAAGCAATGACCTAATTACTATACTAAAATTAATTATGTCAAAATCTGACTGTTACACTGAAGCAAACAGCTGCTCTTCAATCTTCTTTATTAGCTTGGTACGTTAAAAGAATTGCAGTTTATGTATTCTAGTGTTTTTTTAGAAGAAATGAGAAATAGCAACTGGAGACATGTCAACATGTCTTTTAATTTTTATGAGATTTATAATTTTTATGGAGAAGAACAAGTCCTCTCTATCTTAATAACTTACGTTATTTTAAAAGTTGTGTTTTTATCAGAAGTAAATACTTTCACCACTGGAAGGTGATCATTTCAGATTATAATGTATGATTAACATGAAAAATAATTTTGCTTGCTTGATCATACAGTAATTATTAAGTTGATTCTTTCTCTTGAGGACTGTGCTGCCTTTGAGAGGGGTGTATATTAAGAAACCCCTACAGAGGTAGATAATTCAGATTTAGTGATGTATCTACGAGTTGGTTCCATCTTTCCCAGTAAAAATTTAAGTGTAGTATTTTGTATTGGTATTTTACTCGTTGCTGGAATAGTCATATCGATCTTAAGACAGTTTTCTTGTTGCATTTCCGACTATTCTGTTTCCTTGATTGGCTCAGGAGAGATGCTGAGGAAAAAACGACGTGAGAAGGATGGTCACAAAGACCCCTTGTTGGTTGAGGTGAACAGACTTCAAGAGAATATTGTGAAGGAGATTTCAGAGCTCCATAAAGAATCTGATGCAGCAGATAAGAAGCAATCTGAGCTTGACAAAGTAGCACAGATCTTGGGGATTAACATATTTGAAAAACCCCGGAAACCATCTGTGGAAACCAAAGATTCCTCAGAGAAGAACAGCAAGTCAGAAAACACAAAAGGTCTGGAGAAGGCAACTTCTTCCAATAAGGTAAAATCTTCTAGGTTATATACTGATGATTTTTCCATTAAGAGAGGAGGGCATTGGGGAGCAGCTGCTCCCAAACATTCAAACCTTCAAGAAGGTTTATTTGATGGCATTTGTTACCACATCTCATATGCTGTTTTTGATTGTGTATGCAGGTGAGAGTAAATGTAATCAGAGTTTATATTTTCCCACGGAGTTTGTGCAATACAGTACCACTTTCTGTTTTTTATCTTGATTTTGTGAGGTGTTGGATGGATTGAACAGGAGCATAAGTGTTTGTAGCTGTTAGGTCTCAACTCCATATTGAGAACGACAGACTTGTTTTCTGTACAATATTTCCAGTATGGTCTGTCAAAAAGGGATATTTGTCCAAGCTCTTTGTAAGTTTGGAGTGTGTCATTTTTCTCACCAGGTGATGATGTTAATAAATCATGGCAAGAGTTAAACATGATTGTCAGCTTAACACGATTGTTACATATATGCTGTATGTTCTTCCTTAAGAAATGTGGGTGTGTGTCATGATGGTCTCTCTGACTTGGTCTCTGAGTGGTGAATACACTAGAAGAGGCTTCTCAAGTTCTAGAATATTTTTTTTTTTTTACTCTGGAAGTAGTGTATGATGACAGTAGCATGTGAGAGGTTGTACCTGCATTCAGGACAATAATGATGTCACTTTCTGCTGTGTTACCAATTACGTCACTGGTACAGATGGTGGGAGATAGTAGATGCTTTTTGCGTACACCTGACTTTACAGTGTATTTTTTTTTTCCAGAAATTAAAGTGTTATTAGGGTAAGGTGAATCTTGTAAACTTTTCCTTATGTTTCATCTTGGTCTGGTTCAGGGAAGTCATTAGACATCTTTCATTTTAAGGCTTGTTTTTGCATTTTATTTTTGTATCAAAATCTAGTATCCACTTATTTTTACAAATTATTTGCGTCAAACACCACATGGAACAAATGAGTAGACAGGAACATCTGTTAAATCCTACATTGCATTAAGTTGTATTGCTTTCTTTTCTTGAGATAAAGTATGTGTGAATGTGTCTTTCATTATTTTAACTTCCATTGTTTACATTGTCTGAACACATAATGACTTGCTCCCTGTTTATAGTTCCTTATTTTAACGTGGAACATAGGATGCTGACCTTAGACTCTGAGATTCACCTTATAATTCTGATTGTTAACTTTCTTTTTTGTGAAAAGAAAGATAGTGCAGACTTTCAGACGCTGAGACCAGTTTACTTGGCCAATCAAGGGGCAAAAACATTTATGTTTTTCCGCATCTTTGCAAGCTGTTTTGTGGTCTTTTGCTGCTGAGCTCGTGTTTGTGTGTTGTAGTCACTAGTCTTGTGCTAAAAAGATATCCCTGAGCTTTACCCCAAGTTTCTGTTGATGTGGAGGTAAGGTACCATGATCTGAAAGTTGTTTATGTTTTGTTAATTGCAGAAGCACAAACGGGTTAGAGTTGGTTGTCATTCATCTATTTGACAAGCACTGTGTTTTGTAACGCTCTGGTTGAGATAGTATTTTATAGGATACGTATTGTATGGGTCTGTAAATAACATAAAAGACAGCACTTCTTAGACATTATGAACATCCTTCCATGCATTTCTTACTGATCGTAAGTTGATCTTCTCATTGTTTTAGAGAATGTCAGCTTTGCTATGTTCTTGCACGTAGAATATATGCAAATATTCACTGGACCACTTCTTACTCTAAGCCAAGAACTAAATTGTATTGGGATGTGGAAATTTCTGGAGTGCACAGTGGCAAGGATGTCTCTTCATTGTTTGTGTTACTGCTTGTGTTGCATGGAATGGTATTAGGAGAGAACCTGTTCCTGTTTATCAGAAGGAATTTCAAGTAAGATGTTGTTTGTTGGTTTTGAATCTGCTTAAGTAAATTTGTTTGACACCACTACCAAATTACTTGGAAATCATGCAACTGGTTTGGACCTGCTAAGTTTGGAAAGATGCTGTTCTTCCCGGAATGCCACGCAGATGAGAAATAATAACATGATGGGCCATTGTTACATTGGAACATAAATGAAGACTCAAAATACACTTAGCTCTATCCAGGAGAATGATAATCTCAATTAGCAGGGCTTGTTCATTATTTGTTTCAGGGATTGCTTGTTTTGCTGCTCACAGTGTTAGCATACAACAAGATTCTGAGCAAAATGTATTGATTTTGGCTACTGTCCTGAAAGGTCTGTGCATTATTGTATGGCATCTTTCTGTACAAATCAGTGTAAGTATCACATGCTTAAATCACAAGATGCTTCTCTGTATGTACTTAGGTAATTAACAGAACTTTATTACTGTTAAGCAATGAGTCCGTTAGAGAATTCAGGCGCTCTCAAATAATCTGATTAAATGATTGATTTAATTACTTTTAGTCAACTAATTTTTACTTCCTTTTCCATTCTACTTTCATCCAACCTACTTTTACGGTAACTTGTAGTTGTTCCTAGCAGAACTTCTAAGTGCTTTTAGGTGTTGCAGGTACTGTTGGCTAGTATTATAAATTGAAACTATTGAGATCCTTGTGTGAAACCCATAAAATGGGAAAGGTGCATGCCTTAGGGGATTTTTTCATTTCGTTCCTTGATTACAACCTACAACCATCCAGCCATTACATCCTGGAGTCTTTCTGGAAGTTCTTCACTGTGACCACGCTGCATCTTAATCGGCAGTACCAGCTTTCTGAAAGAGTGGATTTAGCCTGGGCGCTGAAAAGCAGGTGATATATACTTTTTTTTGTGTGCGTGTGGCTTCTACTGGAGGCAAGATCTGAGTTCCAGAGCATTATGTCTGTCCTACCTTGTCTTAGATAAATATTTCCTTTTGTTCAATTTAGGAATCAAAACCAACTAATGAAAAATCCAGAGGCAGAAGCCCAAAGCCAGCAGAATCCTCTTCACAATCCTCCAAACATCCTTTCCAGTTGGCCAATATTTATGAATATTATGATGCAGGGAACCACTGGTGCAAAGACTGCAACACCATCTGCGGGACCATGTTTGATTTTTTCACACATATGCATAATAAGAAACACAGACAGGTATGTGACAGGCTTCCTTCACTACGTGCATTTCATTTTGCTGTAAATATTAGCCCTGAAACATACATCACAGAACTACATTTTACAAGAAAAACTGAAGTAATGAACGCAAGAAGCTGTTTATCAAATTCAAAGATATTGGACTCAAGCAGTTTGTACAGCTACTGGTGTGTTTCGACTAGTGTAAGCGGGGCTTGTATTCAGTTCACTTGGGACCTAGTGTTTGATATTTTTGTTTTGTGTTTGCCTGTCTTTTGATATTGTTTACGTCTTACCCTCTTCACCGGTTATTCTCACATAAATTACAAAAAGGGAGGGAAAAGTGAAAAACCTAGCTCCTTTGTATAATTGCACATTGATTTTAATGTTCAGTGTTCTGGAAGGATGTTAAAAAGGAAAAAAAAAAAACAAACAACAAGCATAGTTGCCTTGCTAGTGTAATATGTGAGCCTGTATACCTCTGTCACTGTGCAAATAGACCCTGGATCCTTACAACAGACCTTGGGCTTCGAAGACCCAGAGTGAGACCAAACAAGACTCCATAAAGCGCATTGATAAGATTACTGTTCCTGCCAAAGGTATGTTAATTTTTTTAAAACATGAATTTCTTCTCCCTTAGCCCTCCAGCAGGTTCCAGTTACTCAGAGAAGGGAATTTCAAAACTTTCTGTAGTTACAGGAGCACGTATAGATACTGTATGATTAGTAAATGGCAGATGATTTAATTTCCTGGTCATTCTGTGGAAAAGGAGCAAGAATGTAGGAAAACATAGAATGGTTCCTTCTTTTCTCTTTAGAGTTTAATTCCTTATTTTGAATACTGGTTGAATGCTGGTACTACTTTTTTCCAATGTAGTCCTAAAGTTGTTTTTACTAACATATTACAATTCAGATCAGAATATGACCACAAAGTCTTGCTGTGTTTGAGCACATCTTGTGGAGTACTCACACAGCCTTGCAGCAGACTCTTCCATTGAGCACATTTTGTGTAGAGGTGTCCCTGAAAAAGTACTGATGAGTACTTGGTAGGATCTGCAGTATGTTAGATAACTGCAACAGGTTCTGCAGGCACAGGGATGCACTTTTACTAAACTTCAGTGTGTTCCTTTTGTAAACCAGGTGTTTATTATTTGAGGAGACTATACCACAAAGATGGAAGATAGATGAAAACTACTGAAAGTATTAGCCTATTTGTACAGAGACTGGCTGTTACACTGTGAAGAGCACTGGTATTTTTGAATCACAATAATCAAGCTTCTTCACTCTATATTATTGCTCCTACTAGTGGTATTTACCATACTGTAAGCATAAAATCCACCAAATTCAGTTTCAAAAATGTGAACAGGAACATTGCTGGAGGTTTTGCTGTTATTTTTTGATGCACTTATTTGTCTTTGTTAAAAACTTGGCATCCTTTAAATTTTGCTCCCTCTGAGTGTTTCCTTTGGCCTTTTTAGGGTCTGAGTTTCTGATTCCCATCACTGGTTATTACTGCCAACTCTGTCATGAATTTTTTGGAGATCAAATCTCAGCTGAGCAACATGTGAAAAGTCATCCTCACAATGAAAAATATAAGGTTGGTAACTGACGTACCAGGAGTGAGTGATTCCTTTTGTTAGTTTTTATTTGCTCTATCATCTTTTCCTGAAGAATTCCATTTGACATGGTGTATCCAGTTATTTTTTACTGTATTGCAGTGAACTAACTAAGCAGAACTTCCCACTACATAGAGATTAATCTTTCCTCTGCATAAGATTAAATTGTGTTTAAGTACCAGTGTTGATTTTCAAACTCTACAGGAGAATGACAGCACTGCTGGAAGCCACCACTCAATCTACATTAAACTACAGGATGTGGAGTTTGTGGCATCTCAGTTTCTCAGTGGGAAAAAGTTCTCAGCTCTCTCAGTGTTGAGAAGGCACTTACTTAACAAGGCAAAGCTGTTTAAGAACTGACTTGATGTTATCTTTTTCCTTGAAATAGTTGCTAAAACCGTGCCATTTATTTCCTTAGAAATACATAGATGAGAACCCGCTCTATGAAGAAAGGAGAAATCTAGACCGTCAGGCTGGACTGGCTGTAGTTCTGGAAACGGAGCGCAGGCGGCAGAATGAACTGAAGAGGAAACTAGTTGAGAAACAGAAAGAAGAGAAGGATGAGAAGAAAGCAAAAATAATAAAGAAAGAGGAAACAAAGAACACCCCAGAGCTTGGAGAAGGAGCTAGTGAAACTCAAGACAAAACAGATTCTTCTGGGCGAAAAATGGGTATTAAGCTTAAACTGAAGAAGGAAGAGAAGAAAGAGGACAAAAAAGAAGAAAAGAAGGAGGAATCTAAAAAGGAATCACCGAGTCAGACATCGTTTGGGAAATTCAGCTGGAAAAAGGCAGAGAGAGAGGATAAAGCCCCAGGAGTAGCTATTCCAAAGGAGGAGAGCACAGAGGGAAACAAAGAGGAGAACAAGTTTCAGTCGGGGAAACTCCATGCCAAGTCCATTGAAATCAAGCTGTCTGGGAAAACTGTTATTCCACACACCAGCCCGTGGACACCAGTTGCTTATACATCAACGCAGTCAAAAATTCTACCCAACCTTCCAGTCCCCACTATGATTTTCAGGAAATCTACTACTGCAACAGTTAGCAAACCAGCACCTTTGAACACTTTTTTATCCATCAAATCCTCTGGAGCCACTACCAAACCACTACCCGTGGTAAAAGAAACGAATGCAGATCTTCTGCTGCCTCCAGATATCATCTCAAAAGCTTTTGGAGGAGAAGAGGTAATATTAAAAGGGCCAGAGGAGGATTTGAAAGCGCCAGAGAAAAGTGAATCTTCTCAGACTTCTGATATACCGCCTCCCCCACCTCCTCCACCTGCAGTGCAGCCCACTGCTGTCATTCCTGCAGATGAAGTAGCTCCAGGTGTGTCTGAAAGTGAACAGACAATGTTAGCGATGCCTGTAAGGCCTCCTCCTCCACCACCACCTTCAACCGCCTTCAGTGAGCAGGCAAAAAAAATAGAGAAGCGGAACTCTTGCCTGGCCACTGCCAATGCTAAGGATCTCTATGATATTTTCTACAGTAGTGGTGGAAAGGGTTCAGCTGACAGCAAGCTTGTAAGTTCTACACTTCCAAATGGAGAAAACTCTAACCTAGCAAAACCTGCAGATTATCCTGCGAACTCTAGAACAGACAGTAGCTTGTCCTCCTTTAAAGAGGAATCTCAAAATGTGGCTACTGAAGTTAGCCAGGCCCACTCAGCTGAGACAGGCTCAGTAATGGAGAAAACTGATTTTCAGGAGACTTTAATACCTAATTTTGAGATGAGTGCTGACACTGAAAGTGGTATTCAGAAGGATGTAGGTAAAAAATTCCAGGCTCTTACAACAGATATTCAGATTAAATTGAAAGATGGGGATTCTTTACAGTGTAGTAATCAAGTAATGGGCAGTTGGATTCTTGGTGAGAATCACGCTGAAAGGAACAAGAAGATATTTCAGCCTCAGCTGTCAGAAATGTCAGTCACAGAACTGCTAGAAGCAAAACCTGCTTCTCATATTCAGATGCCTGCAGAGAAGGGACTTGTGGATATAGCAAGTCAAGTGCAAGCAGGCAGCAAGGAGTTCTGTGATCTGCAGAGAACAGAGATCCAAGAGAGAGTTGAACAGGACGATGCAAATGAAATTGCAGTTAGTAACTCAAATGCCTCTGGCATTTTGGAGAAAGACAAAGAGATGAAAGACAGGGAAATAAAAGCAGTAAAGCCTGAGCTTATGCTAGAACAGATTGAAATTCAAAATCTGGGAGATCCCCATTTGGAAGAGGAAAATTTAAGTGATAGCTGTAGAACTGCTTCAGAAACTCATAGTCCACACTTGCTCAGTGATTCTCAGAACATTTCAAAAGAAAAACTTTTACTAGCAGTACTGACAGAGCAAAATTCTATTGATGCCTCCTTAAAAGGTGTGAACCCAAACAGTGTAGCTTTGGAAGTACCAGGAGTCCTTGGCAAAACTCACCAGATTTCAGAAACCCAAAATAAGATTTCAGAATTGACAAGAAGTCCTGCTGAGTGGGATGCTTCCAGAACCAGTAAAAGAGAAGAACAGGTAATGGCAACCAGTTCTTGTTCTGAAAGTGGTTGGAAATTATCAAACACTCCAAATGTAGAAAAGAAAAATAATTCTAATAAAATTAGTGCTTCAGAATTGACAGAAATAGAGCCAGAGGCATCTCTTAGCAACACAAAATCTAGAAGTAGCACATTAGAAGCACAAGAAAAAGTTAGACCAGAACTGTCAGGCCATGCAGTATTAGATAAGCAAACCCAAAGGCAGGAGGTTGCTTGGTTAGTCAATGCCTGCTCAGCAAGCATTGTTGAACTCAGATCCAGTGTAGAATTTGTAGTTGAAGTTGAAAAGAAGTCACTAGGACACACTGGATCTAATGAAATGTTAGATGATATTTTTGCTAAGAGAGATGCAAAAGAAGGAATGGTGGGTTTTTCTGATCTTGTTCAAGAGTCAGCAGTTGCTTTATCAGCAGATTTCAATCAGCATTTTTCAGAAGAGGCTGTCAACAAGCAAGCAAAGAGTGAGGCTGTACGAACCTCAGCAGCCAATGACTTTAGTCTGAATACCACTCACTCAGGATTTAATACCAAACAGTCTGAAAGTCTCTCTCTAAGTGTTAGTGAGGATAACAAGAAAGATTCCTTGAGATCAGAAAATACAAAATGCAGTGAGACCCCCTCTGAGAAAGCAGAGCAAGAGTTCAAAAGCACAGATTTTAATTTGGGAAATACTAAGACAATACATGAAGACATCAGTATCCTTCCAGCAGGACTTTTAAATACGAGTGTGAAAGAAGTTTCAAAACTAGAAACTATTGCATCCGTTGAACTGGAGTCAAACAAACTGGGCAAGCTGGGCATTGGAAAAACAGTGGATGAAACAGAGGTTACTGATTTTGCCACGCTTACTTCTGGTAGTTGGGAAGATAAACTTTGCACCCAGGTTTCTCAGACAGCTGCATCTCAGCTTGGATTGCAACCCTCAAACAATGACACTATGAAAGCAGTCATGCCAGTTCCAGAAATGCAGGGCATTTCTACCATGTCTGAGAGCCTTCGGCAAGTGGAGGAGAGCAGAGGTGGTGCTGCTGAAATGCTATCACTGAGCTGTGATGGAGACAGCAGACAAAGTCCGGCATCTGGTTGTGTGGAAACATTCCTTCCTGGACTCAAAGAAACTCATGGAAAGGAGGATGGCTTAGGAGGCAAGGGACTATGCGCTATCCAGAGTAAGAAGACTGAGCAAACAGAAACCACTGGCAGTAGTTCGGAATCTACAACAAATTCAGGAATGACTGAAAGCTTAGCAGAAAGCCCAGTGGGTTGAAATGAACCCAGGCAGCCCCAATATTTGAGGAGCCGGAGCCGGGATGATGTGTATGGGTTTTTTTGTTTGTTTTGTTCCAGTTGAGGTGTTTGGGCGCACTTTGCATCACAAAATCACAGAATATCAGGGATTGGAAAGGACCTCAAAAGATCATCTGGTCTGATCCCCCTGCCTGAGCAGGAGCACCTAGGACATAGTAGCATCGTAGGACATGGCTAAATTGAAACTTAACACCATCAGAAACCAGACACGTATGTTATTCTGTACATAGTCAACTGTGTAAAATGTTTTTTCATGTGAATTTTTTTGCCAATTTCTTTTCTACACTTCTGCTATTAAAGTGGAATCTCTCGTTTATAATGCGTGCGTCTTTGTTGTTTATTTTGGGGGCTTCTGTTCTTTGAACATTTCTGGATGATTTCCCGCTCACCTTGCTTCTGTCAGTAGCATCGCAAGTGGTCCGACCTCTGGGACAAGCTCAAGAACAGCAATTTAGAAGTTGAGGAAATGGAGACTTGCAGAAGAACTAAAACTGAACATTGTTTTAAACTGTAATGCATGGTTTTGTTTACTTTCATTGTTTGAAATGCAAGAAATGTGATTAATCTTTTGTTTATCTGTCTTTGTGATTTGTAATCGCTGCTGTGTTACATCTGTACTTAAGCTGTTCCATTGTATTGTATAAACACGTTTATGGATGCCACATCACTAATCAAGGGGAGAAAATCTGTCCGACTGGCTTTTGGAGAAGAAGACTAATCGGTAAGGCTCTGTGGCCTGACACCTGGACCAGACATATTGAGGTCACTTACATGTTTTGAAATGGGCTCTCTTTCATTGTATTGTGATCCAGTAACTGTTTGTGTTAAATCGTTTAGCAGCTGACCAGCTCTGAAGAAGTAGAAGATCAGAACCCTGGTGTCAGGAATTGGACTCGCTTCATGTGATAGAGACACATGCATGCCTACCCTGAACGATCCTAGAGCTAGCAAAAGCTCAGGAGTAATGGTTTTCATTTGTATAGCTCGTTAAAAACTGAAGTATTAAATGTATTTGCTTGGATAAATTGCACATTTTTATTTGTAAATTGTTTAAAAAATAAACATATTGTGTTCAACAAGACTTTTTTTTTTTTTTTTTTTTTTTTTTGTAGCTCGAGGAAAGTGCTTAATTTCAAGTACATTCTGCCTCCTGTGGTAGTTCATAAAATTGAGAAGCTGTAGAGAATGAAGATACTCAACAGTTAGCCTGCTCAGTAAAAACATGATTTATTCCCAGTGGAAGAACTTCTGTCAACATCATCGCTGGAATTTTGTTTGAAATCTTAAGCCTTTTCTAAAGGAGGGAGGGAAACAAGCAGAGTTCATTCATATGTCTGTAATCACTACCAGCACGTGAACTTTCAGAGGGAGGAAAATGGCATTTTTTCTTCTGTTTCCATGACTGTGTAAAGATGATATTAAACATTTTTCAGAGTTGTTATTGTGCTTTTTATATTAGAAATATGAGTGCAGCCTGAATTTGTAAAGCTAGGTTATGTAGTCAAATAAACCCCACCCAAAAACATAATTAAGAAAGGAGGAACTTTTGAGAGCCTTTTTGACTGCTTTTCACAATTTTAAGCAGTTCCGCATTAAATGTAAGGAGAATTTGTTAGTATATTTGTTAGTATATTTGTTAGTATATTTGTTAGTATATTTGTTAGTTAATTTGTTAGTATAATTTGTTAGTATATTTGTTAGTTAGTGCCCTACTTTCTTCAAATAACCATTTGCTGTCAAAAACAAAGAAAACAAGGTTTGATCTGCTTTTGATAATTGGAAGTTCGGTGATGGGTAGAGATTGTTAAAACTCCATTCTTTTTTAAAGTTCTTTGTAGTTGTTTCTCGTTTTTCTATAAATGTCTGATTATGTATCTGAGCTTGTTTGTTCACAGTTGACAGCTGAATATTCTACTTTTGTTCTTATCAGTTTCCTCAGAGAAGTGCCTGGTTCCTTGTAAATCTAACAGTGGCAGAGAGGGAATCTAAGGTTGCCTGCCTTGTATTGAAGGATGTCAGTGCAGGGAGGGGAGATAGGAAGGGAAGGCTGGTTGTTTTTTTTGTTTTCTTTTCCTGCCGATCTGCATTTAAATGATGATGTTTTGGAATACAGACCAGCTGGCTGGTTTCGTTTCTCAGATCCATTTTCAAGAAGGTCTCAGTATATGCAGTGGTAGAAAAACTCATTTGTACGATCTACTTCAGACATCCTCATTCAGTACTGTCTTACCTGTGTGGGAAGTGCTGTTGATTAACTTTATTTTGGTGGAAAGGACATCAACACAAATCCAATAGCATTGGTGTTCAGCACACAGCTCTGCTGGCCAGTAATGAGGCTCCAAAGGAAAGCAAGAACTTTGCAAATGAGAAAGGAAGAGTCGTTAGCTTGTATTTGCCTTCAGCTTTCCAGAAGCTAAGTGTTCATTTGTTACAAGTTAAATAATACTTCTTTTCATGCCCTTTGGTCAAATAGTTGTTCTGTGCCTGAGTGGACTGACAGTATTCCACACTGAAAGGTTTATTTGTGGTTTCTTCTTTTTTTTTTTTTTGTTAAGGTAGGAGTAAAAGATTCTCCTAGAACTGCTGGGATGTGTAGGAACAAAATGAATGGTGGTAGACTGACACGTAGGCATATAGGTGGAGGTGTTTGTTGTTTTTATTAAGGTTTTGTGAAATGGCATGTATATATATATATATCTATTTTGTTTATGTATCTATTTATTTATTTATTTTTGCTGTGGTTTTCAGAGGCATGCAGTAAATGATTATCTACCGTACTGGTCCCCTGTGCTGGCAGAGCTGTAGCATAGTGCACTGACTGGGAAGCCTTAAGTACTAGGCTGGCTTTGGATGCTTGACTTCAGATCCTCAGGAGGAGGGGTGAGTTAATGGAGGGGAATTTATTTATGTGTTTGAATAGTGCAATATAACATGATCTCTGCTTCCTGGACTAGTTCTTTACAAGCTGCATATGGGAGAAGTGCCTTTCTCTTGATTTTTAGAAAGCTGCTGATAGGAAATAAATAAGTCTACTTGAATTTTTCTGTTTTTACACATCTTCAAAGCCAGCACAAATACCTAGTAAATTACAAGGGTGATGAATGAACTCCAGGCATTTATTTTATACTGCAACTTTTACTTTGCCGTGTTGGAGGCTGGCAGAAAGAACGTTCTCTTGGGTGAAGTCTGTGGCAGAACAGTTTTTTTATTAAGAGGCAGTAGAAGAGTGGAAAAGCTGCTGGCATTCTATGTGTTGTAAGTTATTTTTGCAGGTTTCTTTTAACATCTGTGGCTCTATTTGGAATGTAGAAATGGCCTTCAAATATTTAAATTTTGCTGAAAACTTTAAAAACAAAAGTTTTCATGGTTTAGACAAAATACTGTATGTTTTTATTATTATTATTCTGGTAGTCCCTTGAGCAGGTAAATCTTGTTTCCAGCTTGCTGGAATCATTTCTTTGAGATTTTACTAAGCAGCGTATGGGCTTTTGGGAGGGTTGTATGTTTATTTTAAATGGCGACTCTGGTGGGGAAGTAATGTATCAACCAGTGTTCTGTTCTAGTTTTTTCAAATACGTGTCTATCTTACTGGTAGAAATTACAAGTAGCAGATTGAGATACAGGGTCACTGCCACTTCTTAATTCTTGGTAGGAGCAGAAATAAATTCGTATCTAAGTGAAGCTGCACCAAGATCTTAATTTTTCCCCATTAACACAGATAATTTGTATTTGCCTACTTTCTTAGCTATTTTCTTAGACTGGTAAATCCCAAGTGTTGTGGTTTTTTTTTTTCTTCTTTTCTTCAAAATATCAAGGGAAAGTAATTATGATGGAAGTTATTTCTTTAAAGAGACAACTTTCCAACCCAGTACATCGCAAGGCATGCTAAAATTATACTTCTTTAGTGTAGTGAAAGGTTTAGAGTTGCAAACTTATTTCTTCTGAGACTATAATTACATGAGCAAGAATGTCTGCATAGCGTGTTGCAGAACACAGACATTTTTCCCCTGAAAAAATGCAGGAGATACCACTTGAGATAGGTTTTTCTGGGGCACTTAATGTAGTATTGTGTTGGTTTATTACTCTTTCAGAACGTTACAGAAAGGCGAAGGGAGCAAAATCATTATCTGGGAAAGAATTCATTCCTCTTTTGCCCCCTACACAGAATAAGTACAAAAAGGGTGTGTGACCACGCTGGGAATACAGAACAACTTGAACAGAGATGCAAGTTTATAGTTGCTAGGCCACCTTTTCTGTTAACCAGCATAGATGTATTCTTGGCTGTAACCAACCTGAGCAAAATAAAGCACAAAATAAAGCAAAACAGCTACAGGCTGTTACTTTGACTTAGAGTAGAAAATGAAGACTCTGTATGTAGTGTTAATTCTTGGGTTTTGGTTTCTGATCCTACCACCACTTCTTGCGCTCTTCTTGGAGTGAGAAGGCTGAATACTTTTAAGTTAGCAATTCTGGTTAAGTTGCTGTAATTGTTCCCAGAATGCTCCTATAGCAAGTGGGGATGCAGAGAGCTGAGCCATGAAAATTATTAGAGTAGATGTTGGAGGATGGTTGAGTAGCTACAGCAAATAAAAGCTGTATCAGAGCTACTTCATTTCTTTTACCAATAGGCTGACTGTACAATATTCAGTTTAGAGAGAGCAAAGCGCATCTATAAGGTATTGTTTTCAATTCTTAATAAAATACTTTGAGAAACTTCTTTGTGAAGGAGCTTTAGCTGGCTTCTAAGCAGCAATGAAATAGTTGGAATACAACCCTGTTAGTTTGATTGGTGAATGTAAAACTTGAAGCAAAAGAACATTTCAGTGGTAGCAGTAGCTGTGAAGACTAGTAAAAAAACGCAAAAGCCTGGTAGCAGCTAGCCGATAAAGAAACAGTAGGCATGATCCTCACATCAGGAAACACATTAGGCTATTCATCTCCTGTCAGATATGAAAAGCAGAAAGAAAAATACCAGATGATCAGCTGAGAGGACTCGATTTCTATGTACTTGAAAGGTAGGTATCTAGAAATACCTGGTTTGCAGGAGAACAGGACAACAAAGTCCATTAGCAAAGGATTGTTGGTGACTGCTTTTTCTTACAAGAACTGAAGGCTTAATGCAATTATACCCATTTAATATGGTGCTTTTCAAGGACTTTGTACAGTTCATGTCCTTTGGCAGTTAGTTTCAAAGATTATATTACTTCACCAAGTATATAAGAGAGGTTTAAAACCAGTATCTTGATTGTACCTCTAGCCAAAACATCCAAGATAAGATTACAAAAATAATTAATCCTTGTATTTCATGCATTCAGTGCAATAAATGCAATGGATCCAATTTGGCTACTGGGGAGAAATTCCATATCTACATTTGCTACAGTACTTTATATAATGCACATTTGATGTGTTTGGCATTTGGTAGAAGACAGATGTGGACAGCCTTCTTGAGGCTGGCTGCAGTGTCTATAGAAGAGAGATCATCAAAGATACTAATATACCTGTTTTCTTCCTCTCAGGGTTAAATTTGTGTTTCAGAACTCAAAGATGTAAGATAAGGTTAAACACTGTACTTAAAAGGTTAGCATGCAAGACCAAAGCATCAAATGCATAAGTTCTGGTATCCTAGTTCTTAAAAAGCCTGGTGTGATACCTGCATTCACTGTGTGTTCAACCATAGCTGTTTTCATTCCGTTTTAAGCTTCTTCCTGACTATTTTAAATGATTTGGGGTTTGAAAAATTTCAATACAGATGGGAAAAGCATCAGAAAGGCCTCAGACTTGGGAATATAACAGCCAAACTCACCAGATGGTCAGAAAGAGGGATTTTGCTATGAACACTGAATTTGCTTTAACAAGCACATTATTCCCTTTTTTGGCTTTTGGTTAATTTCCACAGGAGCAATGAAAATGTTATCTGGAGCTTCTGGGCTTTTGGAGTCTTCTTCTGAGAAGGTGGGTACACATTTGCATGCCTGGAATAGTATCTCTTTGCTTTGGTATGAGAGCACATTCTTTTCATTATTAAAATGGTTAGTCAATGTTAGGATTTTCTGTATTCCTAAATGTTGAACGTGGTGTTCATGGGTCTGTCTGTAATGTAAGTTCTTTTGCCAGTGTCCAAGGAGACCGTGTATGTGTAGATACTTTTTTCTCTTGTTTAAACAGTACTATTTTAAAAACAAACATTAAACATTCATGAAACAACAGTGGACCCTGAGTGCTTTTTGTTTAAAAACTTTTCTCTGAAGAGGATGAACAGTGTGCAGACTACTTCAGGATTTAATCCTTGCAAGAGAAGGAGCTTGTTTCTGAAGCTTTTTGATTCACTAGGCTTTCTGGCTCTACAGTATCTCTTGGAAGAGCTGCTCAAAGGAGGAAAAATGGCTTTTTAAAACTACCTTAATACTTAATCTGGAATCTTAATGTTATTTTTGCAACTCAGCAACCGTGCTGAATTGCTCATGCAAACTTTTTTCCTTATACGTTCACAGAAGTCTTAACCCTTTCCACAATTACTCTATCTGAGAGAGATACTGCTGTGTTTCACCAACAAAAATGTCCTAGCAGGAGCTATCAAGTATGTAAAAGAACAAACACAACAGACAGCCTGATTTTTTGCAGGTTTATCATAGTGGTTGATTATCCTAGAAAAAAATGTGTGGTTAATTTCTTTACCATGTACAGATACACTCATTCTGTTTTATCACTGTGATGAGAAAACATAAACTAGTTTGCTGCTGTTGTTCAGAGAAAGACAGCACTTCAGAAATAGTTGTATTCCCTACACAAGCTCCATGTCACACTAACGTGATTCCTAACAGCAGTGCTAGTAAGACTTTCCCATCTGTATAATATGAAGTATTGAATGGTCCAGTCTCTGCTTGCTGCTGCATTAATTTGCTGCCGCAGAGGCTGTTTTGTAAACTTATTTTCATAGTACTGATATCCTGTAGTAGAGGAGTAACGTGAGGGTAGATTCAAACACCCTGTCTAGAAGAGATTGCAAGTACTTTTATCTCTTCCTTTAGTAACCAAAGCTGGAGAGCAGAAGAGATCCAGCTACTCTAGAAAATGAGTTTATGTTTTTGCTGATAGTATACAGATGGCCAGAAAACAGCAGTTGTGCAACATCACCAATACCATCCTCTTCCAATCTCTGGCAAACTGGGATGAAGGTCCTTACTGGCAAATTGAGAAATATGTACAATCCCTGCAGTAACAGGCTTTAGCCTTGAGATGCTCAGTTTCTCCAGGATCTGGCCCCTGCACACAAGAGCTGCACAAAGAAGCTGCACAAAACCCTTGCATCAGTGAAGTGTCACAAGTCTTCAGCTGCAGTGTTGAACCTGGGAGGAAAAAACCAGCCCCCCAAGTCCCAATCACAGAATAGCTAAACAGAGCATCTCAGATGAATGGACTGAAGGAAAAGCAGGACATCTTTATAGACAAATTCAGCCTAGCCACGGTAAGGCAGCTTGCTGGGAGCCTTAGCTGCGTGAGCCAGTTCTTTTTGAAGTTGCAATAGCCCGTGGCTACTCTTTATCATCTGTTATCTAACTAGAAGCAAATAAATGCTCTCATTGCTCCTTTCTCATTAAGCTGTTGGTCCTGAGGAGATCTTTCTCCCCTCAATCAGCAGTTTGACCTGCCTTTAATAGCAGAAGCAGCGATTAGCGAGGAACTCTTTCCAGCTCCTTGAGGCACTTTAGCTCGGGAGGCAGCCCAGAGAAGGATGCTGGGAGTTGGAGTCCCTCAGCACGCTCTCTCGCTGAGGCGTTTTGTCCCTCGTGCCGTCCCGTCTCTCTCCGCCCGGCGCCGCTCGTCCCAATGCATTCCAGCGTGGTTCCGCGGCGGGATGAGGGGTCCTTCGTTCAGGGTTGCCTTCGCCGGAGCCTGAATAGAATCATTGCCTCCTCGGCTCCTCTCGCGCTTCCGCCCCACAAAAGCAGCCAGACGTTTCTCTCACACCCTCGTCTCCTTTGCACACCGCGGTCTGACGCTGCGGGTGGGTGGAGAATGCCGCGGAAGGAGGTCGCGCCTGTCAGGCACATATTCGGACAGCCCGGAGGCTTTCCACCGCCCGCCCGCCTCCCCCTCTACCCTGACACGCCAACCCGGCAGTCAGCGGCGTAGCGGCGTGTGAGTGGCGTACGTGGGGCGGTGGCGCGTGCCGGGGGGTTGCTTGCCTCGCTGTGGTGCGCTGCCGTTGTTCCTCAGAGGGGCAGGGAACGGGGCCGGGCGGTTAACGGGTCTGCAGCGGGTAACGGGGCGCCGAGTCCAGCCGTCGTGCCGCTGTCGTGTGGGATTCCCCCCGCTCCCCGCCGCAGGATGGAGTTCGAGCTGCTGGAGAGCGACGTGCTGGAGTCGCTGGAGGACCTTGGGTAGGTGCGGAGTGCCGGGGGCGGGGATACCGGCGGTGTGCCCGGCACGTCGGGCCTTCGGTCGAGCTGCCAGCCCCGCCGGCAGGCCGAGCGGAGAGGCGCTGCGCCCAGCGGTGGGGCTGCAGCTGCGAGGGCGTTCTGGCGCTCTTCCCGCGCGTTGAGTTGTGGCGGTGCCGTCTGCTTACGAACCTCGGTGTGGCTGAGGTCGGAGGAGAGGGGGGGGGAAGTCGGGGGACAGGATAACTCTTAGTTTTTTTGTATTTTGGACAAATAACGACAACCGAAAAACCGCTCGTGACTTAGCGCTTTTTCTTTGCTTTTTTTTTTTTTTTTTTTGAATAATTAATATAGCACTGGAAGCTTCTCTAGCTTAAACTTTTTATTCCAGCAGAGTCTGTAAAGGTTATATAAATATGAAGGAGAGCGAGTAGAGCGTGTCCTGCTATAAGCTTGCACTGCTGGGAGCTCAGGGAGCAGCAGTCGTGACTTCACTGCTGCTGGTTCTGTGCAAACAGCTGTATTTATTCACGTTGGCCGTGTTCCCATAAATCACTTTGTTGGAGTGTGACCCGAGCCGCAAAGATTATATTTCCAGGCTAAGTTGGTGATGATAGTTCCCCAGCTTGACAAATAGGCTTCTGTTTTGGCAGGTATTGCAGTGACTGAAATGTGAAAAGGTCCCAGCCACGATGCACATGACGTGGTCAGCTTCTTTTTTTGCCATATGTTTGAAAGGGTATTCCTGGCTTCAAGGAGCAGGCAGACCTGGCAGTGTAGCACTACTAAGAGAATGTGGAGCACAAGCAGCTCTGGGAACGTGAACAGAAGTAAGAGGCTGCTCACAGTTGCAAGTCTGCACATTGGACTGCTAGCCAAGGAGCTGTGTAGCTGAAATCATAGCTAGCGTCAATATTACAGTTAAGATGTCGTATCTATCAACAGAAAATACTAGCAAAAAGGACCTTTAACCTGAGAGATGTTTTAAATGCAGATCCTGCCGAAGCAAAAGGCGTGTCATCTCTTCATTTCTACTTGAATCTATAACTTGATGTTTCCACTGAGTCACGCACACTCCCATGTATGTGTGGGACAGGACTTAAACTTGCTTTGGTTAGTGTGTTGGAATTGTCTGCCCTGCTGTGGTGAGGTAATCTCCCCACATTATGTCCCTGCTACAACTTCTCATCAGCTGCTAGTAGGTTAACTCTCTGTCACTTGTTAAACTGCTCTGTGGGGGAAAGTTATTTCTGAGAGTAACTCCTTCATTTTGGTTGGATGCTAACAAACTGTTGTGAAGACACACCCTTTATGTGTGACGTTAAGCATAACAACAAAGTGAAAGTACCACTTAAATTTGCCCTTTGCGAGATGTTTTTCCACTGAGGTTTGCCAAGAGTTGACTGAACTCACTAGGTTGCTGTGACGTTCTGGGTGAATTTACTCTGGAAGTTCAAAAGAATGATTTTGGTTGATTATTCTTGCTCTTGGCAGTTTCTGTTTTGGGTATGGTATACAGAAAAATCCTTTGTGTTTTCAGCACACTCTGATAAGCTCTGGCTTTGTGCTTCTGCCTGATTCATAGGGCTGTCTTCTCCTTACTTTTCTCTCTCCTCCAATAGGATGTCACTGCACAGGTGACCTCAAAACTGATCTTCTGAAACTGGTTCTCTAGAATTGTGCTTTCTTACACATAGGCCTGGTTCTGCTTTATTTTATTATGCAGAGAGCAGTGGTCTCCTGTGCATTTTTCTTGTACCCTTTGAAGAATGTAACATTCCCAAGGAGGGTATTTAGAATCGCTTTGGTAAGGTTTGTATCCAAGTCCTTCCCTACTTTAACACTTAATAGGAAGTGGCAGAAAAGATGCACCAATCTAGTAGTAGTTGTTCAACATGCTATAAAGCAGCATTCAGAAACGATGTTTTAGAACTGCAGTTGCCAAAGGTAAGTATAATGTCTCCAAGAGCTGGAGACAAAGAATTTGCAGCTGTATATGGTAGCCTTCTCCAGGATGAAGCACTCGATTGTAATGTCTTGTGACATGATCTCAGTGCCATTAAGCTAATGTACACGGACAGATTGGGCTTACTCAGACATTTACAGCACAGCACAGGAATTTATCTTACAGTTTTAGATGTTCAGCATTTCATATCTGATGAGGGTGTAGCTCTCTGTTTATATAGAGCATAAAATAAATGTGCAACAAATTGGTCGCTGTCAACTTTAATGAACTGTGCTTTTGTTTTGCTTGTCAGTTACAAAGGTCCATTGTTAGATGACGGAGCACTGGCTCAGGCAGTCTCTCGTGGAGCCAGTTCCCCTGAGTTCACCAAACTCTGTGCTTGGTTGGTATCTGAGTTACGGCTGTTCTGTAAACTAGAGGAAAATGTGCAAGCAACTAACAGTAAGTAGCCGTAACTCTAGCACAAATGTGCACTTTGTGTTTGTTCTTGCCTGTTGTGTTTGGGTTGGTAACTGCTAAATCTAATGTACCAGCGAGTACTGTCTGTATGCTGTCTGATTTTCGGTTGTTCTCCACCTCAGAGTTCAGGCTTGCCTAGTAAGTGGCCTGTAGAGGCTGAAGTAATAGCAGGGATCAAACAGTATTCTGGTAATAGGTTTGTTTAGTGGTGCAAATGTAGATGTTTCTTAAATTTTGGGAATGGATTTAAGGAAAAATTAGTTGTTTTTTATTAGAGGCTTATTTCAAGCCTTCTGTTTGTAATTAGGATGTAGGAAATATTTACTGTTCAAAGAAACATTCTCATGACTACAGCAGCTGTATTTTCGTGTTATTATTGGTTACCATAACTCTGTCCATGCCATGTATTTTTTCTCTCTTTATGAAATACTCTGCAGAAAAGAGTTTGCAGATGTTTCCTCCACCAAAATAAGAAACAAACCCCCATTTTCCAGAAACATTATTTTCGGTCAACAAGTTGTGACATTCTGAGGATTAAATTGTTGAATTGTTGTGATAACCCATACTTCTGATTTTCTAGCGTATCAACCCCAAATGTGAATTTGGTTTTCAGTCTGCTCGGTTCCCAAAGATGGCTGTCTTTTACCTCCACGTGCCATTTTCCTTATTGCTCTTGGTATTTGCATCCCTTCTTCTGGGAGTGTAATTGACTCCCTATCACTAATAACATCACTTTTCTCCACCTGTAGGGGTGTAAGTTTCTTCCTGTACATCTTGTATAAAAATACAGTTTGGCAGTATTCTTAACACCTATTTCAAATTGTCAACATTTTATTTGTCATATATAATCAAGTCCTTCCTTCATTTCCCGTGACTCAAGTTTAGCCCAGGACAGTCTGTAATCTGTGCAGTCTCTCTTCAAAAGAAGACTGTTACTTTATCCCTTTTATTTTTTTTCCCATAATTTGGCATAATAAATTCAGGCTTGTTTCACTAGTAGCACTTAGGTTGATACTTGTATCAGAAACAAAACTTTGGCTTAAATGACTTAATTGTTTTTAAAGGATTTTAGTACAAAGTAAGATCAGTTGACAAATGTTAGTGGAAATATTAGCATGTTAGGAAGTGCAAACATAAGCACTCATAAACCGTATTTTTCATGACCATGTGAGGCTTATTTAACATGCTTGTAGTGGGAGCAATTAGTCTACTTAAAATACCCTGTAAAATTTATGTTGTTTTTAGTGTCCCTTTTCACTGTACAATTTGCCAGCGGCTGTCTGTTGTAGCTGGGTTAAGTTTTCAGTGAAAGGTAATTTTACAGTAGTGAGGGACATCAAGCCTCCAAAGAGGTTGTGCTCTGTCCTTGAAAAACCCTAAGAACGCATTTGGCTTCCATTGCAAGTAGAATTTTCATGTTAGAAAGCAACTGAAGCAAAGCAGTATTATTTTTAAGAGTTAACTTACTTTAATCATAGCTGTAAACAAATTATTATTTTTCTTCTGAGGTCCAAATGAAGCTGAAGAATTTCAACTCGAAGTGAGTGGGTTGCTGGCTGAAATGAACTGTCCATACACATCGTTGACAACGGGAGATGTGACAAAACGCCTTCTTAACCAAAAGAACTGTCTCTTGCTGCTTAGTAAGTTGGAATTGCAAGTAACTATGGTTTCTGTGCAAAGACTCATATTCTTACACTTAGTGAGATGCTGTGACAAGGTGCTTTGTTTCCCATAGTGTATAAAAGCAGCTTCCTAAAATTAAAAATTATTTTTTCCCTGTAATGTCTGATGTCAGAGTATTACACTTCAGGGTCTTGTAAATTTACCAGTCGCTCTGTAGCCGGTGCATGAAGATATTTTGCGTTAACTCTTCTTGCATTCACTAGCAAAAAGCTTCTCCTGCTTCTCAAAAGCTGCTCTGAAGTAGGAATCATGTGAGACTTCTGGCAGGATTTAGCTACTGAGCTTTGTTCAGAAAGGACTAAAAACTTCCACTAATATCAGATCATCATCCTTTTAGTGCCCCCATCAGGATGACTTGCAAGGTGCAGTAGGATTTGTGTTTTCCTACACTCAGCAGTAATTGAAACTGCTGTGGAAAAGATCCCTGCTCAAGTTCTTTTGATTATCTCCCTTAACAAACACTCTCAATGTTACTTTCTGCTTCTCCAAAAGAAATGAGCAGTATCAAGAGTGATGTCCTCCTATCATTTTTCCATCCTGTGCATCTGAAAATCTAACTTGCTTTTATTCCTGTTCAGGAATTTTAAGTGTGGAAGAAATAGCACTGAAATTTGGAAAAAGTGTGTGATGTTGATGCACATTTAAAAAAAAAAAATAAAATAAAATAAAATTGCAAGTGTCAGAGTTAAGAATTTTAATATTAATTTTAATCTCGTCTTAAATTCAGCATTTGTTTTGTTTCTTCACTTGCTGCTGATTCTATAACTATTCAAAGCAGGAATATCATTCTACCTCCAGCTGAGATGTGGGGAATGAATTGCAGTGTAGGTTCCTGTATTGCAGCAGCTGGAGAAGAACAGGTAGTAAGGCTTAAATCTGAACTTGATTTGATAATATATTCAAAAATATCAGGTGAAATGAGGCAATCACAGCATTTAAAATATTTTGTAGTTCAAATGCGTCTGCCCTTTGGCTTGTTCTCTGTGAGCTAAGCCTTCAGTAAATTTGGCTTGTGTGTGACTGGGCTTATCCCAGAGGTCTTCAGTGATGTACATGTTGGTAATATAAAGTTATGTTCAGAATTTGCAATCTAGTGTTCCATCTGGCAGGAATACTTTGTTTACTGTTAAATGTGGATTTGAAATTGATGCCACAGTCCTTCTGTTTAACATAATCCTAGTGCCTAGAACTTTTGCACAGCTTTCATTACCTGCATCAAACTAACTTACTAGGTGTTGTTTTTTTATGTGAGCCATAAACTCATTTTCTTTTCTTCTTTTTTCTTTTTTTTTTTTTTTTTTTTTTCCAGAAAAAGATTTATGCTCTGTGTGTGAATGCCAGGGTATTTTATATTTAAAAAAAATAAAAAAAAAATAAAAAATAAAGGCAAAAACACAGCATAGCTTATGTCAGTTGAAAGGCAGAACAGTATTCTTATCAAAAGCACCAGCTAAATATAAGTAAGTAGGACTGCCTCGGTGAGCAGCATCACTGGAATTCAGTGCAGTATTGGCATATGCAAAAAGAAATTCCAGTTTTGGAGGTATTAAGCTGGTTTTTTAATATTAAAGTTTTGTATATCCACAAATCTCTTTTTTTCACTGTAGCGTCCAATCTTTCAATCCTTATTTGAAGAACTAATTATTTAAATTGATGTTAAAGACACTCAGTGTGATTCAAGACAAAAGTATTGTTAAATGTGTTTGGTTTTTTTAATTCAGACCCTAAAACTGTGGAAGCTGCACCTAAAGGCTGTACGCTAGCTTTTTATTACTGTAACCTACATCACAATGCTGCAATTACAGATGTAGACAATGTTCAGAAATCCTGTGATTTTTCATGGAATGGTTTGGGTTGGAGGGGACCTTTAAGATCATGTAGTTCCAACCCCCTGCAGGCAGGGACACCTCCCTCTAGACCAGGCTGCTCACAGCCCCATCCAGCCTGGCCTTGAGAGCATCTCCTGTGAGGGGCCATCTACAACCTCTCTGGGCAACCTGTTCCAGTGTCTCACCACTCTCACAGTAAAGAATTTCTTCCTAGTGTTTAGTCTAAATCTACTCTTTTCCAGTTTAAAACCATTTCATCTCATCCTGTCACTGCTTTCTTTTTTCTTTTTTTTTCTTTTTTTGACAAAGGAGTTCAGATGTGATGATAGGCTCTCACAGATCTAATGTTGGGGAGCCATGCATGCATTCTAGCTTCAACTTTATCAGCTGCTGTTTTCTTTTCTGGAATGGTAAACTTGAGTTCTCAACAGTACTTTAAAAAGTGAGGTTGTTTCTCCACTCTGCATCTTTCCTGGGAAAAGCAGAAGGGGTTCATCCAGCATTTCACTTTTATTTACTCATGTCCTTGTATCATTTGCCAGAACTTCAAGCAGTGTTTGCATGTTTAGCTTAAAATGCATGTCTGAGTCTCTCATACTGCTTATTTTCTTGTTCCTAATCTCCTGTCCTTGCTGGACAAAGCCTGAAGGAAAAGAGTTGTGCACTGGAATCTGTAATACCTGTCAGAATTTTAGGGATTTTTTTTTTCCAGGCTTTAATTCATTGCACTGAGCTTTTCTTCTGCTTACGTGTATCTAGCACTGGGCTTAGTGGTGGTTAGAAACATGAGCATTGTGTGGATACCTGAATCATAGCTTTAACTAAGCCATGCCATTTGCACATTAGTTGATTGTGAGCACTTGAGTTATGGTTGGTTCTGAAGTATTTTCCTCGGCTATATCTGATGCTGAAATCTAATTTTTCTTGCCCCAGCATACCTCATCTCAGAACTGGAAGCTGCCAGAATGCTGTGTGTGAACGCCCCTCCTAAAAAAGCACAGGAAGGAGGTGGCAGTGAAGTCTTTCAGGAGCTAAAAGGCATATGTATTGCTTTAGGCATGTCCAAGCCTCCAGCCAACATAACGATGTTCCAGTTCTTCAGTGGAATTGAAAAAAAAGTAAGGACCAAAGGAAAAAAACTAGAGTGCTTACTGTGTTGCTGTTTCAATGAAAAATAGTTCTGCTACCAAGGAGAGATTTGTCTCTCTTGAAATTCCAGAGCTTGAATTGTGGTGGTTTACTGGGTATGCCAAGAGTCAGAATTTGGAAAATGAGTTTAAAGGCTTTTTCCATGCCAAGGCACGGGGTCACGGACTATCGTATCGTTGCCTTAAAGGGTGAGGTGTTTCTTACTCTGCTCTAGGTTTTAATGTCGTGACCTGTTGCAGGAGACATAGAAAATGCTGAGCTTAGACCTTGGGAAGAATATTAAGGAGAAATCTATTACAAGATACAGACAGAAGAACAAACTTCTACAGGAACCTCCTGTTAAAAATGTTTAGGTTAAAAGGTGTTATTGTAACTAAAGTCAAGTTTACTCCTTTTCCCTGAGGCTTTATCAGTTCTTGTGGTTCCATTTTTGTTTCTTTACATGTATTCGTTCTCCAGGTTGCTCTTTGTTTTCTTAAAGTTTTCCTTTTGGTCAAGCAATCCTTACAAAGTTGAAAAATGAAGTGGAATAGACTGTCCTGTGTGCAGACACACAGCTTTTCTTCTGCAGGGAAAAACAGAACAGCAGCAAAGAAACTCTGTAAACTTTAAAGAACGGACGTATTTATGTAGCTCCACAGAACACTCTCTGAGAAGTTAACTCTTTAGTTGCATTGCACTTAACCAAACTTAAGCAGCTGAAACCAGTGCTCCATTTCTTGCCCCCTAGTCCTCTCAAGAAAACCAATCATTGGTTTGACTTGTTGAAGAAGGGAATGGTGATTTTTTATTTATTTATTTATTTATTTATTTATTTTCTCATCAGTCCAAAATGTGGAATGGAAGCGGTTTGTTTTTGTTTCTGGTTTCGGTGTTGTCATGGGCATTTGTCAGTTAGATATGTAAGAAATCTGTGCTTCCATTTTCAATGAAAGGTGAAAAAAAACTCATAAAAATGTACAGCGCTAGCAAGCTTTGAGAGAGGCTGTAAAAATACAAATTATACTATCAGAATCTTTTAAATCTAATGCTTTGTTTTACCCTGTCACTGAAGTTCCTTGTACGCTGTCTTGCTTTAAAGCCGTACTTGCATATACCTTGCAAAATCATTAAGGCTACATTGATGTTATCTTTATGATTTGTATCCATAGGTTCTGTTATTCAAACTGAACTGTCTTTACAGTTTAATGAAGTAAAAAATTTAACTTGCGGATCAGGCTCCGAGCAATCTGATCTAACGCTGTTCATTGCAGGAGAGTTGGGCTGGGTGACCTTTAAGGACCCCTTCCAATTCAAAAGATTCTATGATTCTGTGATGTGTCAGAAATACTGTACAGCTTACGGCCCAAACATCTCAGATGTTTGCAGTGTTTGAGGACAAAAGTAAAGCTATCTAATTAATGGAAAACATCATTTTCTATCATTTTCACATTTCATTTCTAATTTTCATTTTCTAATGAAAAAATATGGAGTAGTTGAGAAGAATGTGAAAACTTAGTCAAGTAAAGTTTTCACTTTAAGGAGATAGCTACAGCAAGAAATCACCCTCATGTTTACTTGCTCTTAAAAAGGGAGCCTTGCAATGACAGTGCTTTGTACTGGAGTATGAAAATCAAGCTATGTTTTAATTTGTGTTTGGTTTGGGATACCGTCTTTGTGTAATTGTCTTGTTGTTAATGATCCACCAACAACTCAGCTGTTCTGTTTAAAATGTTTGTTTAACAAATGGGACTCAACACCTGTTGGAAGACAGGGTCACCACACATGTTAAAATAACTGCTAGAATGAACAGCTGAAAAGGTTGAAAAATGTGGTTTGCAGTAGTGGAAAAGGGAAGCTTCCTAATTCCAACGTACTTTGATCAAAGTCTTTACCCTTGCTGCTCCATTTCTTCCTCACAAAGTCCTTAGGTTATCTTTCTCAAAACTTCTAACAATATTACCCAAATTTTTAAAATCCAAATTAAATATTGAATCATATTGAATACTTCTTCCTTTTGATTGAAGAGAGAGGTCACTTCTTAGGTTCTGTTTCCTGTAGTCCAAACCTTTTTGATACAAACTTTTCTGTTTTTTCCTAATTAAGAGGATGACATATAGAGTATCTATATTCAAGGGGAGCTGTAGCTCATGGAAACTTATTATTTGAAGTGTGTATTTCTGTAATTCTCTCTTTTAATTTTTAGATAATTGTAGCCAGGACTATCAGAGATACTAAAATAATGTTGCTTTACAAAATAGGTATACTTTGTTCTCTGTCTCAAAGAAAACAACTTGATAGTGGAACCTGCTTTGTTTTGTCTGCGACCATTTAATAGTCTTCTGCTGTAAGCTGAATCTTGAAAAGCTGTTTTTCAGGCAATGCTTACATTTTTGTATGTCTTCTAACAGCTGAAAGAAACCCTAGCAAAGGTTCCACCTAATCATGTTGGAAAACCTCTCTTGAAGAAGCAGCTGGGACCAGCTCACTGGGTAAGCAGTTGCAGGTGTTAGAGCCTGTTTCCCTTGTTCACTTATATAAAGATGAAAAGACAATTTTTTTGCAGTATTTTAAAATGTATGCTGATACAGTAAATCCTCAACAACTGCTGAAAGATCTTTCTTGAGCTCGTGAATCTGTATGAACAGATGTGTACAAATGTTTCCCAAAATAAGGCAGAAAGCTACTGTTTATGGTGGGATTCTCTGCTGAGCTGTGTGCTTGTGCCTTCCTCTCCTGCTGCTTTCCAGTGCTGGATGATGTAGCTTTGCTGAAATAATGTAACGCCCCCTTCTGTAGCTTCTTTCTAGCTAAGCTATGGGTCCTCCTCTCATTTATTTCTCTCCTTCTGTGCTGCTGGAGTAGTCTTTTTCCTTCATAGTCTCTTCCCCATGAAGCAGTGGGTGCACAGGTAGAAGCTGAGAAAAGCTGTACACCCAGGTGGCCGAACCATGATCATCTTCAATCAGGACTTGTTTTTGTCATCTGCTGCTCTCAAAGGATGTTGCCTTGGTGAGGTGCTGCTGCTCAGCAGCACAAAGCTATAACAAGACTGAGTCTCTTTTGAACCTCTTTTTCAAAGACTTGAAGACTTTCTATTTCCAAAACAGTCTGTGTCCTCAAATACTTGTATTGCCTGGGCTGAAAATGGGCATCCACCAGTTCCCTTCAGCCAGGCTTCAATCTCTACAAAAATCATCTCCTTACTGGAACATATTTCAACTGTTGCTCTGACTAGAGCATTGTGTGCTACCATGTGCATTTCTAGTGTTGGCTTCTACCTGTAGGGCACTTAGTTGTCATGTCTGTATGTGTATTGTGTTTTAATCAAGATCTTCTTACAGTACTTTACTTTTAGTGCTCTATCTTCAGCCTTAAGCTTGCTTCTTTTTAAACAGGCAAGGGCACTGTGGTCCCTAGGACTTAGGTTGTCCTTGCATCTCCTTCAGTTTGTTGCATCTAGTCTTTTCTCACTTTCTGTTTCTCTGTCCTGGGAGTATTGAGAAATGCATCAACAGTGTGCAGCTTTATGTCTCTTATGAGCCACAGACAACTGTGTCTGTTAGAAATAGTACAAGACTGAATATGGAGGTAGCAGCCTATGAAACCTTTGGGAAAACAGTGTCAGCAGACATAGCTTATGTGGACCCATTTGACAAGATAGTTGATTGCAGGCTTAAGCCCTGGTTAATGTCTGTGTGTGTCTGGTTCTCTTTTATCCATGTAATTTATTGTCTGAACTAGAAATGTTTTATCTCTAATCTATAGGTTATATTTGCAAATTTTTGTTTCAGGAAAAAATTGAAGCAATTAATCAAGCCATAGTCAACGAATATGAAGTCCGAAGAAAACTGTTAGTCAAACGTTTGGATGTTACTGTGCAGTCCTTTGGCTGGTCAGACAGAGCTAAGGTACAAATAATGTGCCGTGAAGTCCTGGTTTATGGTGATTCTTTATCTTAAGTAACCCTGGAAAACCGCTTCGTTGTTTTACCCTTTGAGCAGGAGATGACCAGAGGAGTTATCTGGTTTTGGTTTAAGTTTCATAAAGAATTTTCTGACAATGTAAGATGATCACCAAATTTTACTCAAAACTGATTTGTTGGATTTAAAAGCAGCATGAGAGACGAGAAGATGGACCATGTATAACATACAAGAAAGCCAGAAAGTACTGAAAGTTACTGTATGTACTGGCTGCTAGAAAAATAGTAACAAAAGATTGTGGATACAACCATTTGCATTGAGAGGACCTGAGTGCGAATCTCTAAGTGCTGTGCAATGGTACAACAGCATCTTTCTCTTTATGACCCTTTAGCTTTGTGCTGTTTACAGTGATCAGATTTCCTCAAAGTGTGTCTGCAAGCACAGCTCAACAGATGCCCCATGTGAAAAGCTGCTAAGGCACTACTTGCACTTTTACCTCATGGTCAGGGTAATATTTTATATGCTGTTCTCATCTTCGAACTGTGCAAGTGGCTGTGACATGAGCTGTGTTTTCTCTAAGTAATGTGATTGTTCTTTTAAAAGTAATTACATGCTTTCCCCGTTTTCTATGTTTTATAGTTTAAAAAAAACAAATGTATAGAGTATGTCAGGATCTTGAAAATGGTATGTAACTTCTGTTTTCTAGGGCTAAACCAAATCTGCTAACACACTGCTAGCAGTTTTGAGACTGAGGTTTGTTATTAGCCGTAGTTTGTGACTTAGAAGTGTCAAATGCTTTACTTTTTGGGTATGTGATTTATATAAAAGCAACTGCATTTTAATTGTAAAATGTGAGCTGTAAGGTAACAAAGTTAATGTTTTCCTTCACTTTGAATAAATGATTCAGTTGTAATGTAAAATACAAGCTCTTGGTTCTAAAAACTTACTCTGGAGCCACTTGGAAATGCATACTTCCCCTCTTATCAGTTCCAGTCTTCTGCTTTTAGATGGAAAAATAGAATTTTAGTATTTTAAAACTTGTTCTTAAATTCTTGCCCTGTTGAGAAATCTGTTGGAAAACCTCCCTTGCCTGTTCCCACTGCTGTCAATAGAGGTCCAGCTGTCTCTGCAGCCATTTTGGCTGAGTTTGGATTGCAATCTGTTTTATTTTAACTGCGTCCTCCATTATGCTTTAACCACACATAGAGACATAACTAACAAGTGCAGATTTCTGTTACCTCTGTGAACTGGGTAACTGCTATTGTGCCTTAAGGTATTTGAAATATGAATACTGTAATGAAGTAGAGGAAGAGAGATTAATTGCAAAGCAAAGTTGAGTCTGAAGATCCAGTTTCTAGCGTGGGCTGTACAGTATGCAAGACAGAACTGAACTGAGAGTAGTTGAGAGATTCAGTTATGCCAATACCTCTTGATGGATTGACTCTGTGATGATGCTGATTGGAAGAAAGACTCCAGAAGAGTGATTGCAACCTTTTTGTAGTGATGCAGGGCTGGGGACTTGGTGATACTATTGTAAATGGAATGGATGTGGGGTAGAGATTTGTGCAGGCTTAAGAGGAGGGCTTGAAATGACTTCCAAATTTGTTCCACTTTTGGTACCACGTTAGTGGTAATTTATATACCTATATGACCCTCCTATCCTGTGTTTGCCTGAGAACTAAGTCTGCATGTACTTGGTTGCTGTTAAGATTGTCAGAAAGCCAGTGTCTCTTCAGTTGATTTAGAGTAGTGTTAATATGACAAATGTTAGCATTAATTGTGGTGATTCTCGGCTACACAGTGATTGTTACTACTTTTATATTCACTTTTTTTTCCTACTTGCAGTGACATCTTTTGCAGTTGATTCTTCTGGTGAGATTGCTTTCCCATGTCTTTAGCTGACTGAGTTTTGTTTTTCTTTTCTTCAACAGAGTCAGACAGAAAAGCTGGCTAAAGTCTACCAGCCAAAACGTGCCCTCTTATCCACTAAGTGCACTATTTCTGTTGCAAATCTCTTGGCAGCTCGGCAAGATCTATCAAAAATTATGAGAACAAGCAGTGGATCCATCCGAGAAAAGACTGCATGTGCCATTAATAAGGTACCCTTGGTGACAAGTAGCTAATATCACTTTTTCTGTCATGAATATTAAAGTTACTTGAATGCAGTAATAAATCGTACTTTCTTTTTATGATTGTAAATGGGAGTTAGAAATAAGAGATAAGAAACTCGACATCTGTGTACTCTAAATTGCACATCAGTGCATTAGGAGGAACTGTAGCTTTACTTGTTAAGGTTCAGAGTGCCCCTTCTTAGGGGCACTGGGAAAAAAAAAGGAAAGTTGAAACATTTGATTATTTTCAGCAGGAGTTGCCTGCTCTGTCTTATCAGCATTACTGGTGTTCTTGCATTGCTGTTGCCTAATTCTGTCATGATATCCAAAATAACACCTACATAGTAACTTTCTGTACTATATAAATAAAATCTATTAAAATCTTTTGAATATGTCACAGGTCAGATTCTCCTCTGCACACAAATGAGAGATTCTAGTCAAGTGTGTACTTTTAGTAATGATATAGTAGAAATATGATTTGGACTGAACAGTTTCTGTGTTTTAAGAATTAGGTTTTTACAGGCTCACAAAAGTACACTTATCGAACTTGAAGATCAGGAGCTGTGCACCAAAGTGTACTTTGAAAATTGTGTATTCATACATGCTTTTCTCCATTTTGTAGCTCAGGTAATGTTCTAGTTCATTTAGAATGGAATAGTGGCATAATTTAACCTCCTACTGCAAATAATTTTTGCACCTTTTAGTGTAGTTGGAGTGTGAAATTTAAAAGGAAGGAAGTGGGAAGACAGATGTGACTATCATCAGATTATATACACACCTTACTAGGAATGCGGCACTGCCCTGCTGCTGATCTGTATTCTGTTGACTTAATTCCATTATCAGTATTAAATGTCTTTCAAGACAGTAACAAAAATTAACAAAATAACCTGCTTCTGTGAGATCTTACAACTCCTAAGGCAGTTTCCCTTTCCCTTTGCAGGTTCTTATGGGGAGAGTGCCTGACAGAGGAGGAAGGCCCAATGAAATTGAACCGCCACCTCCTGAGATGCCACCCTGGCAGAAAAGGCCAGAGGCTGGTCCACAACAAAGTGGTGGCCGAGGAGGAAGAGGTGGCTATGAATCCCCATATGGAGGGCGAGGAGGTTATGACCACGGGGGTCACAGCCATGGTGGTCATGAGCGAGGAGGAAGAGGAGGCTATGACTCATCATATGGAGGACGAGGAGGTCATGAACGAGGAGGTCATGATCAAGGAGGCCATGATCGAGGAGGGCGAGGAGGACGTGGTGGCTATGATCATGGTGGCAGAGGAGGTGGAAGAGGAAACAAACTTCAAGGAGGGTGGACAGATGGTGGAGGTGGTGGCTACCAGGATGGCAACTACAGGGATAGCAACTACAGAGATGCAGGTTTTCAAACGGGTGGCTACCATGGTGGTGGTGGCGGTGGCTACCAAGGAGGAGGCTATGGTGGCTACCAGTCATCTTCATACACAGGAAGTGGCTACCAAGGGGGTGGTGGCTACCAGCAAGACAACAGATACCAAGATGGTGGGTCCCACAGTGACCGAGGGGGTGGGCGTGGAGGAGGCAGAGGTGGCCGTGGTGGTCGTGGTGGCCGTGGAGGTCAAGGAGGCGGCTGGGGAGGCAGAGGTGGACAGAATTTTAATCCAGGTGGGCAATTCGAGCAGCACTTCCAGCATGGAGGCTATCAGTATAATCAGTCTGGTTTTGGACAAGGAAGGCACTTCACAAGCTGAGGTTGCTAAAAACTTTTGCTTCAGCAGAGCTCAAATAATAAAAACCTGGTTTCAGAGTCTTGGTTTAATCGCTTTTGAATCAGTACAGGTTTGTACGTATGAGGCAGAATCTTTTGGGGTGGGATATTTTGTATTGAACTAAGTATAGCTTTCTATACTTTCCTTCCCCCCCAGTCTATCAGAATTGAATGCATCATAACTACTCACTGCACTTCACTTAATCGTAAATTAATAGTCATGCTTTTTTGATGTTGGACTTACATCTGCTCAAAACACATTGATTCCAAAACTACCTGCTGTGTTTTGCTTGACGCTTCAATTGGAAAAATTATAAAGAGGTCTAGTCAGAATTATATGTTTCAGTATACAATGGAATTTCTGCATCCCCTACCCATTGTTCAGTTATATGACCTAAAATCAGTGCTAAATATTGCTTCTGGATTGCTGTCCTCTTCTTTTAATTGAAGTTGCACACATACGCAGGTCCCCACAGCAATTTCCCTCTAGCAGACAGGTTTGTTATCTATTATATGAGCTCTGCTGTAGATGTCATGTTTGGTAGCCTTATCTTCCATTAAACAAATTTTTTCCCACCTGCTCAAGTCTGAAGACTTACCGCCGCCAAAATCTGCAAAGATTATTTAAAACTAAGCTAAATTGTGAACTGGTAGTGTACATAAGCCTGTAGTTAGGTGTAGCAATTCAAACTGACCTGCATCCATCCAAAACAAGTTGTTCCTCCTTCAAACTTAATTTTTACTTGAAATCAGCTAGAAAAAAAAGGAAGACAAGTTGAAATTATTTTATTTGCAAGTTAATACCACTGGCTCAGCAGATCTAGGGCAATTTGTTTTGGGGATTGTCTTTTTAAAGAAATGCACTACGGCCTGGGAAGTTTAGTTCCTGCCTGGAGGAAGCCCTTTTATTATTGCTGCAGAAAATAAAGCCTGGCTGAGTTTGATGTTCTAATGAATTGGTTTGTTTTTGTTTTTTTTTTCCTTTACTGAAAGCCACATAATGCTTCTTGCTGGGTTTTTTGTGTACATAAACATTGTCAAGCTGTGAAAGAAAATGGCTGAAGGTTTGCTGTTGTATAAAAGGTGAGCAATAAAAGTATCTGTATGTTGCCCTTTGCTTTGGTTTCTTTTCCTTCTGGTGATGAGTAAAAAGCAGTTTCTACAGTAGGTGGGAACTCTTAGGTATTTCTCATTGCTTCATCAATTTTTTTTTTGTTTTAATCTCTTAGGTGATCTAATCATCTCAGATGTACTGTGCATTTTGCATCCTTAAAAGCTGTCAGGACAGGAGTGAATGGGAGGAGTGGATCTTCATTGTTTTTGGTTTGTCCTCTTCCTTTCTGATTTGGTGTAGCAGCACAGTCTCCCTTGCTGGAGGTTTCCATGTGAGCTAAGCTCTGCCATCATCAGGCTGTGGCTCCTTCCTATGCCGCATGAACATGGTATGCTTCTGGGAGCTCTACTGATGCTGTCTGGGCTTGTGGGAAGGCTAGGTTCTTGCCTGGGTAGCTGTAGTAGAGACTAACCTGATGGCAGTCCCTGGGCTACTTGAAATATCCAGAAGTCTGAATTCTGTATGGATACAGATAGAAGTTCCTTGGATTACAGAAATAATATGAGCATTTGAGGAGTGTGTGCAACACTGGCCTTACTGAGATTCAAGCTGATCCTGTAAATAAGCTGATAAAATGTTATAATCGGTCTCCCTATGTTTCTTTACTTGACCAATCTGAAAAGACCCTATTTATTCTGACCACTAGGTGCTGCTAGTGGTTCACAAGCAAGAAGTGAAGGTCTCTAAAGGCATTTGGGAATCTGTTGATGTCTATTGAAGGTTTTTTAATGCTTCAAACAAATCTAATGAGGCTAACAAGGGAAAAGTTTCTGTACTGAATTCGTGTCATTGGGATCACTGAAATAGATTGATCTCAGTGTAACTACAGTTCAAATCATAAACTTCATCTAAAATGAGTGTTTCTTCATGAAGGTGTTGGTTTCTTGCAGCAACATGCTACAGATAATGCATCTCTGTTGTTGAGAGAGTAATACCTTGTTGTGAACATTAGCTGGTGACTAGTTGCATTCATGTAAGAATAATCAGTTTTTAATTACAATATTTATTTATTTTTAAGAAATAGGATTCTTGCAGCTGGGATAGTCTTAGACTGATACAGATAGATTGACAGAAGTAAACAGCCTTTGTCTGGGAATGTAATGGCTTCAAGTTGACAGATTCTGCTTTTTCTCATACAGCTTTTCATATAAGAAGACCAGTGTTCTCTGCCAGCACTGCAAACCTGTATCTAGGGAGAGGGAATCCAGTAGGCTCTTTAGAGAGCCTCTGGTTGAGCTGCATCAGCACCTTCAGAGAACTTCCTGTGGCAGAGCTGCCAGTTTCTCTGCATGGCTGTGACTTGCTGTACTGGGTGTTCTCAGCTCTGCATGCTGAGATGGTGTGGTGAAATGCTGGGGATGAAGCGACACAGATTCCCTTCCCTCTGGTTTTACCCAACTTGTTCTCAAAATACACAATTTCTCCTCCTTCTTCCAGGACCTAGGGTGAGCTTACCCCAATTTTACTGTTGTTTGAGGGGGAGCAATCTGTGGGGGGAGAGGGAGGGAAGAGGGTGAAAAAGGCAAAACAGGAGGCTTCAGTCTTCCAACAGGAAAGAAAATGCTTTGCTTTTGCCAGCTGTTGTTGTTTTCCTTACTCTGTTGTTTCCTCCCAGTGTGCTGTGACTTCTTTGTTCTCTGGAGAAAACAAACTTTGTGGGGAGAGCAGCCTTTATTAATGAAAGCAAACAGCCGCTGCTTTGTTATTGTCTGTATGATGCCCTGATAATGTTTTGCAAACATAATTCCTGCTATGCTGGAAGGAGTCTCATGACTGGACGTTGGGAGAGCAGCGATGGCTTGTGGAGGTGATTGGGCTTCTGGTAGTTTGGATATATGTGCTGCATTTCATTGTGCAATGATCGAAAGCAGAACTCCAGGAGATCAAGAAGGCAACTAAGTAAGCAAATGTTATGTAGTGGAACAAAGTGTTTTTCCTTTAAAGATGGTTGTGTTTGACACTCTTCTTTTTCTTCCACAAGTTTTGGGCATTGTGCTCTGTTCTTCCCTTGGCCTTTCTTTTTCTCCAGTAGCTCTTATTCCCTGACGTTTCACTTGCATTGCTTTCCTACTGTCTCTTAGGATGACCCTCTCAAGTGTTGTCATAGTGCAATGAAATGACCATGGGGAGCAGGATGTAGTCCTGGACACACTCTTGCTTCCCACATTAGGATGTTGGTACATGTTCTATTTGCAGTGTGGTCACAGCTGAATTTTCCTTGCAGCTCTAAGAAACCAATAAAAGTTCATTCCTTATTGTGTGCAAACCTGTAATGCAGCAAGGGAAAGAACATCAAGCTGAGCTTTCACCTGCCCTAGGGAGACTTTTGTAGCTGTTTCCTGGCTGGTTTATCATTCAGGATTGGTGTTGGTTGACCAGACAAAGCCCTGAGGTGTGCAGCTTCATGGTGGTGTGTGCCATTACGAGTAGTGGCCCCAGAGGAGCTCCCTAGCTACATGTTGGATTTCTCAGCTGATACAGGTTATTTGTTCTAACATGATGGGGTCTTTATGAAAATGCTGTTCACTTATGAATTATTCAGTGCTGCAAGTGCCCCAAACACTGCGCTGTGTTTCTTAGTGCCTACTAAGAAGTCAGTCTTACCAGCCATGTACTTCAAATGGGACTGGGAAGAGGTGGGGGGCGAAGCAAGATTCTTGCCAGTATACTGGAGCATGAAATGTTCTGTGGTGTGAATTTGTTCCCTGTGATGGGTCGTGCACCTGGGAAATAAAAATTAAACACTGCTGATTTGAGGAGAGTTGCAGAGGGATTAGATGGCTCTTACTAAGGCCTGATGACTCTGTCAGGTGTCCAGGAGACTTGTGTGGGTTCTGGGAGCACAGGTGTTGGCTCAGTTCCCTGTTAGGCCAATGGAGGCCAGCACTAAGTCTTGACTGTGCTCATTTCATGTGGCTTAGCCTTAGTTCTGCCATGTTTAAGACTGCGATGTTGTTACTGCTAAAAACTTCCAGGCCTTTAATCCTGCTGCCAGTTTTTGATCCTGCTATCTCTCATCTGATTCCCTTGGGCAAAAGGCATGCTACAAAAACATGTCTGTATTTGAAGAAGTTGAGCGTGATTTAGCAATGTCAAACAAGGTGGCTTATGATCAACTCCAAGCTTAATTTATCAGTCTCTTAATGTGCCCTTATGTTAGGATCACATCAGTGCTATGACCAGCGAGCAGTACGTGATGTGAATGTGAACTTCTGTTTCCTCTGTGCAGGCTCTCAAAATACTGATGTGTTGTTTTTTTTTCTTTTCAGATAACGTGTTTTCAAAGGGACGTAAACTGAAAAAGCAAGTGCCATTGCCAGCTGTAAACATTGCCTTCTCCTCTCTTTGGCTGAAAAAAGTAGTACCTCTAATGACTAAACAAACAAGGTTAGAAGGGAAAAAATATTTTTTCTTTTGTGTTTACTTTGTGCTTTTTACAGCTCGGAGTGCTGTCAGTGTCATTGTTTTCCCCTTTATTGTCCAGTAATTTCCCTTCTCGTCCACGTGGGTTTTTCCCACAACAGAGGAGAGAAAAACAAGTACAGAAAGTAGGAAAACACTATTGTAAAACCAGAGAAAGAGTGAGTCTGCCTGTACTGTGGGCAGGTGGAAGGTCATAACTCGTTTTCACACATGAAGCAGAGATGAAGGTGATAAGGACTCTTTAAACTTTCCGGCATTGGCTTAACTCATGGAAAAAGCAGACTCTGGCTAAATAGAACAGTGCCCCAGCAGTAGCCTTTTGCTGATGGCTTTTCTTTCTCCTAAGACTGGGCTGTCAGCAGCTGTAAATAGCAGTTTGGAGTTCAGCACAGATTTTCCAATGAGTTTAGCCTGAGAGAGACATGTTGGCTGCAATGTTTATTTTGAAAATCCAGTTCAGTTGGTGCTGATAACTAAAAAATTCGTTCCAAAATTACATCTGTTTCTCTGGTGTCCCTGTGTTGGCGAGCTCTATCGGGACTCTTGAGAAGTACTTGGAGCTGTTTTCTGTGCTGTGTCAAAGCCCATCAGTTAGGCTGATGCTGAGTGAAGCAAACCTTGAGCAGATATATATGTATATATTTTTTTTTTCTGTGATATTCACAGAACAACAAGCCCCAGTTTCTCCTGCCTCTTGTCTCCCTGAAATCTGCATTTGGATCTCCTTCCTTCCTTCCTTCCCCTTCCCCTTGGTCTCCATTGGGATCCCCTTCCATTCTTGGTGTCACGTAAAGAGGGAGAGCACTCCTAGCACTCTTCTTCCCACACTCAGTCTCCATCTGTCTGTTCTTTGTTCTCTGTGGTGTCGTTTTTCCTGTGTCTAAGTTTCCTCACATGTAGATATTTCACATAAGCGACACCTGAAACATTTGGATCTTGGGTCCCAAGTGGGAAGGATCCCCATCTGGCTGCTCAGGATGCCCAGGCAGGGCTGTTCAATTCCCTGTGGGGAAAGCACTGGTGGCTTCACCAGGATCTGTGTTCACTTTGGCTTGTGCAGAGGAGTCCCTGAGCCATGGGGGTGACAGCTCACTCCATTTCAGAAATGTGAAACCTTAGGCAGCAGCTATTCCGGAACCTGACTCTGCAGCTCAGATTTTTATCCTCTGCATTAAAAGGAAAAAGGCCCATCTCTTCAAGTTTGTGCTTTGAACTAGCTTTGTTTAGCATGCATGTTATTGTCCCCTTTCCCCTCTCAACTTTTCTTTTCTCTGACTTATGCTGGCTGAGAAATACTGCTTTTAGAAGTTAACTAGTCTAGGAATTTTATTTATTTATTTATTTTTAATGGAGCTGGAATTATTCCTTTAAAATCCAAAGGCTGACTAAGGTGTGGAGGAAGGAGGGGCAAGACCTGGAGCAAGCGACAGCTGAAATACTGACATTGTTTTATGGTTCGCTCAGAACTAGTTGTTCCCTTGACTCCTTACACAGTGGTCAGGGCTACTTAATAAAGCTGATGGCAAAGCTGAAACTCCTTTATTGATAACACAGGATGTTGTCTAGGTTTTGTGGAAGCACAAATTCCTGGTGGGTTTGGCATGAAGAGCCACATCATCTTTTAGAGGGTCTACCCTACACATTTGTATTTCTCACCTGCTCTCATTGCTTGTATTCTTTGTCTTTCACAGATAAAGCTGTAAATACAACTTGGCATATAAATAAGGTTTGGTGTAGTGTTTCTTCTTCCCATTCTTTCAAAAAAAAAAAAAAAAAAAAAAAAAAAAATTGCCCCTCTTTCCACCTGGAGATTGAGGCAGGCAAGAATGGTGGCTGAGGAAGTATCCAGCATCATCTGGATTCTTCTCACTTCAGCTACTTCATGAATCCAATGCACGTGACACTACTGCACCTTCTCCTTGAACTGCTCTCTTTGCAGACAGGGTTTCCAAGAGCAGCAGAGGTGTATAGCGCAGTTGGGGATGGTAATGGCTGGCAGGTTTTGCCTTTTGTGAAATCAGGAGAATCAAACAAGAAATTCTTTGTTGCCGTGGCCAGGTTAGGAACTAAAGTTGTTTTTTGTGAGATGAAGAAAATTCTTGCCCCTGCTCAGGAGAAGACATTGACTGTACAGCAGGAGAGAAAAAAGACTTTTTATTTTATGTATTCAGGCTTCCTTCAACGTGAAGAGCTCGTCTTACACCAGCTTCTTAAAATGTTTGCTCCTGCCCTGCGAGCTCTCCCTGCTCTCAGTTGTTTGTAGTGGAACTAAAAAATCAGGATTCTGCTGCGAACAGCCTGTTAATGCATTTTTTGTTGAAAGATCATGTTGACTGACAAGTCCAGCTTTTTTTCAGAGCTGGCTATATATATTTCTACCCAATGTCTTTCTTCTTAACACACTTGTTATTCTCCTTCTTGAGATGCTTAAAGCAAAGGGTTTCCAGCAAGAACCTCAAAATTCTCATGAGCCTTTCTTGGACATCCTAATGCTCTTCTTTGAAGGATCAGTTGTGTGTATACGTGTGTGCGTGTGCGTAACCTGTGCTTGATCTACAACTTAACTCCAGCTACTGCTGCCCAAAGGTGCTGGGCTTTTAGAAGATGCATTGATGAGATTTTGCAGTGGACAGAAACTCAAGCAGTCTAATTGCAAGTGGAAAGTTGCCCAGCAGTGAGAGCTGCTTCTATAGAGAAAGTGACTTTTTGCTTAAGAGCCAGTTTCTCTCTTGATGATGGTATACATAGGAAAAATATGTCCTTTAGAAAGCCTTCTTGGAAGGACATAGAACACCTTGTCTTTTAACCAACTTAGACAAGAAGACTGTAAATAGCTTGAGGAATTACTAAGGTTATGTACTGGAAACTTTCTTGTCTAACAAAGAAAAACAGATGGGGGTGTGGATTGTGGGCCTGACAAAATAGGAGAGCAAATACATTTCAGACCAAGAGCTACCATTGACTTTAGAAGCCTGTGAGAAATGGTCTGAGCATTGGCTAGAACTCTTGCATGACTGAAGAATGAGTGAAGAATGGAGTTTCACAAGAACATTTCATTTATGAAGTGTTAAAAGGCTTATCTCAACAGATCCATCAGCAACCTGGATAGCAACTGAATTTCTCTATTCAAATGTTCTACCACATCATTTTCATTGTGTGCAAGCTGCGTGCTGTAACGGTGCCTGAGCAGTCAGTGTGTGGTGACCCATCACCTGACCCATCACAGACAGCACAGGATGCATTTCTGCTAGTCTCTGCTCTTTGCCCACAGCAGGAGAGAGAGAGCTAAGGATGCTTCTAGCCCCAGTTTGCTGTAGTGCTTATTTCTGAGTTTCAAGCAGTAAGAGCACATTCTGCATTTTCTCCTCAGATTTTTACCATCGTTACTGGGAGGGGTGTGAAACAAAGGAAACCTGCACAGCTGAGCAGGCCCCATGTTGGCACAGCACAGTGTACAGTTGGATTACCACAGAGGAGTCAGTCAGGTTTGCTTAGGGAAGCCAATGGAAGCCCTCCTTCGCCCTGAGGCCTTGACCCCTTGGTAAAGTGTGCAATGACTTGAATTTTGTAGGACATCTTATACTCGGGTTGCTTTGATTCAGAGCCTGAGTTCCCCATACACATCTATTTCTGTGGGGAGGCAAAGGGAGAAGAAGATGACAACTTATCTGCTAATTTGGACCATGCTGTTCAGGTATGAGCTTTGTCTTGGGCTTTATTTTCCTTGCTTTTTCCATGTGAAGGCTGTACTTTTCAGGCAACTTAATGCTTCTGAGAAATCCCACTTCAAACCTGCTTCTCCAGTCACTGCAGATGGAGGAGTTAGAGCCTACCTTAACAAACTTAATTTGGATGTATGCTTAGTGTCATATTTTAGTCTTAACGTGTGACTTGCTATCCTGAGGAAAAATGTGAATTATTATATGCACATCCAGACACATACTTAAAACTAAGACATTTATTACACTCTAATTCTACCCATAACCAGTGCTGGCAGAGAGGACACCTCTCCTTTGCAGTATCACCAAACACCTGCACGATGTCCTGGAACTTCCTCACTTCCAGCCACATGCTTGAAGGAGCCTCCCTCTGGTAACAGCTATTGCTGTGCTGGATGTGTGCTCATCGTAGCAATGTAAATGTGTCCAAAATTCAAAACCCCAGGTGTGCAAGGGATTTCACTGTAGAGGACTTTATGAAAGGAGTTGTGGGTTTTTCATTTTTGGTGGTTTTTTGTTGTTGTTTGTTTTGTTTTGTTTTGTTTTGTTTTGAGATTTAATCAACATCCACACCTACTTCTTTCCTTAAGAGATCATTACAAGCCTCTGAAAAAGGAGTCTTATCAAATGAATGCGGATGGTTGGCTTCTGTCCTCACTGCTGTTGTTCCTGGCAGGCATGCTGAGATGATGCAGTACTTTTAAAGGATGCCAAATATATCCTCACTGGCATGGAGGGGAAGTTTCCACAAAATCATACAAGAGAAAACACTGAGTGCAGAGATCTGTTCTGCTGTGTCTGTGCAATGTTCTTCCAAATGGCTTAATCGTGTGCGAAAATAAATAGTGCTTTTTTTAACACCTATCAGCTAGGAAAACAGGGTGATGGCTGAATTTAGAAGTATGAGGTACAGGAAGATTTCCCATGACCAAAAGTGGTCTATGGCAGTCTGTCAACTTTTGCTGTATTACTATAGTCATCTCTGATTTTTGGTGTTTCGGGGTGAGCAGTCAGCTATCCTGTAACCAAAAGAAAACAAACACTTACATTCTAGCAAAAATTATCAATCAAAACATGAGGCCACGAAAGCACAAACTGTGGGTGGAAACAGGTGGAAACCAGGCTCCTAACCTGGACACACATGTTTATCAGAATGCTCCTTCTTATGGACCTTGTGCAGAGTACAAGAGGATTTGGCCAGATATGTTAATGATTCTCAAAAATAAAAGATTCCAACTCAAAACAGCACTGTAACTCCAAGCCAAAACCCCATTTGCAATGCTACAGTAAGTACAAGCCACTGTGTAAGAAAAAAAAAATAATATTCCATGGGTGATTTGGTATTATGACTTACAAGGCTATGGTCTTACGGGTTAGCAGAATGTAATCTGTCCTGACCTCTGTTCTGCTCACCTCAGATTCCTGTCTTTCAGGAAGCGTTTCTATGCCGTTGTGCTCCAGGATGTGCTGAGGAGCCTCAGCATCTATGTCTACGTTGGCCTGCATGCTGGGCTTTTCATTCTCCCACTTTGCAAAGCCTTTGTTCTTCCCAGCTTTGCCGTGGAACTTGGATTTCATTTTTGGGAAAGTGTGAGACCCTGAATCACTCCAGCCCGGTTCGTGCCACAGCGGTTCCGTCTGCGTTGCTTGGCTGGCTGTCGCCCTCTGCAGCCGCACTGAAATCTTCCGGGAGGAGCCGGTGACAAGAGTGATGGCTCTGCCGTCGAGGTCCTGCTGTTCTGCATCGACGCTGGGAAACTCAAACACTTCATCCTGGGCTGAACAAGAAGGTAAATTCTTTTCTTTTTAAATATTCTCTTTCAAGATCTTTATAAAGAGATATCTTAAAACTTGGTTAAGGGGAAGGGAAGAAGGGATTTAAGGGTTCAGAAGAAAATGTTTGTTATTCTGGAATGCTTATGGAAGCTTTTAGTAGTCAGATCTCTTTCAAGACTAGACTATGTGCCACTGTATGCAATTGCATGATGGTTTGCAATGGTGCGTTGGTACAAAGGGAAAATGACAAGTGGCAAATGAGGACAATGCCTTTGAAGAGTCATCATAGAGTCATTTAGGTTGGAAGGGACCCTCAAAGGTTATCTAGCCCAACTCCCCTGCATAAGCAGGGAAAGAAAATAGAAACAAAAGGGTGCTCTCACCTGGTGGCAGGGAAGGGCTGCTGGGCAGGGAGCCGTGGTTGCTGCCCACAGAGGTTCCTCGGGAGAATTTCCTGCAGGCAAGCACGAGTAGGTCCCTGCACTGCTTGTGGCAGTTGGCACCGCAGTCTGTAGGAGGGGGACAGTAAAGTCACAGCCACTGGGTGATCCCTCGGGGCTGTCAGCACGTGTGTGCTGGAGGGACTTAGCCAAACAAATATGGTTACAAAAGTGGATCATTTGTTGTGTTTAAAAACAGTAATATTATGGCATTCCAGCAGCAGAAGGAAAGAGGGAGATGATATTGTCATCAGAAATGATGACTTCACAAGTGCACAAAGAGCAGTGGTTAAGAGTTCTCATTTCTCCCATCAGTTTGTTGCTTTGAGTGGCACTGAAGGACCCTCCCTACTGTGGTTTTGCAGTGGGTGGTACAGATGGGAACAGGCACTGGCTGCACTGTTGACCACCAAGATCTGAGCAAGAAGCTCAGCTCTTACCCTCATGCTTCACTGCCTGTTAGTTTTGATTCTACAGAGCCGCTTTTGCTCTCTCCTCCCTGGGCCGTGGTTACAAGCAATGATGCAGGACAGCGCTCAGCTTTGAGATCTCAAGTTGAGTTTACAGAGCTGCTGTGGCAAAACTTTACTTTTACCTTCCTTCCTGCAGCCTGATGGTAAGAGCATAGCCCACAGCTGGCTCTGTTGTAGTTGCTCAGACCATGGGCAAGTTCCCCACCCCTGCAAAGGAGAAGTTCACGTGTGGGATAAGGAGACAGGAACAGGGAGTGTCCTAAAAAAACCATCCTGTCAATCCTTCACCCTTCTCCTAGGAGCCAGGCTAAGACTAACGGGAAGGAGCTTGCCTATAAACATGATCATGAAGCCCCAGCATTGTGCATAACAGAGCTGCAGCCAGAGAAATAAATAGGGTTGGGCTTTTGGGGTCAATGGACCACTACAGCTTTCTTGTTCTCATCTGCTTGTTACAGTGTGAGCAATTAAAAAATTTAGTGAAGGAAAGTGAGAGATATGAGAGTTCTGGGACTTTTTTTTAAGCTGAACTTCTGCAGAAGATCTTGCAATGACATCTGCTAGGCAGTCCAAGAATTAAATATTTGTTTATTTCTAGCTCAGCCACTGATGCATTGCATGGACAGCAAGCCTGCAGTGCAGGCATGGGGATGTACATGATATGGACAGTGCTGCCAGCAGACCTTTTCCTGACCCCATGGTATGTATTTCAGGATGTCTCCCTGCTAGGACAAGGACACTCGGCTTTCCAAGATGCCACTTCTTGTTGGCACAAACTGACACCTTGCAGATCCCCTGAAGATCCCAGGGGCTGCTGGGGGAGGGGGGCCTTCAGCACTGGTGTTCTCCTGCTACAGTGAGGCTTTGTGGGATGCAGCAACCACTTGCTGGTCACAGCCAGTACGGGCTACTCAAGCAAAATCTGGCTGCCACTTCAGTGAAAAATACAGTTGACTTCTGCTAAAACCCACCACCTGAATTGTGAAAAATCCATGCAGTATATTTATTTACCTTTACATTTGTAGCCTTGTTTGATTATACCCCAGAGCTGCAAAGACAAAAAAAAAAAAAAAAAAAAAAGTCAAGGAATCAGAAAAGAAAGCCGGACGGAAAGCGAGGTCACAATGAGGAAGTACCAATGGCTACAGAAGCACAAACAGGATACAACTGCTCTTAACACCCTTCCTGTCAGGCAGACCTCCTCCTCTAAATGTGATAAGCTTTGTGTGGCTTCCCCCTTACTTCTGCCTGCAGTGGGACTACTGGAGAAGCAGCGGCACAGCTGATGCGTACTGCCAGGAATGGGTAAAAGAATCACTGTCCTATCAGGCTTACAAAATCCAGCAAAGCACATTCTGCTTCTGGCTTGTTTTGAGCCATCTCAGGGATCATTCCCATGACACATCTGGCCTCCAGCCACATGAATGGGCCTGTACTCTACAAGCATGGCAGACAAAAACACCACTGGGGACAAAGTCACTTTGTGGCTTTGGAGCTGGTTCCCAAACATGGACTGATCCGTTCACCTGACTTCTTCCATTAAGAACGGTCGAAGCCCAAAACAGACAGACAATTCACTGAACTCCTCTTTGCCTCCTCCCAGAGGCTGTCCTTATTGAATGTTGGCCTTCCATGTGGCAGCGTGTGCGTGTTCTGCTTTTGGGAAGCTGTCACTGTGATGTGAACTTGGAAGTAGAAAAAAAGATCCCCTGCAAACTGTTATCTGTACACTCAGAAGAAAGGTAACTACAACAGTGGCATTATAAAAACAAATATTTTCACTCTGAACAGCAGAGGGAGGAGAGTATAGTCCAGTTCTAAAGGAAAAAGATGAGAGACTGTAGTGTTTGTTTATCCTGAATTCCCTCAAAACATAAATAGGGAAGGTGAGCACAACTAGACAGTTGAAGCTGCATGTGGCTCCTCTATGAAAGTATGCAGTGTGTGGGAGAAATGTGCTGAGTAAAAGAATGGCCAACAGGAAGAGCCACAGTCCATATGGAGCACAAAAGAAAGAGTAAAAAAACCCTGCATATTGTGTAAGACAGAACTGCTTGCGTTTTTCCAATTAGAGACAAGGATATTGTGTGGAACCATATAAAAAGCCTTGCTGAAGTCCAGGTAGATTACATGAGTTGCTCTTCATCTACTACTGCCATCCCTCCTTTGCAGAAGGCTACCAATCTGGTCTTTTCCCGCAGATGCTGTAGATGTGCAGTGACTGTGGAGCTGTGGTTGGCCCCTCCTGGAAAAGCCACCCCTGGCTATGCTTTCCTCAGCTCTTTGCCAGATCCACTTGATGGGGTGTGGATTACTTTTCCTGTTGTCAAAGCTCTGCTCTGTTCCCTCTGGAGAGCTTTCTCCTTAATGTAACATGAATCCTGACCTAAAACTTTGAATCCACCTGACACGGCTCTATGACAAAGCTGCCTTCAGCCAGGCCCAGGGTAAGAGGATCTGTGCAAATGTGGACGGCCAAGCTGGAGGGGATGGCTGCTCACTCACCCTGACATGGGGTGCAAGTCAAGCTGTGGGTCGGAACTGAGACTGGTAGCGAGAGTATTGATTTCACTCTGTGAATGGCATTAGATTGTAGCTTGACCTTTAAAGTTCATCTTGTTTTAATATTAGATGTTTGACTGGTACTGGAGCCAGTGGGCTGTCACATCCATTCATCCTGCTGCATGGTCAGTTCACATTTTTTTGACGGTGAATCACTGCATCAGTTCAAAACAGTTTCCACCCATGGTTGGTTGGAGAGTGCTGAAATGCACAACAAACACACAGTGGCTGGTGCCTGTCCTGTCAGCCCAGCTCATCCACAGGACAATGCTAGTGAATGCAGTGAGCTGGCAGGAAAAATGACCTTATTTCCATTTCCTCCCCAATCCCTTACTTATTTTTGTTCCTGTGCCAGTTGTAATCATGAAGACATGGAAAAAGCCAGCAAGCAAACTGATAAGGGAGAAAAATATCTGGTAAAGAGGACATTGCAGGACACTCCTCAGCCCAACTTGGCGACGGAAGCCTTCCAAGCATGAACTAACTGTCACGAATGCAATGACGTCTTCCTAAGGCAGCAGGCAGCCCAAAACAATAGGCTCAGGCCAGTTCCCAATGTTCTTTCTTCTGGAGTGGAGCTGCAGAGCCTGCCTGCAGGCTTCTGAATCAGCACTGACTGTCATCTTTGAGGCTTCTGCAGTTCCAGTGGAAATGGGCAGAATTCCTTCTTCCCCAGCCTTGATCAGCAGCTGCGATAGGGAACACGAAGGTCCTGGTGTGATGGGTGCCAAGCAGAAGTGAGGGAAAAGGGCCAGTCTGAGATGAGGTATGTTTTTGTACTTGGTGGTGCTGTCATTGTAACTTTCAGCCACGAAGAAGTATGACTGAGTGGGAAAGGTCACATAGCAGAAGCAGGATATTTTGCTGCTGCTATATGCAGCAGGCTAGCATGGTGCAGCAGGGACATGTTCTGGCTTCACACCCTGAGCTGGGCCACACGTGGGCAGAGCAGGAGCCTCTGCCCTGGTGGCCTCCAGCCTTTCTCACTCCTCTGGGTGGCTGCATGCAGATGTGCACAAACATGCACATCTGCTGCATCCATAAGTGACATCTAAACTATAATAATTCATGTTTCTGTATGGCACTTGAAGTGGAAAAAGTTGGGAGAGGTTTGCAAGCCACACAAGCACTCACATTTTGTATACAGCACTCCAATAAATGGTTTCTTATAAGCCATAAGCAGCTTAAAAAAAACCCAAAACATTCAAAAGTTTCTCATGTTATAGAACTGCTGGCAGCCCGTTTCTTGACAAAAATAGAAGTTCTGTTAATTCAGTAGAGAAAGGATAAAGGCTGTTAGGGCTGTTCAGAAAATTATGAGCGGAGGTATGATGCCATATGCATGTCCTGAGACAGAATGGCTTTTGCTTCATCTACATCTACCATTCCAGACATCCATTTTCCCTGGAGTTTGTTTACATGAGAAATCAAGTTGAATTAAAGAAATTAAGACAAACCACATGAGGCCATTCATACAGTCCCTAATGTCCCTTAGCTAACGTAGTTTATCTTTTTACCTGCAACAGCAATTCTTACAAATGTCAGTATACAGGAACCACCAAAACACAAGTGGGTTCTGCAGCTACAAAAGGAGGAAATACCTTGTGCTTCCAAATGCAATGAGACATTTGGCTAAGCTGAAGAAACTTCAACAGTGCATGGAGCCAGGTTCACCCCATCTACACAGGAGTATAAGAAATTATGAGTAAGATTTATGATTACAAAAACATACTTACAAAACCTGCGCAGTGTTCACAGAAAGTTGGCTTAAGGTAGGTCATCTCCTGGAAGTTGTGAATAAACCCAGGTCCCATTTTACACTGGAACTGGGATTTAGCTCTCAGAAAATAAGCCATCATTTCTTCTTTGCTTATGAGTCCATCTCTGTTAGGAAAAAAGTAGAGTGGATCTGTTACTGCTAATGACACTGAACCCAGCAGTATGTTCTCGCTACAAAAAGCATGCAGCACGCAAAGGATGTTCTTGGAAAGTGCTAGAACAGTCCTGGTAGAAGAAACAAGCTTTCCCTTAGAACCCTTGTGGTTCTGATTCTTCATTAAACTTCAAACACCGAATTCATAGCATGGGCCTTGGTCCTTCAGTTGTTCAGGATATCAGAGAATTTGGTGGCACAGAGCAGGCCATCGTGTGAAGGAGACTCCTGAGGCCTATGGCCACCACTGCCTCAGCCAGCCGTGAAGAGCTTATAGGTTGGTGTTAGTCACCAGTCTACCAAATAGCAAATGGAGTGCTCGATGGCTATAGAACAAGAGGCCATGAGATATGGGAAGGTATCTAGACAGGACCTGCATGCTAAGTACTGGATCCAAGTTCCCAAGTAACCCAAGGTTTTACCGAACACAGTTCAACAAAACAAACAAAAAAAACCTTTGTATGTTATTTAAACAGAGCTTTTAGCTACTTCCCAGGCTGTGAAGATCCCCAGCTCTACTAAGCTGAAAGCCTTGGCTGGAGGCGTTCAGCTGCCAGACGTATCCACAGATTCATGTGGGGCACTGCAAGGGAACAACAAACCAGGCAGCCTGGGGAATTCAAAATGAAGGGACTGCCCAAACACATCCTCCTGCTGCTCAGTCTTTTGGAGCACATCCTTACATCACAACTGGCTACACTCAGTCTTTCCCTTGGCAGACAGGGCTGCATCTATTTGAATAGATGCTTTTTAAAGCATCAGATAAAGTAGGACTCCAGTCTGGGTGAAAGTATAGGACCTACTTAACATAAGAAGTTAAATGAGAATAGAATTCAACATTCAGTGATACTAATTTCCTTAAGAGAGAAGACAGACATGAGAGGGTTGGAGGTCTGGAAGACATTGCCTCTTCAACATTTTGTTTTGAAGCATTTGTAAATTAAGAAAAGAAAAAAAAAAAAGCAAAAAGAAAACAAACTAACAAACCAAGACAGCTCCAAACTTACTGGTCTTTGTCCAACACACAGAAAGAGTCCAAGAAGGGGAAGTTTGCAGCTATACTTTCAAAGTCTTCCTGAGAAATGTAGCCATCATGGTCATGATCATAGTTTCTAAAGACAGACTGGAAACAGAAGGAAATTATTGTCATACCACCCAGACTGTCCTGAATCTGTACTATCTCTTCAACCTCAATCACATTTATATTAATATTCAACTTTACTAATCACATGTTCTATCCATTGTTTTATTACTATCAGTGCTAATTGGCACTTTAATATGCATATTTATTGGACTGCAGAGGGGAAAAAAAAGGCTAATTTTTAAAGAAAACTTGACCTCAGTACTTAACTACTGGAACTCCTCTACACCTCCTCAGTCATAGTTGTGCATGGTATTATTTCTTCTTTTTTTGGAAATGTCACTAAAATTCTGCCCTGTGTGACGTGTTCCCTTTGTTTTATTAAGAATATCACAAAAAGGAAACCAAGCACAAAACAACCCAACAGCAGATTTCTCATAGAATTGTAGGCATTTTTGGATTCACTTTGCCTTCAGTCAGTCACTTCTGCTCTGCCACAGTGCTGCCACAGTGCTGTTTCAGTCCTATTTTCTTACTAATACTTTGACATCCAGATCACAAGTACTTTCCATCTAACAACTACTTCCTCCCTCAACCAGCTCCCTCTGATCACAGGACCTCAGCTACACCAAGTAGAGATAGATATGGGACCGAATTTAAAGGATTGCATGAACTTTTGCAAGCCCTCTTTAGCTGTTGAAGAATTCCTATATCCTGTCTTACAATAATTGAGGAGATCTGTAAAGGGACATTAAAGCATTTTATACTGAGACCAACACATTGAAGCACAACCCAAGGCAGCTAGCAAATGACAAAGACTGGAAAAATGCTGACAGTTGTACAGGGTGATGTGGGTCTCTTTGTGAGCTGTATCTATAACCAGTCTGTGTTTTAATTCTGCGAGACTCAATATCGTGTGTCCTGAACAAGGCTAAAGTTGTGGAACAGGGGCCTGCATTTCCCTTGGCCACCATGTTCAGAAAAGATGAAGGAGTTGCAACGGATGTGGTTTAAACAAGGAGAGTTTTGGGTGATTTTTATCAACACGTGACAATGGCAACAACAACATAGGAACACCACGTGCAGTTCTGGCATCTTTCTAAGAAAGAAGAAAACTGTTTTCTGTTTTTTTGAAAGAGCACCTACAAAGAGGAAACCAAAAAATAGATGTGTAGTCTGGTTGAGTGACTGAAGACTTTAATTTACCTTAACTACATAATCCCATTTATTGACCTCTAATATGGACGAGATCAGAATTTAATAGTTCCCCCCAGAGTTAGTTATTAATTTGTGAAAAGCAGAAGGAGATCTTGCTTCATTATCTACAGCGCATTCCTGGTTCCTCACCAAAAGTCCCTCACACGCCAACACAACAGGGCTCTGTCTCTCCAACGGGGCCTTCCACTGTGTAGCTTTGTTTGCATCATTCATCATGCCTCCTTCATTCTGTAGCTGCAAGACCACAGCTGGAACTCTTTGTGACCTCGTACCAGATTTTCAAAGTGACACCAAGACTGTACTATCTTTACTATGCATAATACACTTTGGACAGCTTGGCCACCAGGCACTGACATACCGACACCAAGAAACCAGCCTCTTGCCAGCAGATAAGCACAGTAGAATGCTTGGTTCAGGGGAGGCTTTCCAGAAACCTTCTCTGGGCTTAGTGATGTGTGAGTCCTTGAAAATTTGCCATTTTTGCCTCTGGAAACCTGCTTAATAAGTGTTAGCTCTGATTTCTGGACTAAAATAGAAATAGTTCTGAACGTATCAGCAAGAGCTCAAATTCATTAACAGATATTTAAAATTTATCCCCATCACAATAATTGCTCAAAAACCTTGAATGAAATTGTTTACAATGATTACAGTATCAAAATGAACATTCCCTTTGATATATTCTTTTGAGTACTTACATCCACTAACTTTCTTATGTGCTTGTTGATGACGGTTGGGTCAGGCTTAGGTACCACTCCAGATGCCCATTCCAGTGGCACCACTGGTTTGCTTGGGGTTGTTGGGGAGGTAGGCTGCTAGGAGACCAATCAAACACAACGATGTTAGAATTTGAATTATGAAATGTGAGTTCTCATAACAAGCAGCACCATATGGCAGCACTGCAGCCAACTTCAACAGCAGTGAAACTTGGGGGCAGGAAGGGGAGTCTCTGGACACAATGAGAATCAAGAATAGCATAGAAACCTAATCTTCTTCATCTTGAGAGAGCCCCTATGGAGCCTGCCATCACAAGAGGGAGATAAATAAGCCTAATGAAAAATGTTATATTATTGTGATAATAAGGATATTGTAGACTTTCACAAAAGGGTCACAAGGTCATACTATACTGTGTTTGATAGGAAAAAAAAAAAGGATGTGCTCTTGACTCACCATATTAGTGTGCTGAGTTTAAGAAGAAAATACTCCCTATATCCACAGAACTGAATTCCAACAAGTAACACTCAACACTCAACTCATGTCAATAGCACTTATGGAACATTTTTAATCCTAAGATTAATGTCACCATACAGTGATGAAACAACCTGCTGGCAAATATTTTTGCTCTAAAAACACACAGGAATGCAGCAATCTTTTAGAGACAACGTGTTATACGATAACACAAAACATGCCAGTATTGTGACATCTGTGGTTTGATGTGTTCCTTCTCTCAAAAAATATTTAGGTTAATGGGACTCAAAGAATTAGCACTCTGGTGCTGGACTACTACAGACTCACAGAGAGCTCCTGCTGCTCTGAGTACACACAGTGGCAGAAAGAAACCAAATCCACTGGAGCATTCCTCTTTCTTCTGAACAATCAAACTCTCTCTCTCTCTCTCTCTCTCTCTCTCTATATATATATATATATATTTGGTGCCAATGCTTATATGTTGGCATTGAAATCCATCTTATACTGAAGCAAAAAATATCTATGCTAGTGCACCCTCAGTGGCAGAATTGTGCTGGGCAGAGATGCCCATAAGCCATTGGCTGTACAAGCAAAAAAAACCCAACAAACTAGGTAGTCCCTGGGTATTCACTGAACACAGCATCAAAGTCTCCAATAACAGCTGGGTACTCATACTGCTTTGTAATTCTCTTCACTTACAGTGGTGACCCACTCCTTCCACAGCACAGAGCTGTAATTGCCCAACTTTACTGGCAATGAAGGAAGCATGAGGGAGCCAGAATAACTGTGGCAAAGGGAACAGTTGTGGTCAAATTACATCCAATGCGGACAGGAGACTCATCAGCGAAATTCCAGGTATTCAGACTGAATTAGTGCTGACTGTGGAACTACTCAATATTGCCCATCATCCTCCATTGAAACCACACACATGCAGTCTTCAAGCTGGTCTCCAAAAGTGATGAACTATTCTTAAAGTCAGGTAAGTCCTATACTTAATAGCTAAGGGCTTTTGCATCTTTGTTTCTCCTTTTAAGAAGATACAAAAGTATAAAAAGCACTGAAAAGAAAGACCTCCCAGTACTGGTCTCCCCCTCTCACACCCCACTGTGCATTTCCAGCCACCCTTATTTTCAGCTGGTGTCAGAGTGAGAGCTCAGCTTGTGAGGATCATGTGCTGGATGTGACAGGCAGTGAGGGTGCTGAAATGCTCACAGGACAGAGGAAGTCCCAAAAGCTGGTAGCTGGAGAGAGAGCAATACTTTAAACAAAATGTCAACTATTAAGATGTTTATCTCTAACTTAAAAAGCATAATACGAAGTGTACCAATGCAGCCTTATCTTGATAGGCGCTTATAAAGGTTATCTTCACATAAAGCAGAACTCTGCTTTCTAGAGACTTCACTAAACTCTGGCTAGTTTCATTCTTCTTTACATATAGAATCATACACAATAGAAAGTTTAAGGTGAATATGAAAGAAACTGATTAATGGACATTCAAAAAATACAAAAAAGCTTCATGCAGAAATACTAAATAATATGAAAAAAATGCGGTAAAAGATGACCTACAGATTTGGAGTTCCTTGGTTCTAGCACCAGTGAGAGCTTGTAGATGTCATCCTCTGTGTGATAGAGGTCCAGGGACAGCTATGGGTAAGAAAGAGAGAAAGACAGTAACATTTATTAGACAGAGTCAGATACAACAGGTTTGTTAGCAGAAAGATATCTCCCCCTGGTACTAAACACCAGAGCAGGTGCCCAGGGCCATGCCCAGGAGGCTCTGGGCAGCTTGTGCCTGGTGTTCAGAGGGAGCTTCCAGTGCTCTGGTTTAGCCCACTGTCTTTTTTACTGGTTCTGACTCTATCCTCATATCCAAGGATACTTCAGTAGTCCAGTTTGGCCCATTCCTGGTCCCCTCATGCTGAGCAACACAAATTCCCTTTCAGCTTCTGTTTCTAGGTAAAATTTAAGATTTTTCTTTCATGTACTCATCCTTTTCGCTAGAGGATTTGCTGAGGGAAAAGAAGGGACTTAAATACAGTGGAAGTAAAATGAACATTTTTGCTTTGGCAGCTGTGGTCGTGCAGTGGCACATGTCTGCAGTGAACTCTTCCTCACTGAGGTGATCCCCGCTGTGGCCAGTTTTATGCAATGAGATGAGCATTGCATGCTTCCTGTGGTCATCTCCTTGCATCAATTGGCTTTGGATTAATTGGCTTGATTTGAAGTTATCATCCATCTTTCAAATCCCTAGTTAAGCTGGAATGTTCCACAGCAGGCAATGGAATTACTACTGTATAAACAGCTGTAACAGATGATTATTTTCAGAGAACTTGAAGAGCAGACTTAGTAAGGAGCAGGACCAGGCCCAATAACCATCTTTCCTTAGGCAAGGTGATTACATATTGGTTAAATAAGCTGTCTTTTGTATTTAGGCTACAGTTTTGTGCCAACAGATGAAATGCAATGAGTCTTCTTAGGACAGCCTTTACAGTGGCAGTTTCCAGTCTAGTTTGACTCTCCTTGCTGTCCTGTTCTCCTTAGTAATTTGGCAGGGAGGGGTGTGAGGAAAGCAGAGGGGGATCAGAAAGGCATGGCTTTTTTCATATGTGGAACTTACTGAAGAAAAGTTGGGGAGGGTGACTTTCAATTTAGCTGTTTAGACATTTCTCATTCTCTTCACTAGACTGTACAAGCGATGGGGACTTTCCAGCCATTTGCATACAGTCTTAGAACAGGTTGGTTAAATAGCCATGGAGACCTAAAAATAGCTGGGGGGAAAATAGTGGCACCAAATAAGCTGTAACTCAGTACAAATCCACTGTGGACTAATGAAGAGACTGAAGTCCTCTTCCTATCCACAGAAAATGATGGGACATTTACCCTCAGGCTTTTATTCATATAGTGAAATAAAAACAATGTGGAAATACTGCACAACAGGTAAGAAAATCATAGAACCATAGAATTGTTTCAGTTGGAAAGGGCACTTACAGGTCATCTAGTCCAACTCCCCTATGTTCTAATTATGAACCTGTCCCTAGAGCCATTAATCCTCTTGGTTGCACTGCCAAACTTGTGCTTAGGTTTGTTTTTACCACTTTTGCTTCTTTGTTCCTGTCAGAACGTAGAATGGGTGCAGTCACTGAGAACAGAGCAAGTGTGGGCAATAGCTCAGGAAAGGGGATTGAGGAGCACAGACTAAGAGTAAGCATGTAACATGCTCCCAGGCAGCCAAGTCATGCTACATTCAGGTCTCTTGCCCAAGTAACTTGCCCTTACTTACACACAGCCAAGTGAGAATTCACATCATCAAAGCTTGCTCTCAGCCTTTGCAGCCTCCTGTGCGACTAAACCTGGTGTTTGCCTCAATTGCCTACCAAACAACAAACCATTGCCTTATTTGTGGAGAGAACTCCAGTTCCCCCTGAAAAATGGTCATGCAGCAGCTAACACTGAAAACAGAGAGATTTAAATTCTCTTTTCACCCGTTCACCTTTATCAAGGAGTCTGAGGTTTACTACCATGTTCTCTGGCCCAGCTTTTAAGCCAGTAATCACTCAATAGCTCTTAACACAGCCTCTATGATAACCATTTCCAAAACACTTGAAAGGCTCAGCTTCTCCAAAGAAGACAGATTTTCATCACTGTGGAAAAGAAACACCAAGGCAAATTCCCATATGCCCACTTAGTTGATGAAATGCCCTTTTTATTGCACTGTGCAAGCTGTGGCCCAGGAAGCCAGCACCCAGAGATGAACTTGTCATGCCAGCACAGCCCAGATTGGTGGCACTTGCTAAGTGTGATGTAAAAGGATGCAGCACAAGGGACAGAGGCCAGACAAGAGATTTACACATTGCTTATCAGGATGAAACACCTACTAAAAGCTCTCCCAGATAGAAACGGCTTCTGCTGAGAAAACAGCAAAAGTAAATAAATAGCTGAGCCAGCTGATTGATGTACAAATGAAGAGCACAGCACAAACAATGCATTTACATGCATTTACCAGTTTTGGAATTAACTAAAAGATGTATTATAGCAGAAAGACATAGCAATAAACTGAATAATTACTTTCTCTGGCTCTGAAAACTGAGGTTGACTTTGGCAGCAAGGGAGGCTAAATCTGCTAAAAGACTGTTTGCACATCCCAAGGTCAGCTATTTTCAGCCTGCAGTTCTTGTCAGCTTTGGGCTGAGACCCCAGCTTTTCTTCTCTTTCTTTGACCCCAGCCTGTAATTTATAACTTTCTTATTAACAAAAGGATTGTTAGAAATGTTTCATCTGCCACATAAGTTTGTTAATACCGTTGAAGAGACAACTCTAAGTAAAGGGACTGAAATGTATTCATATGGTACAAAGGAGAACCAAACATAACTGGAACACACTGGAAGAGAAGTTGGAATATTCAAATAGTATGAGGTTTTCCAAAACTCACGTCCAGGTGGTATCTGGTACAAATTTATTTCTAACCTTCCAGAAGTAGCTGTCTTAAGTGAAAATTCTCACACTACTCAACAAACAGACAAAATTACCCTGGAAAAGTCTTAGGACGCCTATGGCCATCTTCATCACTACTGAACAGTTACAACTATGGAATCACGACAGTAGACAAAAAGTGGCACAAGTTAATTTTAACCCCTGATCAGGCCTGGGATTAACATTGCAGCATGCAACTTCAATTATTTACAGTCAGATTGGCTCAACTATTAGAAAGCCAGCAGTGCAATATGAGGAACAAATACATCAGAGCATCATGAATGAAGTAGTACTCTTCTTATACTCAATTACTCTTCCTGGTAAATGAAATACAGATTGGAAAAAATATTATATAAATATAAATAAAATCTCATTTTGCTGAAAACAAAAGAAATATTTTTAAAATGGAAAAATGGGTAAAATACAAGAACTTGTACAACGATGGGTATCAAACTGCAAGTCTTAGAAAAATCTGATGCTTTCAGCTCCTTTTGAAATGCAGACCGTTACCCAAAAGAGAGTGGCAGCTAATCAAAATGACAGCAGTAGTTGAGCTTCCATTTCTCACTTCACATTGTCTAATTTGTGCCCTTGGGTGCTCAGTTTCTTATTCCTCAGTTCTCTAAAATCTGATGTTCCACTTCCCCCTACTTGCAGCCAAATCTGTCAGAAACTGTGAACTCGAGATGAGAAACAATGCTCAATCCCTACTGAAACAAAACAAGATGATAAATATCTGTGTATGATCAAATTAGAGAGGCATTACCGTGGGCTATAATGTGGCCCCTTCTCTTCACAGCCCCACCAGCTGTGATTAAGATGTGCTTCCGTTTGCTTCATACAAAGTGCAACAGAAAAAGTTTGTCCTATTCCTTAATGAAGTGACACCAGATTGGTAGCTCCAAGCTCAGGCTCATTTTTGTCAGTCACTGTACCTGATCAGTTCCAGAACAAATCCACCACAAAGTACAAACTCTGCATAAATTTCTGATAAACATATATTTGAGCATTTTAAAGTAAAGTGAAAAAATCTAAGCTCCTGCTCAATAGTGCCCACTCAAGGCATTCACATAGAAGGAGACAAGTAATGAAATTCATCTGAGGTCCATGACCTGACAGAAGAGAAGCTGGAATTCAGCTCCCACCTCTCCAGGCAGCGATGAGCACAGCAGTTCAGAGCCAAATTCGTTCCCTAGCTTTGATCTAGCTTTTGTCTGTCATTTAAAAGAGACAAGAGAAATCTGGAGAAAAAGTTGATCTAGAAAAGTTTATGCTAGCCAATAAAATAAACAGAATCACTGGAAAAGTTCTCAAATCTATCTTATTCTGTCTCAGACAGACCTTGTTTGATTCTAAGTTTACTTAGAAAAGAATTCTACTGACTTAATGACAGAAGGCAGCTTCTCTTTCAGTCTGGATTAGAGATCTGATGGACAAAGTGAAATAAGAATAGAAACAGCATAAAATGATCACACATCGGGAGAGTCCTTTTTTCTAAAGTGACATCTTTAAAAAACAGCTCTCAGATGAGTAGATGGCTTGCTTTTATCTGCAACATGAACGGTTTTAACTAACAACATTCCTTTCCTCCAAGTTTCACTGCTCCTGTCTTTAATTCCAACTGGTTTTTGCCCCTAATCAAACCATGGTGCTGGATCAAATGCTGCTGCAGTTAAGATCAATGCTAATTTGAAAAAATTTCAGCAGAAGCAGAATTTGGTCAGTAGATTCAGGGGGCACGCTTCAATATCTTTTGAAGTTAAGCATCGTATTTATTATCAAATGACACTAATTGTCTACATATAAAAAAAAAAGGGGACTTAAAATAAATCCTTTTCAGCACTGACACTTGTGGATGTTTTTTCAGGAACTATTTAACATCATATAGGAATACATTTATTTACAGTACAGGAAGAACACTGTATCATTTACAAAGCACAGGGGAGAAGGAACAAAGTTACTCCCAAGTTAGAATTTCACTGATGTAAGTATACCAACACATAGCCCAAACTTTGCAAAAGCCTAAATTCTAAGTAGTCAGAACATTTTCCTTTTAATACAGAAGCATCTCTCTCTCCATTATTTTTTTTAAATAAATGAATCAATGCAACTGTTTTCTGTTTCTGTATCCAGCCATCACATACTCTCTGAATACATTCGCATCTCACATGAACTTGTTTCTATTCTGCATTGCCTCTTTTTTAAAATAAAAAAAAAATGTTATAACAATGTACACTCAACTTTGTATTGGCATTCAACATCTAAATAACAGAAGTAAATTGGAAGTTGCACAATACTTACTGTTAGCAGGTTAATTAAATCCATATTAGGCTCTAAGTGATGAGAAGCAGTTTGCAGGGAAACCAGTTCGTTCAAGGTGATGGAAAGCTGCTGCATTTTCACTATGTTTACTTTATTTTCATCTATCCAGTCAGGAAAAATGACATGGACAGCAATCAAGTCTTTCAAATGCACTCCTAAAATAGGAATTTTGAAGCCAACACAGTCAGCAAAAGCCTTGCGGTAGTTGCAGTAGTTTCCATTGGAAGAGACCAGCTCTGTCATTTCATTCCAGTCCTACAAATAGCCAAAGAAGCAAGTTCTTGTGAAAGCATTCTTAGCATTTCCTTAATCTGTTTTAATGAGCATAACTTGTGGCTGAGTCAACAGAGTTAATTTTCTCTCTAATACAGGCAATCTAGCAGAGAATCTCTGTGAGTTGATTCTTCTCCACTGAGAGAAACCCAAGCCCAGTCCCCTAGGATACCTTGCCAAGATCCAAGTATTGTGCCGGTGAGACCTGAACTGCAGAACTCATCAGACCTTCAAGAAGGGATGTTCTGCTCAATATCTGTACATTTGGTTGTCCACCATACCTTTGTGACTTCCGAAGACAGATGAGAATGAGTCTCTTTCAGGCGAGAAATAGAGCTATGGCTAAGACCTCCCACAACTGCCATCAGTGTGTTGAAGTTCTGGAGATGGAGGAGCTTCTGTAGAAAAGATGGATCATGAAAAAATAAAAATAAGGGTATGTATGGCAGCTATCCAGTATCACAGAAGACAAGCTAAAGGAAATGTCCTACCATTGCTGCATAGGAAACAACTAAGCCAAGGGATATAAGGGAATTCCGCAATTATTTTTTAAATTAGATTAGTTCCACAAGAAACACGTGATAATGATAGTTGGGAAACAGAATACAACAAAGAAAAAATACATTTTATTTTTTGTCTTCTAAAAAATGCAGATGTGCCACACCTGGAAGAAATAAGTAGCAGTTATGTTGAACAGACTTTTCACTCAGGAAACAGCCCAAAGAGCACCCAGTTCACTTGTTTCCTGTGATCTCTATATTGTTGCTTCATATTGGAGGAAGGAGACTCATAAACAAGACATACCTGTGCAACATTGATAAACTTCGTGATCACTTCTGCCCTTTGCAGGGGTGTCGGCTTGCTGAGAACCATGAGCTGGACCCACTTGGAGATACCATTAAACAAAGCAATAGATCTCTCCAAAGTAGGATTGTTCTCCAGGCAGCCATGGATCACATAGCTTTGGTAGTCTGTGAACTAACAAGGAAAGGGAAAGACATTTTCAGTAAAACGGTGGACAACCTCAGAGTCAAATTGAAACTTTGATATTTTTTCCCCGTCAAAGCTGTTCTTGTTTAGAAAGTGACTACAGCTGATGCTCAGCAGACCCTGCTGCATATCAGTACTTTCTTAAAATATTTTCTTTTGTCTTATTTACAGGTCTTGCTGTATCACTTACAACTTCAGTATTTGAATGCCAGGTTAATACTAAGGCATGCATGATGAATATGATTACTACTTCTATGGAATCATTTTTCCCCACGATTTACTCAACACCTGAGACATTTTATTTTGTGCAGTTTTACTTGACATCCTCATACAATGATACTGTATAGGAATGACCTAGTGCTACAAGTAAGAAGCATATAAAAAGGAGTTTTCACTTCACTCCAATACCTGATCAAGAACATTACTGATGTAAAGAGCAAAATCTGGGCGCTGCTGAAGTCAACAGGAGCTCCTAACAAGAGTCTGAACTGCAACTCAAGAAGCTAACTATGCATCAGTTTTCCTATGTCTTCCTCCTACATCAACTGATCAATTCGTAGCACAAGCAGCTAGTTCTGCTAAATCTTGCTTATTCTGATATTGTTCATTCCTGTGTGTTCATGGATATTGTTCCACACGGATGGCTACCACTAGAATTAGATTTCTTGAGAACTTCTGGAAAGTACTCTTCAGCTCTCCCTTAAATTTGGATTTTCAGAAGCTTATGATGGAATTTCAGCTTGTGTAGGGAGCTGTAGCAATACCAGCCAACACTGACTTCTTGGTCATCTTAGCTGCTAGAACTGCCTGCTAGAAGACAATATGACAGCATATTCTCTTACACAGTAAATGAAATGTAAAAAAAATGTTTTGTTAAACAATATGAATGCCCTTTCCTAGGACAGGGTCCTATCTGCAAACAACAAAGTTGGAGGCTTCTTACAGAAATTCTCCTAAAAGATTTATGCTCCAGAAAAGTGAGATGTTCAGCTAGTTCAATGGGCTCCAGATGATCAAAAAGTAGGCAGGCTTTTCCTTTCTTAGAAATCTTCTTCCTCTGTGTAACTCTTCTCATCCAGTCATAGGAAGGTCTGCAAGAGAAAATTAGACACAATTCTCATTTCTTTTTGGGGAGTAGCCATCAGTATACATAAAATTATCAAGAGATCTATCTGTGGCTTCTAGCAGACAACACTCAGCATAAGATAACGTTCAGATGTATAATGAGGAGTAAGGATTTCAGAGATCTCCTTTCTGCATAAGATGCATGATATCAGGTTTCCATCGGAAGAAAAGGACAATGTACAGGAGGCTGTAATTCAAAAGTGCCTTGGAAATACAAGAAAAATAAGTCAAATTCTGAATAAGACAAAAAAAAAAAAAAAAAAAGCCACCTTCAATAGCATCAAGAATTAATTTTAACTCTGTGAGACCACAAGTCCATAAAATAACAGAACGGTAGAAATGCCATCAGTTGAACAACCACAGTAAGGTGTTTGTGCATAACTATGTAAACCGTTTGCTTACAAGTAATGGAATAACTCCTACCCAAATACAGCAAAGGCACTCCATAGAGCAGAAAGAGGTTCCTAACTTAAAATTTTTAAATAAGATTGAAGAGCTAATATTCATGTGATTTCACTGGCATTCGTGCACAAAATTTTGTAGACTTCACTGAGATTAGTTGGGCCGTCCTTCCAGGTTGCTACGCTGATTTTTAAATAAGGAAAAACAATTTTGACTGTGCCATATTTTAAAAGAAAATCTACAATATCAGGTGAGATATAAGAGCCTGTTTGGTGATGTTTAGAAGGTAACTTCTTAGAAGTCATGGTAATAGTAGTATAAGCACTTCAGTGCAAGAAAATTACACATGTCAGTGCTAAAGATTATTGAATTAAATAATAGAAAATAGCACACAGAAAGGCATTGGACAAAACAGGCAGGTTACAGATAAGAGAACAAAAAAGCTTCCATAAGAAAATACAAGATTTACACGATGTGCCAATCACTGCGTTGCTTGTTATTCTGTATGAAAAGTAAAAGGAAGAAAGTAATATTAATCATTTAATTAGCACTAGCTTTTTGAAAAGAATCAGGAAAATTATTTCTTTACCATTTATATTGAATACTTATGCACAGATAAGAGACTTCAGTGTCAAACTACATGTAGAATTCCAAATTTAGATGGTAAGAGAATTTTTTTTTTGTAAATGATTGCTTGCTCTCTCAAGATTAGGATGGCCCTTAATACTTTCATATTTTGGACAGAATTAGAATTCTGCTGCTACAGAGAACAGAGGTAAAGATGATAAAGCTCATGACATTCTTACATGCTGGAGATATCAATGAGATCGATGTGATCCTCATAGCCAAGCTGGCTGGCTAATTCTCGAAATTCTTCAGTCAAACGAATCAGCCCGAGATCCAAGTTAAATTCTGCAGGAAATTCCAGAATCCAGTATCTGAAATTGACATAAATAAGTTCAGAAACACCTAAGGATTCAGGTGTAATATTTAGTGGCTGTACAGAGATACTCACATTTTAATCAACAGAACTTAAGAATATTTCAGACTGAATGGTTTTGGGGCAGAGAGGGTGTGCAACCCCAGCCTGCTGATGCTGTACTTCTCTCTGACATTAATGACAAAGACTTTAAAAATAAACAGTCACGGACCTAGAAAAACAGGGGCTGTACCACTGCTCTCTTAGTAGCTGAATCAACAGTCTCAAGTAACTCCAAAATATTCTAGCTTATAACTGACAACAGGATCGTTGACATCATGCAATCAAATTACCATATAATTTCCTTCATTTAATTCACCACAGTACCATACAGGAGCACTCTTTTGAAATGTCAAATTAAAAGATGCATGGGGTGACACACAAAAGGCAGCCACATCACACCTGCCCCAACTCACACTGCCAGGGCACCCAAATGACTTGCATTTGTCCCTTGTTTAACTGAGACGCTGCGCTCAGAAAAAGATTTTCCAGTGAAAATGAAAACGTGAAGTTAAAAGTGGCAGCACTACCACGATAACCATGTAAACAAGGCAATTCCTCTTCTATTTAAGAGGGCAGGAAAAAGGCTTTGTCAGTGCTACTTTCAGTACCTCTCTCCCATTCCAACACAGTGATATAATTTAGTCATTTGTTTGAGGGAAGCAGGTTGTAGCGTGTTAGCTTAAAAATTCATACTTTCTATTTTATGGAGAAATGCTCCTAAACAAGCACAGCCTAACCAGGGACAGCTTTCCTGTGGAAAAAAAGTCAGAGACAATTAGGTGCAAAGATCAGAACAAATCTGATCTGTAAAAGCTTTGACATCTCTAACATACTCGTGTCATCATAAATTACGCACAGATTATTTGAACTGAAGCCAACAGCCCAGAGATAAACTTCCTCCACCAAAATAGATGATATATGGAAGTAAAAAGTGTCACTGTTCTGTGTGGCACTGACCTCATCTCCCTGTAAGAGGTGTCATGCTCAAACACCAGGTAATACACGGCACAAGGTTTCAATCAGCTGTACAGTACATGCACAGTTACATGTCTTAAGCACTGGTTCTGCTGAAACCATTGTTTTCAAAGCACAGTAATTCACACTTTACTACAGACTAGAGATCAAATAAAACAATAACTTTTTTAAACATTAGGAAAATAAATTACAATTATAGTATTCACAGCAAATAGAAAACAGAAGCGTGCCTACCTCATGAAGTAGCAGATTTTTAGTCTGAATTCATTGCAGTTCTCCCCACTGGCATCTCTATATGTATTCTAGTTAAAGAAAGCTTTAGGTGCCTTGATTCAGTAATGTGGTTTTTATCTACATCAGACAGTGACTCTAGACCAGTTGAACAAAACCAGTATTAAAAACTTTCCTTCAACAGACAACTACAGCATGATCTGATATTCATTCACTTACACAGTATCTTAAGACAACGACAATTTCTTGGCTGCCATTTTGGTTTTTGCCCTAGCAAAAATGCTCTATTGCACTGTTCTGAGTACTCTGCTGAACAATTTTGAAGACACGTAGGTACTTAGCTACCACTGAAAGCTCGTATTAGTCCAATACCAGCCTGCCACTATAAATTTGAAAAATTATCTTGGCAACATTTTTCCATTTATACAAAGATAATTCAAAGCATGCCTCAGCAAACTTGTTCTTATGGAAAATATCTACAACCAAAAGCCGAATGAAGCTCCTGGATTTCCATGTTTTAGGGTGAAAGAGTCAAACTCTGTTTGTTACTAATTAAGTAACAAATTTTTATATACAGTCGCAGAAACAATCTGCTTTCAACACTGTAATGCTGACTTGCAAGACTTCCTGAAAGGATATGTAGACAGAAGCTTGACAGCCAGCTCTGTGGAAGGCAGGTACCAGCGATGCATTAGAAGAAAGATTCTCGGCAAATGGCTGGAGCATTGATTTCCTCTGTCATCTGAAAAAAGAGCAACAAGGGAATGAACTTCTTAGCTGCGAACAGAGATGTCGTTCAAGTGGAGATAAAAAATATCTGAAGTTAAAATCTTGGGCCATTATTTACCAAACAGGACACAAAAGCAAAGCACACAAATCCTCCTTTAGAGGAAACTATTGCTAGACTGTAGTGCTGTAGGGAAAAGAAAGTCCAGACAACAGGCATGGACATGTCTAGCATATAAGCTGAATGAGTGCAATGAGACAGTGGGTTATACAAATAACAAATCTAAAGTTAGTCCACTGAAAGGGCAGGGAGATGGTTTATCCAAAACCACTTACAAGGTTTGTTTAGGTGCAGCTGCATATTAACCACTAGATTGTTTAAAAAGAGGGATCAAAAGCAACACTTCAGTCCATATGTGGATCACACCTCCAGCTGCTGTACAGACTCTCCCAGTTTCTGCAGTGTAGCCACTGAGGCTATGGAAGTTACTCCCTGGCTGATTGCCTGGCTGTTCACACTCCATAGCACCCACAATCCTATGTTATTTTCTCTCTGTTGCTATTTCAGTAGACAGTAGTCTACATGTGTGTATGAAACAGGAACCACATACAGACTAGAGCTGTCAAGAGAGCATGCATACATGGAAGAGAGATATTACTCCCAAGAGACATGAAGTATATTGGTTCTGCTACCTCTCACTAGGTATACAGGACAGCAGGTCTGATCATGGTCTACAAAAAATGGATATACAGAGATGCGGTATGCTCAGGAACCAAATCTGGCCCTTAAATATTTAATTCCTCTCATCTTCGGATGCTTCCTTCTCTCCAAAAGGGAAAAAAACTCCAAACCAACAGCCCTCAATCAAATCAAAGTCTGTCTTGTGTTCCAAGACACTTTAAATGTAGCTTTGTGAATTAAGAACCCATTTCAAAGCATATAAGTATATCCATGAACTCATCTCATCTGGCTATAGGGTGACATAATTCTTGATTAATGGCACTGCGGATCAAGGTCTACTTCATCATTTCTTTCCCTCAGACCTGGTACACTACATTTAAATAAGAGTAAAATGATTACGTGAGCCTTGAGTCAAATTATTTCCAATTATTGCATGATGATTTGAAAAATGTTTCAGAGTAACAACTGGTCAGAAAAGCAGCTGTGTAACCACTCAAGACAATGCCAGAAATAACTCCTTGAATCATTCAATTAAACATTTGTTTAGTTTTAAAACCACTATACACAACATTGCGCTTTACCTGTATTAAATTTTCTTAACACAATATGCATATGACTAAAATTCTGGCCTGCATAATTCTGGGACAAAATGAAACATGGAAAATTTTACAGAATGGAAATGTTTGCCAAGGGAAAGACTGCCTAAATCAGAGAACAGCGGGGGTTATGCTATAAGATGAATTCAAAGAACAACAGCAAAGCAAAGTATTGAGAATACTTACCAAACATTTCAATACAAGCGTTCAAAAGCTCATCTAATGTTGCAGCCTTCCCAAGTGTGTTTGACCCCATTGTTCTTCAATCGTTGTCAAAAAATAAGAGGCATTTTCACCAAGTAGAAAAATGCTTCTTCAGTTCTTCAGCTGCACAGTTTTTTCATTTTATTGTTGGTTGTGTTCTTATCTGGGCTTCCAGGAAAACCTGCAGAGAGAAAGTAAAGGAAATCATAGCTATATGGCTACATGAGAGAGTTATCAGGATGCAGCGTTTGCAGTTCAATTCATCTTTTCTGCAAACTGTTTTTATTCCCTCACATGACACAGACCATGTGAAAGACTGCTGTAAGATTTCTATACATTCCAGCTTGTGTTTTTAAGTGTTTTCCAATTGTCCACTAGCACAAAACACATCCCTAGCAGGGGTCATAACACACAAACCAGATGGCAAATGAGGACATGCATGTACGCTGACGCACGCTTTGTTCAGGTCATTCTATTTACACTTGATAAGTCACTTTTTGTTAATAACGCTGCTTTTGTGTTCCAAACATAAACATTTGCTTTTCCTAAGGTTACAGTCTCACAGCTGATAGCTTTTTATGCTAATGGTTTTAATTGGCATAGGCCACATAGAATGTTTAATGAAGGTCATAACAAACACTAAACTTGGACGCAATTTTTCAAGGAACCTGGAGATTGAATGCTACAGCTTTTTAAAATAGATCTTTCTATAGGAGCTGAGCACGCACAGAAGGCTGAATGTGTACAGAAACTTCTAGAATGTACCATACATCTACTATGCATTTAATTAGCAGATATCCATTTACGCCTGAAAGATGCAAAAAGTACTAATCCGAGATTTCAGAAATAATTACAGATCATGTTTAAAGAGTTGGTATTTCAAAATAATTTAGTCGACACTTTAAAAATAGGATTGAGGAAAGTCATTGAAGATTCCGTCTATCCCTTGAAGATTGCTGCACATGAAATGTAGGAGGGGAAGTAATTTGATCAGATTTCTTTAACCATTCCCTATAACACATAGCATAGGGCAGCACCATCCCTACCTTCTGTTAACAGCGTTAAGGCACCCTTATAGCAATCAACAAATAACACTCCATGTAGAATAGCAGTACTTTTATTTTCAATTGTATGACAGCTATTTAACTAGTAGATACCTAGATTCTAACACTACAGCCTACTCCCTATCTGACCACTAATGGGTTTTATGCTCATAATATTGCTAAAAGAAGGATGTAACGTTTCCACTGGAGGAAGAATTGGCTGGCTGGGGCTAAGCCACATATCCTCAGCTGAGCCAAAACATTATATCATATCTCTTGATCACAGCCTCCAACAACCACAACCATTACATCATTATTTGTGTGATTAAGCACTGTTGTTCTATTAGAATGAGAAATGTCTAGATTGTGCCATAAATAGTATCCAACCACAACACCACATCTAGAGATGGATGAGAAGAGCTCACTCAGCAGCTGCTCCATGTCAGAGCAGTCAGGTCCAACTGCTCCGTAAAGGACCCAGCGATGGACAGAGCTGAGCCATGAGCAGTGCTGGTTTTGACTCTGAGAGAGATTTAAGAATGGGAAAAAAATGTTGCACTACAGCAGCTGGGAGAGAGGAGTGAGAGATGTGAGAGAAACAGCCCTGAAGGCACCAAGGTCAGTGCAGGAGGAGGGCAGGAGGTACTCAAAGGAGTTTCCTGCAGCCTAGAAGCAGCCCATGGAAGAGCAGGCTGTACCCCTACAGCCTGTGGGCACCACACGGGACAGATCTCCACCTGCAACCAAGGAGGAGCCCAAGGCCCTGCAGTGGATGAGGCCTGAAGGAAGACACAGCCCATGGAGAGCCCCTGCAGGAACAGCCCTGGGTCAGAGCTACAGCCTGTGGAGAGGCAGGAGTTTCACCAGTCCTGTAGCACTTGCCTATGAACCAAACCGTGTTGTTAAGCATGTCATGCTGTATTTGATGACATATTACCATTATGGGAGGCAAAATTCCTTAATAAGTGAAAAGCAAAAATGTCTGCAGCAGTGTGTCCAGAGGTTAAAAGTTTGTAATGGACTGACGTACTAAACGCAGACTCCCTTACAAGTCTCAACCTCACCACGACCACCACATTGAACAGTCATTTGAACAGAAAACTTTCCTTAACATTCTCATGCAGCCTAATTGTATTTTTTATTCAATATTTTGGAAGTGCTAAGATGACATTGGACTGTCCTGAAAGATATGCTTAAAATGAACATGCAGGCTGTGAGCTCCTGTGGCAGATGCAGTCAGGTGTAATGCCTTATTTTTTAAAGAAACAGGATACACTGTCAGCTAACTTGTGGTCTCATGCAAAAGCATTGAAGGGCAAGAACAGAGCTGGGGGCACTAGTCAAGTTTTAACTGTTGGCTATTATTAGTAGTATAAACAGAAGTCATCACTTTTATTGCTGGAGGCTACTAAGGTGAGGTCCTCACCTGGAAGCTGCAGGAGTTTAACATAAAACCCTGATGTCAAGCCAATACAAATCACTGCGCAGGCACTTTCACATGAGTCCCATACAAGCTACATTGCTTACAGGTGCAAGCTAACCCAATAAGCTGGGTTTAAATAGGCTTACATTTGACAAATGGGGTAATATTTATTTAGCTGAACTGAATTAAAACAGCTTTTTAGCCAAACCAGAGTAAAGGTAGATGTAACATTTTCCCCCATCAGTTAAAAATGTGTTATTTTTCTTCTGCCTAGGGACAACAAATAGAGCCACGTGTAAATAGTTCAACTTTGACACACAGGCACCTCTATGGGTCTCAGCTCGTCTGTAAACTTTCCAGAGACCTGCATACAGGAAAATCACATTCTTTACAAGATTAGGACACTCTTTGGAAGTTTAAGTAAGTTAGACTTCTCCTCTTCTTCCCCTCCTCAAATGAATGCTTGCATTAGATGATTTCCACCACCTGGCTGCTGGGCAGAAACTGCTGAACGTGAGCAGCTGAACAAGGAAATCAAATCAATAGCAGCGCACAGAAAAATAAGCTGGAAAAAAAAAAAAATCAAGAATCTCATGAGAATGTTTATGGTAACTGCCCTTACTGCACTTTTTTTTGCTTTACCTTGTCTTGTTCACATCCATGGGAAGCTCTTCAGGACAGACCTCATCTACCGTCCTTTAGTTGTAGTGGAGGATCTCAGTATGAGGCCTTTCTTGCTATTAGCCTCCAATAGATTAGTGCAAATACCATAATAGGAATCCAAAATGGGACACATAAGGCTACACCTTTGCCTACACTGGTGCAGTCCAGACATCTGTCTGGGCTCAAATTGACACAAGTTGCCTAACGCATGGTTCCTTAAGTTTATGCTACCACACAAGCAATTAAATATTTCTTGTAGGTTATCAGTACTGGTTTATTTATTACAGTACATGCAATTCCATGTCTAGAAAACTCTAAGGAAGTTACATTCTTGGTCAAGTTTCTCCAGCTGACACATGCAAAAATTGTTCTAAGCAGGAAAGCACAGTGACAGTGTGGGCTGTCAGGCAGCCTAATGCCACTGTTTCTGTCACAGTACATGACTTCAAGCATCACATGCTTCAGAATGGCACATTGGCTTACCAATGACATTTGTCATGTGGCGTGGAAACACAGAACAAGGGGAAGATTGTTGCACTGCTCCTTGCATGCAGGATATGAGCCTTGCTGGAAGCAGGAGAGGAAAGAAAAGTAAATCTGAAAGTCCTGGGTTCTTCCAGTGTGATTCACCAGTATTTATTCACCTTTGCTACACACCTTCAGACAGTAGTAGTCCAATTAACCAGGAGATCCTTGATAATCGCCTTCACCTTATTACTTTAATTCACTTTTTCTGGATCAAAGTGGAACTTCAAACTACACTAAACAGAATGTTTACTCCACCTTCTTCAAAGGAAGAGAGGATGGGACATGGCTAAATGCATAGTGCTGATGAGTAGCTAGAGCCAAATCTCATATTAACAAGAGACATCCACTGCACGGGGATGTTAGTGATTCTATGCCTCTATGAGCTCTACAGGATAAAGAGTCAACTTCTCCACTTCATTCACCTACTGCAAACTAGCCAGACTGTCCCCAGCTAGCGGCCAGGCACCCATATCCACTTGCACTCCATTCCCTGCTTTGCAGATTACACTTAGTGCTTTCAGTGAGATACTGAACAGCGTGGGAAGTCAGGATCAATGCAGAACAGTTTCTACCTGCTGCTTTTTCTCTTTCACTCTTGTCTTATGCTCCACTGTGGCTCTTTTATTGGCTGTAGCCCCTTCACAAGAGTACCGGCTCCATCATGAGCTTATCCATGGTCTCAGTTCTTTCAGGGATGTACCTGCTCTGCCACAGAGCATCTTCCAGTTCTCTAACCTTGCTATTCTTTCTGTTCTTTCCTCCTCTTCATGTTTTCTGTCCCTGCTCAGACTTTTTCACCAAGAGCCTGGCTGATGGGCTCAGCTGTGGCCCAGAGTATGTCCTGGCTGGAACAGCTATGTCGAGCACAGGGCAGCCTATGGCCTCTTCCTCCCACAGAGATCCCATCTGCAGCCCCCCTGCTGCCAAGCCTTTCCATTGGCATCTAACACATCCTCTAAGGGATGAGCTTTTGCGGCTCTAAGATAAGAGCAAGCAAGTTAAAAATTGTGAAATGTATTTCATTGTGTTCAGTTCTGAGAGAAGAGTCCTTTGGGCTAACTACTTTCAAGTCATTGCATGCCACTTAATTAACACAGATAGGTGTTATAAACAATTTGGAGGCTTTCTGAAGGAACAGGGGTTAAATGAATTGGACCATAGTTAAGAAACCAAGTGGCAATATAGATCTGCTCATATGCATTACCGAACTATTAGTTCAGAGCCACGTAATACCTTGTAGACATTCATAAATTGGAGTACGGAGTACAATACATACTGACCTAAAACAAAAGAGAAGCTTACAGAAATCACGAGGAATGCTAATGGATAGTCACAGGACCAAAATACTTTCAGTAATCAGAAAGTCACTTGATCAAGACCCAAGCTGCTTAGACATCATTTTGTTTAGCATTCTTACCTCTTACTGGGAAATGTAACCAAGATTTCTGACATAACAGAAATAAAAATAGGTTTCTTCATATATAAGCACTGCAAAATAATGGGTAAATTGATAACTGGATTTCTAAAAACAAAGATTTCATTCTCAATTGCAATTTTAGTGTTATGCAATGTTATCTAGTATACAATTATCTACCATACTTGGGCTTTTTCCCATTCACTTCTCTATTTGCTTCTGCAACTTACTGTGTTGGCCTTTGTCTCTGTAGCTGTAAGTCCAACTTATAACGGCAGTAAAATCTGAACGTGCATCCTTGAATTATTTAATGTGCTGGAATACTACCTTATTTCCCCTCTCCATAGGTCAAGGTACTACAATTACCCAGGAAGGCATTGGGTTCAAAGAAAGATCCAAAAGTGGACTTTTTTTCAACTTCAAAATGAAGAAAACTTCTAGCCACACTTCTCAGTAGATAGTCATTAAAAGGTGTTCTGCTGTACCCAGTAAAGCAAAAATAAAATTTCAAATATCAGACATTTCATTAATGTGCATGACACGAGGGGACAGAGATTTTCTGAGAATATTTGCCCTCCAGACATGTTAGAGATCTCCACCACCAAAGCATAACTCATCAAGATGGGAGAGCTAACAGCACTAAGAATCCATATGCTTCTATATCCTTTTTTTTTCTTCCCAGAAATTGAATCAATGCACTATCAGTACTTCTTACAAGTTATGTTTTTACTTGTATGCCTCAAGAAAAACTCTTAGCAATTACCTTTATTACTGACAGACTTGCTTACAACTTTTGACAGTCTTTTGTGAATAAGCTTGTTTTGTTAACCTAGTCAAGACAGGGGGGAGAAAAGGAAGCCTATATTCTTGACTGATCACACTGTTGTACGCTTTTAGCAGACTGGTTTTTCTTTTCCCAAGAAAAAACATTTATTTTAAGCTATTTTAAAACACATACGAGGAAATAATAATATCTTCAGTTTTGAAAGATAAAGAGTCGGTATTCATTTCCATTTATCTGTAACAAAATACTTTAATATTTTACCATTATTTACTACTGCCAGTTTTATTCTCTTAAAACCAAGCTAGAAAATCAGACAGACCTATTAAATAGCTCACTAAGAAATCCTAGGTCCTATTTTCCTATGTCTTCTGTTATATTCAGTGTGGAGATTTCCTTTTTCCCTCACTAGATAATTTTTTCTTATTTTTAACTAAGTCAAAATTCCCATACAGTAGTACAGTTCCTGAGCAGTGTCTTTTATGAAGCTGTTATATCTTCCAAGATTTATGACAGGTTTAAGAGTCAACACTACTCCCAGTTTCAGGCTAGTATTCAAACAATGTTAAAGCAAAGGGAATTATAAGAAGCTTTAACTTTCAATATAAGTCAGTTAATTTGGTATCAAAATTTTTGTCTGACAAACCCACGGTTTCCAAAGCCTTTTTTTTTTTTTCCTTTCAAATAAGCTTTCTCCCTACACCAAATTTAGTAACTTCCAGTTATTTTCTTTCCCGCTGTAGATGGACTATCTCTTCCTGGCTCAAAACATTCTAAAGCCCACACTGACAGCTGCATTGCAGATTGTGTGTATATATATCTACACACACACACACACACACACACACATAATGCTCATACATTATAATGATGCCAAAAGAATTACAGCCATTTATGGAGTATCTCAAGCATGTAAATCTCAGCAGAGTTGCAGTGGTCACTCAGACAAAGAGATTATTGCTAAGTGCCCTGGAAAGCAAGATGTTCAAACATTTTCTCTCTCCCCTCTTCCATCTCTGCAGCAACATTGATATCAAGAGAAGAAATCTGTAATCACAGATACCAGTAAAGGGAAACTTCTACACCCACCTGTCTCCCATCTTTCCCAGCATCAATGATTGTACCAGATTTTTCCCTCTTCTTGTTTCTGGCATTTTCCTAGCTGAAGAACAACTGCAGTTACTTTACATCTAATAAAAACAAGGCCAACACCTTATGAAGAGATGCTAAGCATGCCTTTATTTTTATCTCTTGAGCACCGTTATCCCATACCTCACATTTCTCCCTGCAAATTCACAACGTGTGCTCATCCCAGTGTGAGGAGTGATCTCCTCCTGTGAACACAGTGAAAATACGGGGCAACTTCAGAAATATCTTGACCACATGGCCTGGGAAGTACTTACTAGTGTGCTAAATTGAAGGTAGCAGCTGGCAAAAAAAATAAAGGCAGGAAGAGGCGTTCAGGGACTTAAGTAAAAGGAAACTGGATGACTGAGGTGGAGCAAGACAGTTATGAGGACAGAGGGGCAGGACAGGACTTTGGCTCCCTTTTATCATTTGGCTGTTACAATGATCTTATGCTGAAATCATCCTTTTCTTTTGCCTTTGATGTAGAGAGTAGTTCACATGTAACTGCTATTTCCCCACAGATATGCTAACAGGTCCCAGACAAGAAGAGAACACTGAACCGGTTGCTAACAGTCAGTAAATCTTTTCATTCCCTAATGGCAGCATCCCATTTATTTAAGAGCAATTGCTCTTTGAAGAAAAAAAGCAAATCGCAATGGCACACAAGAAAACAGTAACAGACACACATGACAGCAGTCAGTAAGTGCACAGTCCCAGGAACTCATGCAAATTGCTGTCTGTTCCATGCTCACATGAACGGGGGATGCCTGCCTGCTACAATGCTGTGGCTCTGCAGCCACAAAAGTTGATGACAACTCAAAGCTCACAATGAAGCAGGCGTGTGAAAAGCTGGTGGAATAAAAACACAGCCTGGAGGTCAGGAGGGATACAGCACCTTCCTTTGGCTAGCTGTCAGCAGATGCTGGACAGCTAAATACACGAGTGGTTCCTTACATTTAGGGCATTTTCTGTAAGTTTCTCCTGGGAAGAAGTGGCAGAAGTGAAACAGTGGCAGGCTTCTGACTTCTTAATGGTGCAGAGAGAATAATTTAAACACATACATATAGTGTTAAAGCAGTTCAGAGGTTTTAATAATAGTAAGCTTCTGACAGAGAAGGGCAGAGGAGAGACTATTGTCACTTCCTGGTGTGTCTGATCAGACTTGGAACTTATTTTCAGAGGTAACAAAGCAATGAGCAGATGACTGACTAAACACTGTTTCCTTAATGAGAAACACACTGGTTAGCATGATCCTATGAAGACATGCAACAAACTTCTCAAACTCTTTATGATACCAGAAGAAATCCACAGAGCACAGGATATGAGAACAGCAACACTACAGTTAATGGCGACAGCTATGCTTTTGGAACAGTGGGTTTTATTAATAACCATGCACTTTCCTAATAGCAGGACAATCTGCAGCCAACAAGTTAAATACTTTATTAAAAAAAAAAAAAAAAAAAAAGTAAGGCAACACAGGCATTTCTCATCAAAAGGCCTGAAACACAAACAAGCTCATACCTGTCTCAAATTAAAAAAGAGTAAAAAGCATCTTACAAATCCAGCTTTAATAAGTAACACATTCAACAAGTACCTTTTAACTTCAGTACGTTAAGTTCCTTTTGGTAATTAACTATTTATTATAACAAGGAATATTTAACCCAGGATTGCAGCTAGACAATTATCACCCCTCTTGAAGCCACAGATCACACTGCTACTATGGACTTCAGAGGAACACATCTCACCAGGAATTCCAAAAGAAGACTGAATTGGAAAAGGGATGCAGAGCCCAAATCCATGCTCCCTCTCACTTCCAGGACCATAATTCTCAGCCTGGTTTCTGCCTTCTCACCTCCTCACTCAAGAAGGTGACTGCCCATAGAACTTCTGGCCTCTTTCTGCTTTTTCAGCATTAAAAATACCAAATGCTTATCTATGGCCTTGAGAAACACATCAGAGTCAGTAAAACCAAGCAGCTCCCCAACTAGGACATCATTTTAAATGTTTTCAGGATTTGTACACCAGAAACTTCTCTGCCTTGCCAATATTAGGTAACAGTGGTCACACCTAGATTGCCCTTCCCATACTGAACAGGCACAGCAGCAATGCTGAAGCTCTCTAAGACCTCTGAACACATTAAAACTGTGAAAGACACAAGATCTGTTACTGTTTTTAGTGGAAGGATTGTAGTCCCCCACTTGGCTGAGACAACAGAGTGGATTTGCCAGAGTAGGTTCTTCCTGCCCCAGAACATTAATAAACAAAATTCCATATTAAATGAAATGAAATATCTTTGGGCTTTAGAGAGAAAGCAAGTAAGAGAGTGACTAATTAAAGAATACTTGTTCTAGAAGAGAAAAAAATATTGCAAATTCTAGTTCTTGTTCCACTGCCTAGTTGAGATAAAAATATATGGACAGTCATAAGGGCAGAGCCTGGAAACCAAGAGTTTTAGGAAGGGTGGCATCTGTTCCAGGAAGTACGTGCTCATGCGTTTGGTAAAGTAGAGCATGAGTAAGCAAGCTAAAGTAGGCAAGACATCTTTAACAGATGAGACTTTTTTGAGTGTTTTAAGGAAGATATTTCATGAACAGTGTGATAAAACCAGAAAGTCAGGGCTATTCTGATTTGAACAGAAAAAAAAAAAAAAACAGCTGGTAAACTGACTCAAGCTCTAATCCAGCAAAGATTTTATGATGCAATTTGCACCACTGGCAATCTATTACATCATAATATCATGTGCACAAACTGCTTTTCTGCCTTCCCACTAGCAAAACCAGAAATTTCTGAGCAAGCTCTGGGTTCAAACACTGAGTTGCTGCAAAAAAGGAGTTCACTGATGCATGTTATATGAACCAGATTATGGACTGGGCTGAGCTAATTTAATGATGAGTTATGAATGGAAGCCCATCTATAATAACAATATTTCAGACTGAGGAGATTAGAGTGAGTGAGTGAGACCAGAGCCTATGCTGGAGAAATATTAAGCCTTTTCAAAGACTACAAAGGAGAATGTAGCATCACAACAAAGAAAATATGCAACCTTGAGTCATTTATCAAAGGAATCAATGTGTGTAAGCAAGCATGCAAATGTACCCACTCTAAGTCAAATTCAATCTGCTCTACTGTATCATCTACTATTTACTTAAATAATGGACCCTAAGGCTGTTTTCTACTTGGGAATCATCAACAACCTTCAGGTACAGTAAGCAGAATACACATCAATAGGAATGGAAAATTCTTGTTCATCAAGAAGAGCCTTTTCCTGCACACATTTCCCATACTTCAGGTTCTCCTGCACAAGCCCACCACTACTCTGAGTGAAACACCTGCTTCCATAGTAAAGGCTGAAAGAGAAGCAGTTTTAACAGTGACTGATGGAGTTGTATATGGAAATGCAATTATATTTAACATAACATGTAGTATAGTATGTATCTACTGTTATATACTAAGCTTGATACAACCTGGGTGGTAGACTAAAGCAGATGTACTGTTGAGTCACCAATTAATTTTAGATGATATGGTTATTTTCTGTTTGCAGGAACTAAATATATTAGGTATCTGAACAGGAATAGCTCAAGTTTCACTAATTTTGCACAGTTTAGTAGGTCTGGTGTTATTCTTCAGCTACTGAAGCCTTCCTCACTAGCTGGAGAAATTCCAGATCATTAATAAAGATAATATGCACTAATCACAGGTGTGAGAATACAGTGCAGAGAGAGTCAAACCATTTCACCTATTTGAATGCGGTCAGAGGACACAGCAGCAAGGGGAGCGGCTACTCAGAGTGAGACAGCAGATGGCCACCAAAACAACCCAAGTAATTCTCAGGGGAGACCGAATTTTCTGCTGAGCAGTAAACATCAGTTGTGTGGGTATTTCCACACACCCACGCTTTGATCCTGACCACATACACACTTATTGTAAGCCAAACTTTCTGATGGGACCACTCATGACTTCTGGTCAGCAAATATCCATGTGTTTTCAGAATGGCCCCTGTATCTGAACTGTACTTGCCAAGTCAGTGTGTTGATCTTGCTTGTAGCTGACATTCTTTTAACTTCACTGCAAGAAAAAAGTTTGCCCCTGCCTCAGTGCTTCTGATCTGGTAATCAGGTGGCTTTCAGACAGGCCATTCCAGTAAGCAATTGAAAAAGTAACACTGCATTGACTATTCACATTGAATAGAAAACCCACACTGAAGAGCAATGATCAGAAAAATCTGAAGACCTGGGATTTTTCTATCAGCTTTTTTGATTCAAAAGCTTGGGAATTAGATACTGCCATTCGTGAATTAAAAGAGAGGGTCAACATGAAAACATTTCTATCAACTCCAGCAATGAAAAGCGATTGCACTACAAATATGTTAACAGAAAGCATTCTTTGGAAGATGTTTGGAGTACCTATAAAAACGTTGCATAATCAGACTCAGACAGCTTAGCAAAAAAGAAAACCACAAATACCCCTACAGTATTTTTAAAAGTAGTTTCCTCTCTTTATTCAGGAACATCCTGGGAGTGGCTCCTGTGCATAATAGCATTTTCAACTACAGCAAGGAGCTGGCAAAACTGTGGTTATTCTAGATGTTTTCTTGTAGAGCACAAACATGCCCATTCAGAGAACTGCTCTAATAATTTCCTTGGAGTAAAGGAAAAGAATTTAATAGGAATCTTGAAAAAGGCTCCAAGTGATATGCATATGCACTGAACTTCTGCAGAGGTACAGAAATGCTCAGGCTGTTATCAAATCTCCTCTACTGTGTAATTAAAAAAAATAATAATCATCCAGGATGAAGATTTCTGCTAGGTATCAGACTTTCTAGATACGTACCTATGTCAGTAGTCAGTCTAGATCTGTCAAAGGCAAATGCAAAGGCTGGGCACTTCCCATAACAAAGGATGCAGAAATCCAATCTATGTGCTATATCATGCCTATGCAGAACTGCCTTGACTAACACAAGCATAATTTGGGGGTGCGAGTGCGATATTCAAAAAGCTGAGCACATGTGTTTCTGGGAGATCATTATACTAAGTTATAAAAGTTATAAAAGAGTGGTAGTACAGTGGCTGTCTTTCACTCCAGTGTAAAATCAGTATGTGCCCCATCAGCATCCTAAGATGGGTACTCCAGTAACAGAGGTTGCAGCTGGAATTCATCAGAAAAGCCATAAAGTGAGAAAAGCTTGAAGACTGCAATATTCTAGTTTCTCAAAGCACACACTCTGTGTTTAACAGTAACTATTGCTAAAAAAGTGGGCTGATAAGGACAGAAACAACTGCAGCCTTGAGAATCTTGTAATGCTGATCAAGCTTTTTTTACTTTGTGAACAGAGGGTTTAAAGGGTTAGCTGTTACCCTTGAATTTCATTCAAAATAAGATATAATAACGATAGCTGGGCACTGTAAATACAGCAGGGTTGTTTACCTTCAATTTTGCAGATCTCAGTGAGAAGTTATTTTCCTTTATTGCAAATAACCTTAAAAACCAATAGCATAGAGGCACAAAACTGAGCTTTCCTCACTGTTTCTTTGAGATAATTCAGTGTTAGCTTTGACAGTGTGTTTCAAGACATACCTTATACTACCTGAAGTGAGCTCAGTGGTGCAGTTATAGAATTTTTACCATAAAATCTTCAGTAGTTTCCTCTTATGCTTTGCTCACTTCCCAGTGATGCCTGATAATAAAATCAGCTGCACAACGTAACGTACATGCAGCAGGTTTGTGATGCAGCTGTCGCAGGACCATATGGCTTTACATCAGTCTTTTGCACCAACCCTGGCACAGTGGTTGTTCTAGAGAAGAAGGAAAACAGGAACAGCACTACTGAGCTACTATTTTTCTGGTGGATTTGGGGTTTAGCTTATGTTCAAAGCATGGCTCTTCACAACAGACAGATCCATGAGATGCTGCTGTAGCCAGCATCCCTAGAGGACTACAGGCTCCTGAGTGCAAAGCCAGGAGGCACCTCAGAGCCCCATATCCTGCAGCACTCCTGGCTTTGCGTGCCATTTGTGTGGGAAGGCTGCAGTGTAACCACAGTCTGTAGTACTCCAGCTCAAGGTTCAAAGGCAGACTACCCTCTGATACAAGAACAGGCAGGAAGCCAGGCAGACTTCTGGTTTTGTGAACAATTGCAACTGATTGACATTTTCCTATAAAATTTCCAGTTAAACAGTAAAGCCATAAACTATGGTTTAAAGGAGAATTAGAAGCCGTCAGGGAGAAATAAAAAATGAAAGTTCTCTTTTTGCGTGAGAAGCGAATGAGGATTATTCTGCTCATCTTTAAAGGACAGACAACATGATTCACTAAACTAGAACTCCAGTGTTTACTCTTGATCCCATTCTGAAATGTAGGTCTTCCCTTCCTCAACAGGATCCCACTAGTCTCCCTTCTCCCAGCCTTCCCCAAAGCACCTGGCAACCCTCAGACTTACTGCATACCTGATGCCCCACTACCTGTTCATTTGTTCCAATTCTTTCTCAGTCTTACTCAAAAAAACAAAAACCCACACCAAAATGAAAAACCTCTCCACAATAACTCATCTCTATATAAATAATTGATCAAAAGTTCCCTTACGAATCCTGTAATTCTTGTATTTTTAAGCAAAACTTCAGAGATTCCAAAATTTATCAGATGGGGAAATCAATCATTCATGAAGCAAAAGCATAAAAAATGCAAACATCTAAAAATAAAGTGAATTAAAAACCTGGAGATATTTAGGAGACTCACTCCCTGTTTTTAGGGAGGATTTTTTAATCTTCACAAGCCAGTTATGTGTTATTATCAACAATCAATTCTATCTTAATCAGTGCATCTTCACTTTTCTCCTGTATTTCTCTGCTACTACCTTTCTCTTTCAAAAAAAATTCGTCTTTCAACCCCCAAAACTTGCCAGTCACAAGCAGCTTTCTTCAGGTTGATCACACTATTTCAGTCGAGTACATTTGTCAATTCCTTACATTACTGTTTTTAAGCCAAATGCTGAAATTGCTGTATTCCCAACTGGCATCTTTACCTATTCACTAGCTCTACAGAGAAAGGAAAATACATTTGCCATTAACAACCTCTTCATAACATCATCTGTGTAAATAAACACAATTTTCCCTCCCCACCTAGCATGAGGAGAAAACACAGTACCTGTCTTGTTCCTGCAACAGCGAAAACAACACAATCGTTAATCACAGATCAAAAAAAATAGACGTTTAGAGCATGAATGACTGCTTATCAATGAGGCGACAAAAAACACGCCTCTCTCTTAAGTGTTTTCACAAAAGGTCTCAGATGAAAATAGGAAAGCAGTGGTAGCTTAGAAAAAAATAAAAACAGGGAAAATCACTTACTGTACTTGGTTCTGCAGAGGTATTCAACACAAACATCACCCTTCCTTGTCCAGCTGCCAAGTGCTAAAGCATGAAATGAGCAGCTGTTTCCTTCAAGCTGGGGCTGTGTGTCTTAACTAGTCACATGCCCCTCCTGATAAATCTCACTGCTGTGCCAGGAGGTCAGAATCTGAAGATCATTATTCCCCCTATTAGAAAATCCTTTTCATAATAGCAGCCTTTGCTAAAACGCTTGACTGGAACGTGGCGCTATGTGTTCCGTAACTTCTTTTTTCCCCCCTTCTAAATGACTAACGCCCAACAGTAGATAAGTCTTAATCAACAGCAGGGGCAGTACAAATGGAAAGTTAAACAGATCTCTGTTGATTGCTTCAATTTTGCACCTGACTTTATGATCTGCTGCATTTAAATTCAGTCTTCCTGTCAGGAAGAGAACATTTTAAAGCACAGTGGTGTTCTTAACATCTTTAAGACTTGGTCTCTCCACTGATCACACAAAATAAGGGAACAATCACGCTTTCGGAGATTAGGCATATTTAAAGGGCAACATCACTACCTCTTATGTTTACATAGTAGAATGATGAGTGCCTTAATAACACTGCAGATAATTTTTATTTTGGTGCCTACTATTTTTGCAGCACAGAGACAGAGCCCCATTGTGCCAGACATTGCCTGGTCACACAGGGATACCTCTTCTGGGTTGGGGGCTATCAGTCCAAACTGAGTCAACAAAATGGAAAACAAAAGCATCCTTATCCCCCTGTTCCTAAATGTAGGCAAATGAAAGTATAGCTCTGAAGTAAAAAAAAAAAAAAAAAAAAAAAAAAGACAGATTCTAATGGAATTTTCCAGGGAGATACGTGGCCATATATTTCTGAAATATAAGTGAGATTTTGTAGCCTAATTCCCTACAGCTTGGCCATATATTTAAATATATTCAGGTGTTCGAAGGTAAAAGCGTGCAGTCAATGGAATTTTGAGGGTGAGATGCAGAACTCAATTTTCTGAAAAGTTGAATTTTCAACACGCATATAGGAAATACCAGGCTGAAACTCCAGTGGTAGCTTATATCAAAAAACCTGACCAGCACACTGTTTCTGTACCTCAATATGGGGTGCAGTAACAATGGATGGTATCTTATGGTTTTGCGAGTAAACCAGACCTTGCAAGATCACAGTCCCACTGAATTATAAAGGCATTTTCCTGAAAGAAAAGCTCTGCTAATGGTACCGTATTAGAGAGCTGAACAAATTCAAAGGATTGCTCAGAGCCAAAAAGCTACCCATTTATTTCAATTATTCAATTTTAATTGCATATCTAACTGGCACATTTGTCAGAAATCAACAAATGCCCTCAAGTTACTGAAGATGAAAGCTGCAGGAAAAAAAAAAAAAAAAAAAAAAAGAAAGAAAGAAAAGAAAGGGGGCAATTCAGGTTTCTTGCATTGACCCTACCCAGCTCTTCACATTATATAAGCTTGCACATGGTTATGAAACCACACAACCTTCCGTGCTGCCAGCACAGCCTGAAGCAGGGAAGAAGCCCTTGTGATTATTATCCATGCATTTGTGTGTCTCTTGTGGGTGAAACCACTGGGTTTCCTTGAAAAGATTTAATGAAAAGCCTCCTAAACATTCTCATCACCCAGCAGCATGAAGGGGTAGCAGCCTGTCACAGGACCCTGTCTGTAGGTTCAGTGCTGCAGGAACCCCATGGCCACAGCCTCAGTCAGGGGTCTCCTCATACCCCTGAAACTCCAGCCTGTCCCTGGCCACGTGGCAGTGTGCCTGCTTTGTCCTCGCTCATCTCTGCACCTGCACCCTGCTAACACGTGTCCACAACGGACAAACGAGAACGAAGCGTTAGCTCAGCGTTTCTTCATTTTGTAGCCAGGGAGACTCCTGGGTTTTCTCCCTAAGGACGGTTCTGGTGCAGCAGCCTTCCTCTCTTGCTGGCACCAGGGCAGAGGCTCTGGGATGCTCCCAGGCAGCCACTGGGGCTCTTGCAAACACAGAGATGTTTTTAGAAGGTTTTACCTTTCAGCCTAACCGAAATGGCATACTCGGAGACCCCTCGTACTCCTACGGTCCCTCGTAGCAGCAAGGAGCAAGGTGTTGCACGCTGGCCCCACAGCAGCCCCCAGCGGTCTGAGTTCCCCAGTGCAGTACAACCCGACCCACCGCAGCCACCTGTGGCCCGCTCCTCGGCGGCCATTTTCCTGCAGCCACCTGTGCTCCTCAATGCAATGCACCTGGAGCGCCGGGTCGGCCATCTTGTGCGGTGCTAAGTGGGGCTGGCAGGGATCGTCTGCTCGTCTGGCGGCTGAGCATCGTGCGCGGAAAGCAAAATTACACCAGGTTTCAGCTTTGCCCTTGTAAGCAGGGTAAGTAAGCGTGGCATGAGGAGGGATGCTTCTGGAAAGGCAGTTCAGTGGCTAAATAACTGATTTATCCTACTACATGGTAGGGCTTGGCAATATGGCAGCGACTTGCTCCTCTTAGAAGCTGCTTCCCTCTGCCTGAAGACGTTGATCTGGCCTCTAAGTAGAGTGCCTCCATGCATGGGCTCTGTATGAGGTTTTTAAGCTGCTGAGGATGTCTTAAAAGAACGAAGGAGGTTGCAAAAAGGAAGGGTTTAAAAATGAGAAACAAGCCCATGAGGAATGAGTGCCTTTAAGTTCAGGACACTGGGAGAAGGATAATTTCAAAGAGGTACTCAGAGCTGTCCCTGCAGAACTGGGTGGCAGGCTGCTGCACGCCTTACTGGTTATGCCTCAGGACATAGCCCATTGACCACAATAGTTACCTTTGGTAAATGCCATTTCATTCCTCCTAAACACTGCTGTCATTTGAGATCGAGATTAATTGAATTTTATACATGGTTTTATAAAAGAAAAAGATCATAAATTTCATTAGAAAATTAATTATAAAATTACTCTCTGCTGATATTTCAGAAAGCCACCTGTGCTCCTCAATTCTGTTCTGTATAATGATCTGTCAATCTGCACATAGTGCTGTGATTATTTTGTTCATTTCATGGATTATGCAGAATACACAGCGCTCTTTCAGATCTATCAGGAACCTTTAATGTTTTCCATTGATTAAATGCTGGTAATACCCACATGATTTAAAATAGGACGCAGCGGTCAGTCATCGCTGGCCTGAAAATCTGCTATTTTTATTTGGTCGTCAATGTTCCACATAGGGCCATAATTTGATAAGAGTGCCTAAATGGCACCTTGGGATATGCTTTCTAAACAGTGAAGTAAACTTTCTGAAATACACTGCTTTATGTGGATCAGTAAAAGTGCTGTCAACTGATTGTGGTTTATGTGAGGAAAAATTTTATCAGGTTCTCACACAGAGTGATCAGATTTCAGTCATCGTGGAAAAAAACCAAATGGATAATTGGGGCATAATTCCTGGAAATAAAACTCTCGAATATTTTGTGAGGTTGTTTTTTTGTTTGTTTCTTTTTTCCTTTTGTGGAAAATACATTCAAAGTTATAAGGTAGCTAATGTGGACACAGCAAATCTACAAAAATGCTGTTGTATTCCTATCTCTATTAGAGTACATCTTCTCTGTGACAAAATAAATAAATATGCAACAGTGTATTCAGTTTCTTCTTATGTTAAGAAAACAGCTCAAGGCTTGATAGAAAAGGATATATTTTCGCTTGTGGTAACTGATGTTTTACATAAAAACTAAGAAATGAACATTCCTCAGAGGGGCCATGAGAAATAGTGAACAGTAACAAAGAAGCATGGTGTGAAATTGTGATAGTATGTTTCACAGCTGCCTTTCAACTGCTGTTACTGCTATCTGTTTGGATGTGCTTGCCTACGTTTTGCTTATGTGTCATTTCATTTCCAAATTTGGCAGTGATACAACATTTATCTCAGCATCAATGCTTTGAAACTGTGCTAAATCTTGGAAAGTATAATTATTTTCTGAATATGGCAGTTACAAAGTGGCCTGAAAATGCCTTTTTATGTTGGTGCGTTCTGCAGTTTGTTTAACAGGAATTAAGATTCTCAATGGACACAATTGTACCCTCTGAGAATGTGAGTCAGGTTATGCTAACTGCAAGTCTGCAGTATTGCATTTGTTTCTTAAATGGCTGCACTATGATTTGGCTGCTATCTTTCAGAATATTTGGAATGTATAGCTAATAAACAGCGTCTCATTTTCTGGTCTGCCTCATTGCTGCAAATACTATATAGCCTTCACTATCAGCAGATATGAATGAAAGCAGACCATGGAAGTGTTTCCTAGACAGGATGTTTTATAAATACCGAAGTGCAATTAAAAAGCCTGCTATAAATAGTCTAACATCTCTCATGCTGAGCTGCCAGCTAAAGGGCATCTGAAGAACATCATGGAAAGGAAATTTTGCTGAAAATGTTTTGTGTCTCTCAGCGTTCCTCTGCGTTCAGTCAGTTTTAAGCATCTATAGGCAATGCTACGTGCCTGGCAATCTGTGAATTCTAAGTTCTTCAACATTATGTTCAGTGCTCTAGGGGGCACAGCAGTACTGTAAATGTGATCTGTACCTCCCCTTTCACATGCAAGGATACACCCAATATTTATGTTGTGGCTGAGAAATTGAAGATAAGATTAGGTCATCCTTGAGTCCAACTCTTGAAAAAAGTCTCTTCTTCATATCAGCAATTATAAGTCATAGGTGGAGCCTATAGCAGTACCTGGAGTTGAGGTTGTGGTTGCTTTTCATCAGAAAATGAATGCTTTTGTTTACTTTTTAGCTTATGATAATGTAGGAATATAAACTGAAATTCTCTGTGTTGCCTGAATATTCTTATGTGTGTTAATCATATGCACATGTTCAGCTTAGAATTTGCAGTTTGTGTACTTAATATCTGTGTACTCAGAACTGCAAGTTAATAGTAATTGTGTCTTAGCTGATGCAGTATTTTCTCTGAAGATGTGATCTCTAATCTCTCTTATCTCCCTATACAAATTTGGCATGAAACATAGCGGGTAGTTTTCATTTTTCTGTACCTTTAGTCCTAAGAAATGGGATGAGCATAAATAAATGTGTGAATAAAGTAACTTCTTATCCATGCAACATTTAACAACAACAACAAAACCCAAAACAAACAAACACACCCCCTCTTCCCCCACCCCATACTCAAATAAAAAAGCAAACCCACATGGAATTGCATCTTAAAAACATCTCTTGATGTTCAACCAAGATGTTTGATGTTTCAACCAAGACCAGGATGGAGTTCCTATAGAAAAACACCAACGGGGCAACAGCATGCATATGAGGCATTTCAGTTTCAAGTTTCCCAGTGTTTTTAGCACATTTATCTTCGTTAATAGATTCTTTGTTGTTTGATGATAAAACTGCATAAAATTGTTACTTGTTAGTTTATCCATGATGCTTCTCAGTCAGCATTGTGACTTTCGTTTTTACAAAAGCAGCATGAAATTGCTATCAGTTGCTGAGGATCAGCTGAATCAGTGTGCATTTCTATTGTTGTTGATTTTTTAAAAGCAAATGAGAATTTTTTTTATTTATTATTATTATTATTTTTTTGTAATATCTAATGTAAATACAGAGAAATACTGACAAATATAAATTGTTTAATTGAATGCTGAGGAGTAGTGGTGGTGCCTTTGCCCAAGACATAGAGTGAAATTGGCCTGTGCAGTCAAAACAAGCACTGTGGGCTTCTTTGCTGGCAGTAACAGTATCTTCACTGTTTAGTTGTTGTAGTTTACAAACCACAGAACAAAACAATAAAAGCTTTTCACTATCTACCTTATATAGCAGTCTGACTAGGGTGGATATACTTGTGTCAGAAACAGCTTGAAGACTGTGCTTCCTCACCTAGATGTGGTATCACCACTTAAGCACCAATCCATCATAAAGGGTGCTATTTCCAATACTACCCTGATTATTCTGACTGTGAAATTTCTAAACAGACTTGTGTGTTTAGAAGAGATTTGTGTTCTAGATTTCTCTGACCATCCTCACCCTAGGTGGTGTTTCACACAAAGATGGGGCAGTGCTGCATTGTTGAGTGCACTGTGGATAAGTTTGTTGCAGGGCAATGGTGAGTTAATCAGCAGCTTCTACAGTTTAAATGCTTCAGCAAGTGTTTTTTTTTCTGCATTGATCTAAGCAAGATTACAAGTGAACAAGAGCATGGCATCAGTATTTTTTTCTGAGTTCTTCATTACATGGTCTCTCAGATATGAAGCAGAATGTTAGTTGCATGAAAAGTTTTCAAGTCAGTAAACATATGTTAAGTGATACATTTGTTTCTATTTTACAGAAAGTACCAGCTTACTTGTCTCTCCTATTATAAACTGAACTGATTTCAACTTTGGCTTGTGTAAGTCACCTCTCAGTGTTTTTTTTTCACTCAAAATTTATGTTGGAAAGACTGCTATTCTACCACATCTACCAGTTTTTATGTGAATCCCCATGTTGTCCATCTCAAACAATTTTTCCATGACTAAAGTACAAGGCATTTATGAGCTTTTTCAGTATACATAAGAAGTGAAAAATGTTTTTTTTCTGTAGTGTAAATTTTGATGTATATGTTGACACCACCCAGTGATTCTTGGTTTATCAAGTTGATCTTCTCAGTGGGGCAGCGTGAGCTGATGCTGAGCACTGCTGAGCATCAAACTGAAACAGTACCCAGAGCTGGAACAGACATCCCAGCGTGCAGATTTATGTAGTCCTTTTACATTGACTGTACAGGAGTGGAATAAGGGAATCTAGGGAGAAACAAAGCTGAAAATCAAACCTCTTTCCTTCTGCTTCCTTGAAAGAACCTGAACAATTCTTTTTTTTTAAATCTGTTTCTGTCATTAATAGTTAAAAGCAAAACAGAACAGTAATCATGCATCACTCCTTTGTTATCAACAGCAATTTAAGCTTCTGCTTGCACTGTAAAGTGAGGCATAGATCGTAAGTGCCTAGCTTGGTAGAATTGACAGGCAGTCTCCACTAACATGTAGAATGTAACTATGTTATCTGTCAATCTGTGTGAGCTCAGTAGTGTTGTGTGTGAGCATTTTGGAGTCTATGCTTACAAACTTCCTGTGAAATGAGTGAATTTGGATCCATCTGTGCTTTCTGTATGTTATGATGTACCCAGTGCAAAGATGAGAGAGGCTGTTGCTTCCATGCTCATGAGTTGAGGAGATTTGCTTATTATAGTCAAAACAGTTAATATTTTTGTATGCCAGAGTCCCTTGGGGCCAAGGTTGCTGTATGCATTACGCTTTGAATATGGGCCTTTCTCTGTTGCTGATGTTCCCATTTCATGTCTCTTAATGGTATGAGGACACTACTATGCTTTTTCATGGTGCTCAGGGACGTGATTTAGCAGAGGGTTGTTAAGTTGTGGTTGGACTTGATGATCTTTAGGGTCTTTTACAACCTGAGAAATTCTATGATTCTGCTTTTAACAATTGCTTAAGACACTTAACCCTCCTACAGTAAATATCACAGAAAGATGTACAGTATCCAGAATTCTGTATATAAACTGTATTGCTATATAAAACCATAGTGTTATGTGAAGATAGAGTGGAGGTTCCTTCTTTTAAGAAAGAAGGGACTAACCAGGCCTGTGAGGAAGGTCAGTCTGTTTGGAAGAGCTCAACATTAGTTCACTATCCTCCATTGCCTCTTCACATTTCTGAATTAGGGACTACTTTATTGTTCAGTTGAGTTTGAATGTTTTTTTTTTCAGTTTTCCTTTCCCCTTTCTTAATGAGCCAGCTTATCTTTGAAGATCTATCTTTAGCCTCCCGAGATTATTGTGGTGCAGTAATAATCCAAAATAGTAGTGAAACATCTTATGAAACTCTATTGGAAAAGTGAAGTATGCTAGGATATAAAGGATGCTGAGAATTCTAAGCTGTCTAAATGGAAGTGTTGGTTCTTTTTCATTCTTAGTGCAATGACCTACAGCTTTATAATGTACAATCTCTTGTGAATTAACTAGCTGGATAATGCCAGGGCCTGTTAGCTTGACAAAACGTTAAATTCACCACAAATGGAATTATTGTGTTGTGTGACTGAATCATGTTATAGAGCAGCTTTGCATCACACCTGGGTGTTCCTTTGTTTACGGTTCACTCCTGCTTTCTTGACCATCACTTCTTTGTAGTGTTGGTAGTGGACTGGCAGGCTTACATTTTCATATTCTTGGAGACATGTGGTCCTGCATTACAGAAATGCGAGAGCAGTGCTGTATTTTGTGTTGCACAGTTGGTTGAGTCCTTCAGTCACTGGGGAAAGTGACTGCACAGTCTGTTAGGGGACCACAACAAAGAGGAATACTTCTCAAAGCCAACGTGCCCTATCTATGCAAGCAGTGAAGGATGCCTACGGAGTTTTGTATTTGTAAGCTATATGGAGAAGTCTTAGTGTATCATGTGGTGTTTTTGATTAAACTTTGCTTAGAATGACTTTTGCAAAGCTATATGTCAAATAGCAGAGTTCTGCTTTGTTTAGATTTCTGTGAATACAATCACTTGGGATGTATAAAACCTTAAGCTTTGTTAAACTCTTAGTTGCATGAAGTGTGGGCTTCCGCATCCCTAGCTGAGTTTTCCACGTAGCCCTGGAGGCTGTATGTGCCATCTTCTCTGTTCTGCTGCAGTGTTGGACATCTTTGTAGTCAAAGGATCTTTGAATCCTGGAAACAACATTATTTGTGGGCAAGGTGTATGCAAGGCAGTCATCTTGTTCCTCCTCCCATTGTTTTTTTTTGTTGTGCATGTTGTATCCTTTGTGACACTTCTATGCTGTTCTATGTATATGGAATATAAAACCACTCTTGCTGAGGCTTGTAAAGGTGGTATCAGGTCAAGTTTCCCATTTCTTCTCATCTTTGCTTCCAATACTAACTTGCTTTGTTTTGTTTTGTTTTGTTTTTAAACTTGTGTTTAAGTTTCTGATAATAAGAAATTTGATGATTTCCTTTTGCTATACGTCTCCATTTGATGATTGCTGCTATGTCTTGTGACTGTTCAGAAACAGACTCCTTATCTTGTAACAACATTTGCACATGGCTGTGTGGTAAATAGGAGAAGGTAAGACAAAAGATATCTGCACATTGGATAAGGATTGTCTGGTAAAGCAGCTTTTTCATTTATTCTTGTTTATGCAACAATACTTTTCAAGTCCACTAAAGGCATAGGTAGCTAAAGTTAATGGTAATATCCCTTCAGGGAGAAGCAGCCCTTCACTGACCTTCACTCTTGTGCGGAAGATTGGTACAAAGCCTGTGCACCGTTCAGTTCTCATTTGAGCTGGGGGATTGGTGTCAATTCAAGCGGTGGTCACTGTTGTCAGTCTCCATTTGCATGTAGAACATCATGAACTGCTCCTTAAGCTTTTATCTTGAGTGCACTACATCCACATGTTCTGTTACAAGCAGGCTAGTTTTTGAGCTTGGTACAAGAGTTATGGGAAAATCAGTGTACTGTGTTTGAAGTCAGACCAGATGATCTAATCACTCTGCCTGCCTTTAAATTTTATCATCCTGTTGAAATAATTTTGCTTAAAATCAATGGGACAGCTCATATGCTTAAATTTAAGCACCTGTATAAACATTTGCACGAGTCAGGATGTTATTCAGCACATAGTCATAATTTCTTTGATAATGCCTGAAAAAAACCAGCTTATTTTTTATGCTGGCATTTCTATTGTAAGTGTTGTGCAGCTGCTTCTTTTTGAAGAGCAATCTTGATGCTGTTGGGAATTCTGATTTCTTCACATGTTTTGGCTGGGCTTCTTTTTTGTGTTCTCTCTCCCCTACTTCTGCTTATTGAGTGAGACTGTACTGTAGACTGTATATGTGACTTCAGAAAACCTTTGTTTCTCTGGGTAGATCAGTGCTTCCATGTCTTTGCTGGGTTGTTTTTTTTTGTTAGTTTGTTTTTAGCGTTAGTGGACTTGATGGACTTAGAGCACACAGCTCCCTGAGGTAAGAGAGCCTGCTGTGGTAGAACAGGGGCTTAGAGAGAAAAATTGGATATACTATTGCAACTGCAAGAGGAATAATAAATCCTGCTAAACCTGACCTACATACCTGGTTGTTTCTGTTACCCAAAATGCATTTTTTATGTCAGGCGAGTTATCCTTGAGTCAGACTGCTCTTTCCTGGGAAGCTCAGTAGTGTGGGGTGCCCACAGTGATGGCAGCTGACTGGCATGCAAGTGGTTTCATACTTCAACCTTGCATTTTTTAATTAAACCCCCTCAAAATTCAGATTGCTTGTTTTGTCTCCCTGCAGGTAAATCCCTTTCAGAAACTGAAAGGAACTTTGCCTGAAGGAGGGCATGCTAGCATTCTATGCTTATAACTCAAACTGTAGCCTAAAAGGCTTTTTCTTGAAAATACCTACAGAGGCTCCTACTTGACTCTCATTAGATGTTTTATCCTTTACAAGGCCATGCTTATAGACTCTAGGAAATGAGAATTACTGTAAATAATCGAGTACTTTGAAGTCAGACAAAGAGAAGCCGGATCCTTTCTGTGAGTGTTATCTAACATCTGTTTCATTGGAATTGCTGCTTGGCACCTCCTTGGATGCAATTTTCAGCTGAATGCTGCTGTTTACAATTGCCCTATCGCAGCTTTTCACCTACATGGCTGACATCCTGCCTTGCTATCTTCACTAAGACAGACTTCAAACATAATAACATCCTACGGGGATACAGTATAATAACTACACACCGTGCTTCCTTTTCACTGGGGGCAACTTTTCACAATGAGCCACTAATCCTAAATAACACTGAAATAACACATGAATAATCTGAATAGCACGTGCACAGAGGTAGTGTATTAACACAGGTGAGATTCCTAGAAGGTTACCCTCACAGCTGTTCAAAGGCAATAAAACTTTGTTGCTGAAATCCTGAATCTGGTATTCTGCAGCTTCTATCCTCCTGCTTTCAAATGGCAACTTTTCTTTGTTAGCAGAGGGCGTGTTTAAAATAGAAGAAAATAAACATGATCTTAAAATAATTTTTCCTCTTAGAAGTCTGTCTTGGTGATGCTAATTCAATTAATTGATATGGTCTGCAGACCATTGTGTCTTAAAATGAAGCTTTCTACGTATGATGCCTCGATGATATTTGTCTCTATCTGAAAATAAGCATATTACAAAATCCCACTCACATTTGGCTGTTAGTTTTAATTAGACCTCCGAGTGGTAATTACATGGTGTTACAAAAAAGCATGAAGAATGCTAGATATTTATATGTACACATGGGGTATTGTTATGCATTTACCCACATACCTAAATATGTGCCATAATAAAATCTGAGACTGTAGAGACTTTCACTGCTTCAATTTTGGCAAAGTCCCTATCTTCATATATACCTCATGGGTCTGAGACTCAATTTTCACAACACTTTAATTATAAATTGTATTTATGTTTATACATTCATATAATCTAAATGAACACATCTTACATAATCATATGTTCCATATAATTCTCCCTCCCTCTCTTTTTTTCTAAATTTTTATTTGAAGCCTTACATAGAGCTGACTTCTTTGGGGCAGGCAGCTTGCATCAGTCTTTCTCTAGCACTTTGTCACAATGATAAGATAAACGAGATGCAGGTGAAGAAAACAGCAAGAAGATCATGTGAACATATGGCACAGGCATCTTTCACTTCAGGAATAATCTGAGGAATCTGTAATTGAATTCAGGTTTCTTTCTTTAAAAATTAGACATCCTGCCAAACCTTTATCTGAAAATCAGATACAGTTCCTTCTCCCAAGCTCGTGCTGTTTTCATTTACTAGTCCGGTCGCATGTGAAAAGACGCAGAGAATGCAGCCAGCAGAAATGCCAAAAGGAGACACTTACCTTAATCTGACAGATGTCTGACTTTCAGAGTGCTGCTTCAAAAAGCTCTTTGCGGCCACAGGGTTGAGATGCACAGGGTTGAGGTTATGTGCTGCTCGGCGGTGTCCCATCCATGGCTGCACCCAGCCGTGGCAGGGCCTGTGGAATGGAGCAGGGTCCTGCTGCGTTGGCTCCCAGAAGCTCACTGAGGCTGGGGCTCTTTTGAGCTCAATTAGTTCTAGATTGTTTCGCTAAATGGCAGCCACACTTCCTTCTATTCTTTCCCAACTTAGTTTTCCTGCCTCCAGTGGTGCTTTTTCCTTTCTTTGGTCTATAAATAGGCCTGCCACAACACAGTCTATAGCAGTAAGGAAGGCAGGAAATGCGCTTAAACAAAGGAAAGATCTTAGGGTTGGGTTGTTGGTTGTGGGTTTGTATTGTTTTTTTTTTCCCTCCCCCCAGAATAAGTAAAGGAATTTGATAAAGGTAGCTTTGCAGATGCAGTTGTCTGATGTGAGGTAAACACTTGTACTGAAGCACACTAGGATGTCATTGATTGTTTCAAAGGCCCTCTCAAATTTTAGAAAATAATTTCCAGTTTGACATTATACACAATTCAGATAATACTTGCCTGGCTTTTTATGTTTTCCCTATTCCCGCTTTTTCTGCTGTCTGAATCTAGTCTGGGGTAATTGCTGTAAAAATAAACAAATCAACAAAACAAACCCCTTTCTGCTAATCGTTATAGCGATGGTTTTGTGTCAGCATAGCAGGGCACTCTGTTAAGATTGTGACGCATGGTTCAAGACTGGTGAATTAGTGTGGGCAGAGACTTAAAAGAGTGGTGTTGCTACGTGCAAATATTTCTTTTGGTTATGATTTGTATGTGAAATACATGCAAATCTTGAGTCTTGCTAAATGTGATGAAAGTTAAAGACCTGTGGCATGTGACGAATTTAGAAAATACTATACCTTTTGTTTTATGTGTATTATGTGATCATCATTGTTATTTACTAGTATGGAGTTTAGGAATGAAATTGCAAATCTGTGGAAGTTTTAAGGAGATTAAATGATGTCAGATGTGAACGTCTGTGTTCAGATGTGGACTCCTCAGTGCAAAAGAGACATGGACCTGCTGGAGTGCATCCAGAAGATGGCCACAAAAATGATAGAAGGGATGGAACACCTCCTGAAGGAGAGGCTGAGGGAACTGGGGCTGTTCAGCCTGGAGAAGAGAAAGCTCAGGAAGACCTGAGAGCAGCCTTTCAGTATCTAAAGGGGACCTACAGGAAAGAAGGGAACAGACTCTTTCACGGGGTCTGTGGTGATAGGATGAGAGGAAGCGGTTTCAGATTTAAAGAGGGGAGATTTAGGATGGATATAAGGAAACGATCTTTTACAGTGAGGGCAGTGAGGCACTGGCACGGGTTGCCCAGAGAGGTGATGGAAACCTCATCCCTGGAGACACTCAAGGTTAGGCTGGCCAGGGCTCTGAGCACGTGATCCAGCTGTGTGTGTTCCCGTTCGTTGCTGGGGAGTTGGACTAGGTGACCTTTAAAGATCCCTTCCAGCTCTGATGATTCTGTGATTCGGGACCAAAGGACCTTGTATAAATACAAGAGGATCTTCAGGAAAGTTCCTGTCTTATTGAGAGCTTCCCAAAGAAGCTAAGGCTAAGGCTGACGCTAAGGCTGCAGAAGTGGCAGTGTGTAAAAGCTGACTGAATGTGGAACAGACCTGACTAACTCTCTTTCTGAAAAGTTCATTTTTACAGTGTAACAGCATTCAAGTATGAAGTCGCTTAGCAGTATTTCACTTGTGCCTTTTTTCAAATGGGTTTAAAACTTAAATCTGCTCAGTGAGTTGCTAGTGATTACAGACTTGAACTTGCATCATGTGTTCTCTGTGCACTGTGGTGCAGTCAGCACCAAGCACAACCAGTGCCCTGGATAGACTTAGTCTGGGTCAGCACAGTGCCAGCAGTGCCCAGCTGCAGAGCCTGCTTGCACCGTGTTTGAGGGCAGCCTTTCTTTCAAGCGCATGCACCTTGTCTCCGTGCCAGTCAAAACATCTTGAAGGCATTGCAGATAGAAGGCAAGGTTGAAGCAGGATTCCTCTCCTCTGTCATTTTGACTTTGCACGCTGGAAGATTCTTAGCCGCTGTGCAAACTTTTTCATTCTCACTTCATGCTTGAGGAGAGAGCCTGCCTTGAGAGGTCTTGAGAGTTTCCAGTTCAGAATGTCCTTGGGGACAAGGTAGCTCATGGAGCTACAAAAGAGCTAGGAGCTGGATGAGAAAGAGATGCTGAGGGCAAACGTTCATAATGTTCAGTCAAATTGCTCTTTGTCAAAGCAGAAGAGATATATGTTCTCAAAGCTCCATTTTTCCAAATCTTTTGTATGCCCCAGACTGTAGGATAAATAATGGCTGTGGGAGTAGATGCAGAGCAGAATAACACTGTTGTGCCCGTTCTCTGACAGAACGCTTTTGGTACTCTGGAATTCAAAGCAGCTTTCACTGCTCGTTTACACTTTGTGCCTTGAAAATACATTCATGCCCGCGTGTGTTGGGTATGTAAGCAAACTTTTCTTTTTGGGGAGTGCCCATATCCAGGGTCAGCTTGTTTCTGACACGAATTCTTCACAAGAATTAACAAGCTCAGAGTGAATGATCCAAAGGCAGTGCATTTTACTGGATGCCGTAAGGGAGCTTTATACAGATCATCTTCATTTCTGCCAGCGAGCAGCAGGACGCGACTCTGGAAGCTTTGATACAGTTTCCTCTGTACTGCTAATGAGTGCATTACTTTAGCTCTGCACCTGGCTTTCCATAGCTGGAATGGTAACAATGGTATCCAAATTCCCATGAAATTGGAGTGCGGGAGCCTTTAAGAACAGCTTCCAAAACAAAAAGCTGAAATATCTGAACCTTCTCCTTTCCTCCTATGCTGCCCTTATTTTGTGCTGCTGAGCAGCGTTGTGTCATGCCCAATCTTTCCACTGACATCAGTGGGGAATAGGTTTGACATAAAGTCCTGCTCAGTGTGAGCCAGACAGCGTTATCTAGTTTGTCACATCTATATTCATAAAATAGCTTGAATTCTTCATAGTGTTGTTTCTGTCCCTCTTCTTTCCTCAGCTGTCTCCTTGCCTCCATGTTTCATCACCTTATGGAGTATGTTGCAAGAAATTACATAATCTTCCCTGGTGAAGCTATATGGAGAAACAACAAACAGGTTTTTGTCTTTTATAGCTCATGTTTAGTCTACCTAATTTAATGCCATGGAGATCACTTGTCTCAGAAGCATTGAGTAAGTTACAAGGACACTGATTTTTCTTTTGATTTCCAATCCTGTCAAACACAGATGGTCTTTCTGGACTGCAGTGCGGGCTGTGGGCCAGATCCCTCACTCCCACAAATCTGAGCTGATCCGAGCTGTCTGGGGAATCTGGCCAATTGGTTTTAATGGATCTGTGACAGTTTACAGCAGCTGAGGATATGTGAGTTTAAGAGCCTTTCTAATTACAGCTTATGTTCACAGTATAGAAAGTTTATTGTTTTCCCCCCCTCCACCATTCAAGCAAGCCATCACAACATAAAAATATCCTGACTGATCTACTGCTTGCAGCTGTGGGGCAAGCTGAAGAACAGTTCATTGTGATCTGGAAAAAAAAGCAGTCAGGGAAAAGTACGGGTCAGACTCAAGCTGTGAGTCAACATACACATAGAGGGTAATGTGCTCATCGTCTGTCCTCTGTGTTTGTGGCCTCGTGAGGTTAGTGCTGCTGCTGCCTGCAATCCCTCATGCCTTCAGCTATTTGTGTGTCTTGGGTTGTGTGGTTATGAAGGGAGAGAGAGAGCAGAAGGCTGTTCTATTTCTCACCTTCTTGCTTATCAAACGCAGTGTGTTTCTCTGTACTGTGAACAAAGAGCATGATGGCAGCATAACAGTGAAGATTAAGCTTTACTGAAGAACTGCTGAAGTTGTTAAGGTCTAAACCCTATGCATGTCTCTATCTCTTCCCTGTGATAGATTGCTATCCAAACAATCAGAGGCTTAAGGCTTTTGGGAAGATGGTGACAGCAGGAAACATTACCTCTGTGTTATGGACGAGAAAATTGAGTAACTTGCCAAAGGTCTCACAGGAAGTAATACTTTTATCTAGGATGCTTATTCTGCTAGTTGTTCCTTCTTTTCGTATTTTCTTTGTATTTTACTCATCTCTTGTTCCCATTTCAGCCCCATCTTTCTATTCCGTGTTCTTCGCATTCTACCTCTGTCCTGTTTAGTGTATGTATAATTTATTCTGGCAGAGCTGATCTTTGCTTGCAGCCAGCTCACAGTTTCATGTTATGTTCCCACTTGTAAAATCTTCATGCATGTGCCCTCGAGCTTTCTTCTCTACTTGTGAAAAGCTGCTATAAATAACTGCAGCATTACCACCCTATGCTCCAGGACCCTTTTGTCCCTCCACCCTGTGGGGCAGCAGGTGGTGGTTCATTCCAGGGAGGTAAAACAGGGTGCTTAAAGCTTCAGTGAGTTCTAGAACTGTCAGAAATGGCGTCCAGTAAGTTCCTCTGTAAAGCCAGTGCTGTGCATCTTCATGTGTGGTTTCTCTGCTCTCCCGGCTGCTTGATGCCATGCTGCTTGTCCTCATTCCTGGCTGCATCCCTCGTAGCAGCGGCGTGGGCAGCTGCCCTCAGTATTGTTAGAGTTGTCTCATACACCTGCATACTGCTTCCATCTGCATCCATCTTATTTTCCCGTTTTATAGGTCACTGGAGAGAGAGCCTTTTTTAGAGCACCTTGCACAACCATGTGCCCTTTTTTGATTTGCATTTGCTCTGACTCAAAGGCATTAATAATGGTTAGAAGCCCTCAAGCTTTACAGACCCAGACTTCAGCTTGTAGCTGTTTAATCTCAAAAGCCCACTTTTCTACTCCTGGATTTGTTTTAATGTGTGTATTTTAGAACTGAAATTTCCAAGAGAAAAAGTTAGAAAACACATGGCAGTGACAGATCACTTCTACATTGGTGTAATGCACTGATAAAGGAGTAAGAATACATTATACAGGCAAGGCATCTGTAGCAAAAAGGCTTTTATTATGGCTTCCAGAGCCTGGGTGTCCACCACTGTATTTACCCTTTGTAGGCAGGTGTAGATTGAGAAAGAACAGTCTTTTAAAATGTCTGAAGTTTACGTGCTTTGCTCTTAGGCAGGTAGGGTTAGTGTTTTTTGCTAACTTCCTCTTGTAGTGATACATTGAGCAAGGTGAGTTACTTCACACTTAGGACTGTGCAAGTTTATTCCCCTTTGCTTCTTTTGCCGCAGTTTAGAGGGTTCCCATCTTCTAACCAAACTTTTCTGGTTTTCAAGGAACCAACAGTCCTTTAGCTCCCAGTCCAGGAGAAGTACACAGGTCAAGTTGTGCTCGGCACTGTTGTGCCAGCTTGTACGGAGCCCTGGTGAATGCCCTTTGCTGGTGCTTGAAGTGGGGCATTCTGTCCTAGATGGGTCTTTGAGGCATAGCTGCAAGCAGCGCGGGTCTCTGTTTGAGTCTGAGTCATACTGACGAAGGTGCTCTCACTGGAGTGGTAAAACAAGCCCCGTCAGTCACAGGAACATGGACCTCTTTCTATCATGTGCTCTTGGAGTAGTTTTGTCCTGCATTAGGTGACATCTCTTCTTCAGTGCTAAATCTGTTGCCTGCACCTGTCTCGTTGTGCTGCAGCCTCCTGTGATCTTGCTAAAGGAAGAGTTGCTCTTTCCTGGTCCCTGCGGTGCTGGCATGTCACCCCCTGGCTGGCAATAACTGGGCCACTGGGAGGCCCAGAAGCAGGCATAATGGCTGTGAGGTTTCTCCATGACTTCAAAAGGATGAGGATTACACCAGAGCTGTCTGTCCTGTAGTGTTGGGAAGATGAGTGTCTGCCTGTGGCTCTTTGTTCAGCATTCCTAGGAAGTGTTCCAGTGCAGTTAATGTTTTCTGTATCTGCTTGACCTGCCCAGAGGAGCTCACTTTACATGAGCTAGCCCAGCTGTTCACAGCCGGGATAGGAATGTTGTTATGCAGGGAGATTAAATAGTTTATTTCTCATCCATCAGGATGAGGCCTGAGACAGCTAGTCAGCTGGGCTTCTAAGGTGACAGCTTTTACCTTGGGCTAATGGATGCTTTATAAATAGCCGTTGTTAGACACTAATTGCTCTGCTGGAACCTTTACTCGTTCAGCATGTTTTTATTCTCATTTCTAGTCCAGGCTTTTCACTGGCTGCCATCAGCAGTGTTCCCTGTCTGAGGCTTCACAGTTGGCTCAGAACTTCACTGCAGACATGCAGATGGTGTCCTCTTGGAGCTATTTCTGGAGATGCGCTGTTATCCTCTGAGCTGCTGATTTTTATCATCATTCCTTAAACCCAAAGAGTGTGGCACTTCAGATGCTGTGCTGACCTCTAGTGACAAAGACAGAAGAAAAAGCGTCTGCTTTTAACACCTATGAATGCCAAAGCTTCCCCATAGTTCTCCTTTCTGCAGTTTGCAGCCCAAACAAATCATGAGGGTTTCATCTCTCCTTGTGTGTCTCCACATTTTGATGATATGTGCTTATATTTCTGCCCAGTTGTTGAACAGCTGCTGCTGAATCCAGATCTGCTAGTTGTGCAACAGGAGAATTCTATGATCATTTATAAACGTTTATAACATAATAAGTTAATGTTTTTACAACCTGCTGATACTCCATTTATGGAATCATAGAATCCTTAAGGGATTCCTTAGGGGAAAAGACCCCTAAGATACTCTTATCCAACCGTCAGCCCATCCCTCAGTGCCACAGCTCCCCTCCACAGTTCCATCCCACACCTCCCTGGGCAGCCTGTTATGATGCTACAAGAAAATGATTTATGTAAAGCTAACTTAACTCCCATAACTCAGAATTTGAAAACATTGATGTGAATCTTCCCTTTGTCTCTTAAGTACATGTATGCTTTAATTCACATTTTGCATTGTCAGTGGGGAACTTGATAGGGTTTGGTGAAATAATATTTGTTCTGAAACACAGAAGAAATTTGTATTAGCAGATTGCTTCACTACTTCTAGATCTCTTTCAAAAGGTTTTAAACCTTTTGTGAGGTTTTTTTTTTTCTATAAACGCAGAAGTGTTTTTTTCTTTAAACACTTTATTTGTCACTGTTATTATTATTATTATTTACTTCTATAGAGTTAGGAAAATGTCTTTCTTCCTGTTTTGTGAGCTGAGTTATTCCCTGTGTGAGTCCCCAGAAGTTAGAAGAATTGTACCAAAATCAGATGAGAAAGCATTAACACAGATCGTCCAGTGGAGGGCCACAAAGATGGTGAAGGGCCTGGAGCATCTCCCCTATGAGGAAAGGCTGAGTGAACTGGGTCTGTTCAGCCTTGAGAAAAGAAGACTGGGACCTGATCCAGGTCTACAAATATCTAAGGTGTGGGGGGCAGAATGGCGAGGCTGGACTCTTTTCAGTGGTGAGTGGAGACAGGACAAGGGGAAACGGCTGGAAACTGCAGCATAGGAAGTTCTGCACAAACATGCGCAAGAACTTCTCTACAGTGAGGTGACGGAGCACTGGAACAGGCTGCCCAGGGAGGTGGTGGAGTCTCCTTCTCTGGAGATGTTCAAGACCTGCCTGGATGCCTACCTGTATGACCTGGTGTAGGGAACCTGCTTTGGCAGGGGGGTTGGACTCAATGATCTTTGGAGGTCCCTTCCAACCCCTACAATTCTGTGATTCTGTGATTAACAGACAGTGTTAATACAGAAGAAAGAGAAGGAATGTTGGGGAAAATTTCAAAGAATGGAAGCTATGAAATTAGAAGCGTAAGGGAATGAAGAGATCTGCTGCAGGGATCTTTTGGGCCTGCTCTAGATGCTGATGAGTACATGCACAGGGAGCCCTTGCTCAGGGTGTCACCAAGTGTCTTGTAGCTGTTTTGAGTTAGGTATTTAGACAGGAAAATACTTAGTATTAGATTTTCCTGGCTTGTCTTCCTTATGGTGCACGTTTGCGAGTGTTTTGTTTTAGTCTAGTATGTGGTAGATGTAACTTTTGTAGCTAGTGCTCAAACATAAACTAAGTTTTACGGGATGAAGTAAGGGCCAGTTTGGCTGAAAGCAGTTATTGCTACCTTGTGGTGGAATCACCCAATACCAGAACTATGACCAGATGTTAAATTAATATGTATAGCTGGATGCACTGTGTTATTTCCTTCACTAGTGAAACCCTCAAAAACTTCTTTAGCATTAATCGACTTTGTTTTATATTCAGTGTAATGAGAATGGGATAGCACTGCAAGAAGCAGTGTAGTTAATGTAGCTCTTTTGTGTCTTGAAAAATGACTTCTAAGCATGAGCAAATGTGAATGAAAGTTCCACATTCATTCAGCTCACTGTTGCAAAAAACAAATGATTTCCCTTTCCTTTCTTACTTTATTTTTGAAACTTCCTTATCCTGTGTTTGCTGTGTAGCTCCGTTTGGTGATGTTGCAGCTGGAGTACGTTAGCTGCTAAAAGTACATTTGAAACTTCTTGCTTATGGTAAAAAAAAAAGGCAAACATGCGTGTTGCAGCCCCTTGGGTAGTTTTGAGAAGAATATAAATATGATGTGATGGTGGTATCCTCTGTTTCTACGAGGTGAGAGAATGCTGTGAGATGATGCTATATTCGTGACGGATGTGATCAGCTTACCTTGGCAGGAGATGTCTCAGCACCGGATTGTAGCTATCACTTTCACCACATGGCACATCTGTATTTAGGGACTGAAAACTACTTTGTGGATGCCTGTACCAGTAAACAGGAAGGAATTAGTGCATGGGAGGCTGAGACTTTGGTTGTGAGCTGATGACAGGGTAGGCTGGAGGGGAGGGAATATCAATGGAAAGGAGTATCAAATGGGACAGAAAATAGGGCATGTTTTTGCATATGGCTGCCTGCAGCAAGGAAGATGAGTATGGATCCACGGAACAGTGCCCACTTGTAGCACAAGAGGGACCACTGAAATGACTGGAAAATTGACTTAATTTTAAGGTGGAAACAGACTGTCTTTGGCTGGGGATACTGGAACAGGTCCTACCCACCCTTTGGGGCAGTTATCTCCTGGATGAGAAGTGGCATAAATGAAACTTCTATTGTGAAAAAAATAACATTATTGCTTAGCTGTACTCAAATCTTTCCTGCAGGAGACATTCCTCATCAAACACTCATAGTGGGATTTTTCAGAAGAGACTGGCACAGCCTTTGCTCTGCCACTGAACTCCGTGGAGGTGCCACAGGCTTTGGTGGGAAAACAAGCTAAGTCAATCTGGAGTGCTTTGGAAAGTCCAGTCTGGAATGGATCCTGGCAGCACAACTAGATAGGGATTGGAGGTGATGCTGAAAATGTCACGTAGAAATTTTCCATGCTGGCTAACAGTATCCTCTTCATCCCCTCTGGTTTAGAACTAATGGAAAGCAGTGTGTGGAGAAGCATGACTTCCAGGGAAAGGAAAATCAGCATAGAAAGTAATAAAAATACCCAGATTTCCTCTCTCCTCTGTGCCTTTCGTCAGGACAAAGGCTTCACTGCAGAACTTTCCTTCTAACCTGAGATTGCTGCTTAACTCTTCATGTACATAGTGTGTAATGCTCCTTCAGGAAAGGATACTGCTGAAGTGGGATGAGCAGATCTGTGTCTTCCCCAGAGTGAAAGGCACTTTCTCAGATGTGGGAGAGGAAGGGGAAGAGCATTATAGAATTATAGAACAGCTTGGGTTGGAAGGGATCTTAAAGATTTTCTAATTCCAGTCCCCACTTCACATCCTTTGTGTTAGGTTGCCTGTCTTACATAGAGTTAGGGCACAGAGGCTGCTGTATCAGATCACGTCCTCTTGACATGGAAAAAATGTAGTTTGGAAGGGACCTCTGGAGGTCTCTAGAATAATATTCCACTTCAGGCACAACAAGATTCAGAGTTTGGTGAGGCTACACAGCTGCTGAGGTGCAGGGCTGTATTCCCTGCTTGGTGTACAAACACAGCCTTTATTGGCTATGGAGCAGTGACCCAGGAGGCTCCAGGTTTTGTGGTTCTCCTGCTGTAAATGCAGTGACTGGAGCCCAGTCCTTGGCATTTTCCAAGGCTGCTGTTGTTCTCTAACAAGCTGACACTGTTGTCACTCAAAGGGAAGTCTTCAGCAAACTGCTCACTTTCCTCATTCACATAGATTTCAGATCTTCTGATAGGAAAAAGCCATACAAATAACAAATTATGATTTCAGGAGTGAAAATTATGATTTCATATATGGCAAATTCACCTTTTTATTTATTTATTTATTTATTTTGCTTGAATGGCTCCCTTGGCCAGCTTGGTGTTAGTCCCCACAGCAAGAACAAACTGCTCTTCAAAGTGGGTGGCATTGCTGAAGAACAATACTGCAGTCTCTTTAAGAGGCAGCAGTGGGGTTTTTAAGTTTGGTGTGTACTTTAAAGGCATGCTGTGGTACTGTTGGTGGCCAGGTCTGGCCCATGCCATGCTCTACTGGGATCTATCACCTTTCCCTTTGAAAAACTGGGAGGGATTGCCAAAGCCAGGATTCTCTCTGCTGCCACAGCTGCCATGTGGACATCCATCCAGGGGCAGTGAGGGATTCAAACTGGATCACTGTGAGCTAATGTCCACAACAACTGTTTGGAGCCCTCAGTGTTTTGGGACTTCTCTTAGTCAGGAATTTGTCTATGTCAGTTGCCTCTGAGCAGCCAAATATTTTCATGACTGCCAATTTTGTCTGTTGAATTCAAGCAATTTTTCCTGCTGTGACAGTGTTTTTTCCCAAGGAATATTAGGGATCACTTTGAATACTGTTTTAATTTTGGCTATTTTTTCACTGACAAGCATCCTGACAGGAAAGTGTCTGTTCATATCTAGTGTCTAAGTGAAATGCCTCTGTCAGTGCCATAGTGCCTTTGTTCTCTTTAGCTCCATTATAATGCTACTGTGCTAGCAGAATTCAGTTTTAACCACATCAGCAATCTTGTAACACCACTTTTGTAGCAAGGAAATGGCTGGCTGGAGAAGGACTATATATTAAAAAAAAAAAAAAAAAAAAGAAAAAAAAGAAAAAAAAGGGGTTGATATGGGTATAAAAAGTGTTGGTGCCATTTGGTATAAATTGTAATCAGTTCCAGACTGCTGCACTCAAACTTGAATCAAGGAATTGTACTTAGTGGTTTTTGTATTTTTAGGGTTCTCACCTAAACCACAGCCCTTGTAACCAGTCAATGGCCACAGCCATGGTGTCCAATCCCTCCCCTTAACGATGTAAAGAAAATGTTTATTTAAGTTTGAATTGAAATTGTATTCCTGAGCCCTGCAGCTTTTCAGGTGAAGTGCCAGAACCAGTCACACTAGACTGGGGCAAAGTAGGTGGGCTCAAGGCCTGGGTTCAGATAAACTGGATTTCACTTAATTCCTTCAATTGTATTTTGTTTAAGGCATTTCTGAAGGCCTGGAGCCAGTCAACATGGGAAAAACACTGGGATCTGAATGGAATTTAGGCCGGTTGATATGCTTCTGGCTCCCTCTTTGTCTTAAGTCAAATAACGTGTAAAAAGAGGCAAAAGGAAAAGGCAGAAACATGCAGAAAGTGATAGGCTTGTGTAGTGTCAGCAATGGATAAGTGCAGATTTAATGAGGCTGTTGAACCAGAATATTTCCAAGCTGGAGGCATGGTTTGGGTCAACTGCTGCACCTTTGAGTCAGGCAGGGGAGATGGAAGGACACACCAAAACCTCTGCTGTGTACTGCTGGTAACAGCAACAGATAGGCTAAGAGCTTATTGAGGCATGGGTTGTCTGGTTGGTTTGGGTTTTTTTTGGACCCAGAGTGAGTGTGTGTCTGCCCGAACTTACTGCTACTGGTAGCTTTTAACCCTGTGACCAGTTTCAGCTATATGTTTAAGGAAGAGAGGACCAGAAGGATGGTAGTTTGAGGCCTTCACATTTTAATGAACAGCTAGAAAGCAGTGATGCTTGCTGTGAGCAGGCCAGCTGTTGGCGTGGCAGCGGCTGCATCACTGCTCGTGTGGCCATCAGCCCTTCCAGCTGCAGACCTGTGCCTGGTGGGTAGGAAGATGCAAGGAGCTGGAGCTGGCCTGCTGAGGGGAGCTGTGGGGAAGGGCTGTAGGAAAACAGGCTTTGTTTTAGTGTTTTTTGCTCACGGAATGACTTGGGTTTGTGTTTTTTCTCTGAAGTCACAAAGCGACTTGGAGTGTATATTGTTTGAGAATGGCAAACTCCCAGGCTATTCTAAACTTGTTGTTTTAAAAAGATGCAATAAATCAGCAAGGAGTCAATCCTTGGCTCAAAATTACTTGGTCCGCACAGTGTTTGTCCTGAAGCAAAGGCTTTTAAGGGTACTGAAGTTTAACTGTCATTTCCTTAGCTGTCGCACTGGGATTCTCCTGGGAGCAGCACAGACCCACACTGCCATCCTAACTCCCTAACTGGGGGAGTGTTGGAGCAGTACTGAGATGTGGAAGCCTGAGGCTGCAGTGCTGGCTGTGATGGCAGCATAGGGGTGTAAGCCAGCTTTCACAGATGAGCCCAGCCCATTTCTGAGGCAGGAGGAGGCCATCCAGGGGAGAGAGATTGGGAAATTTCACGACAGCCAAATGCAGAACAGAATTCTTTAATCCAGATTGCAGGGTAACACCTTTCAGGAAGAATTTCTTTTAGCAAGGATTATCAAAGATATATAAAAAAGAGAATATAATCTAATGTGAAAGTACTCAGCTCCTTACAGCATAGTTCTATAACGTGGTGATGATGGGAAGCTCCTAAAAGTTTGGGGAAAAGCCACAGATCTTCAGAAGAGTGCAGCTTCTTTGCATGTGAAAGAGCTGCTCTGTTCTCAGAAGTACAGCTCTCTGTTGTTACCGTGCTTTCAGTTTCTCCACTTTTAATTCTCGAGCATCCGTTTCAGGCACTTCTCTGCTTCTTGAGGATATGTGGATTTTCACAAAAAAGAAGGATGAAATAAGCCCCAGCAAAACTCCTTTCAATGAAAGGAAGGTTCTGGTAACTTTGGAGGCAGATTTGATCAGTCTACAGAGCTACTTACTGGAGGGACAATGATTTAGTGAAACTGTTTCTGAATTCTGAATCCTGCTTAGATACAGAATGTGTTCTCTTAAATTTCAGGATGCCTCTTTTTAATGAAGTAGTGGACTCAGCTCTTGTGGGCAAATCATCATTGATAAGGAGAGAAAAAGAGACACCATATGTGAATTTTCAACTGTCATCACAGAGAAGAATTTCCATCAGTACCTTAAACGGAAGTTGACTGGAAGGAAGCCACAGCAGTATGTTAAGAGTTTTCAGTGGGTATGTCTCAGCTATAACTCTGCATATTGGTTTTTGAGATTTTTGTGCATCTCACACTCTTATTTGAGAAAATTTAAGGAGATAATAGGCTGTAGAAAATTAAAATTTAAGCAGGACAACTATGAGCCCTTTAGCTACAGAATTTCCTAGCGTGATCAGATCTTTCTTCCTTTTCTGTAACCACAGCAGATAAGCAGGTAGTTTTTCTTCTAATTTTAGATAAGCTGTAGCGTTCCTCTTCTGACTGAGGAGAGAGACTGGCCCTCCATCCTTCTCCTGCTTTACTCCAGAATAAAGTTGTACATGTTTGATACTTTGCAAGTAGTCTTTTCCTCGTAGATACCCCCTAACATTTTTATTTGGGACAGTTGCCTTCATTTTTCATAAATCAGATCTTAAATGTACAATGTCTTCACTTGTCCTAGTGTCAGACTTTGGCAGTTGCAGAGGAGAGGCCCTGAGAAGGAGCCACGCTTCCACAGCAAACAGGGACAGGGGCTTTAACGAGACCTACTGAGCTCTTAGTACTTAAAAGGATGCAGCGTACAGCATTTTTAGTTCTGTGACTGACCTAAATATTGTAAAGTACTCAGACATGAAACAAGTGTTCCTTTTCTTTGGTGAAATGAGAAATAAAAATCAAATTTTCAGGCAATTTAAAAGTCTCATTTTATCCTTTTCCTCTTAATGCAGGGCAGGTCTGAAAGACACAACAAAAAATGTTTCATTTGGAAAACATCATAAGGACCTGCTGTAGGATTGCCAAAGTAAACTGTTTCATTCTAGAGGAGGTCGAAGTGAAACATCTGTCAGTCTGGTAATCTTTGTGTCCTTCCACTGAAAAATGGAGCCGATGGGAAGGTACAGTTCAGCAAGCAAAGAAAAGGAAATTCTCCCTCTTCTCTTAACTATTTCTGAAAACTGAGCCATCATACTGAAGAGCCTGATTCGCAGACTTAGTGGGAATTACGCCTGAGCCAGGTAGCAAGAAAAGTTCCATGGAAGACAACATCCAAGTCAAACAATTTCTGTAGGTCTGGGTTTGAAATCCTCACCCTGCAAGTCTTAACTTCAGCCATCAGCTAACTCAGTTTCTGGTCTTATTAAAACAAGATGAGAAGAAGAAAAACAGCCAGGCACCTCCCTCCCACTGCTGCAATGTAAGTTAATTCTAGTACTGTAAACACCCTGGGGTTACATTCATGTAACTTAAATACCAATAAGGGAAATAAAAAAGCCTACAATTAGTAAATAGCTTTTTCTAAAAAAAAGGTGATTTTATTGAGTTTTAATATACAGCTTTAATATGTTAGGGTAATCATACAAGATCTCTCGTGTTCAATTTACACATTACAATACAGACGTGAGCTAAAATCTTTTGTTTTAATGTACAAAAGGAATCCAATGTTGTCCACTAGCAGCTTTGAACTTGGCAAGAAAGGTTCTAGAGACTTTAAGTGCAGTAACAACCATACAGAATACAAAATGAATACAAGGACTTTTCTCCAAGGTATATAAACATTTGAAAACAAATGGTGCCTGCTCCACAGGGCAGACAACTGGCAAATTAAAACAAGTCACTGACCAATGTTCCAGAGTAGGAGCATTACCCTGTGTAACAGTTCTTATAAAATATCCTAAGAATATCTGTATCAAATAATTTGTACTGATCAGAAAAAAGGTCTGAGAAGAAACAGTAGGCAAGGAACTGAACAATCAAAAATGACATAGTAATATAAAATATTTCCATCACTATTTAAATGCCAAATTAAATCAAGCAATAGTAAAAACAAAACAGAAACAAAAACAACAACAAAGAAACAGAAAACTAAAGCTCTTCTGTTTGAAATAACAGCACTGTTTTTGCTTATTTTCAATGATTTTTTTTCTTATGAACACACTATATACTTGATTATTTCTTTCATACAGAGTAATGTGTCCATTTGGTTTGGTCTGTCACTTCAGTGAAGCTGACCAGCAGTCAGCCCATCACGTCTCACCTTTGACACATATTTAATGCTTTTTTCCCCTTATGTTCACTACTCTGGTGCCGCCTCCTTCTCAAGTTAAATACTTTTTCTTCTTTATACAGTGCAGAGTATATGGGCTTAGGATATGGAGATTTTCCTCTACTCCAGTTCACTGTCTAGTTCTGAGTTCAGTGGTGTGCAGTAGTTTGGCTTGTCTGAAGGTACGTACCCTGGGAGACACAAACACTTGTACGAACCTTCTGTGTTAATGCATTTGGCGTTCTTGCAGAGAGACATCCTGTTGTTCAGCTCATTGCACTCATTCACATCTGCAAAAAGTGGACAGCAAAACACACGTACTTCAGCATGTAGGTAAAACATTTATTTCCAGCATTGGCAGGAGCAGAGTAGGCTGTAGGAAGACACTGAGAATTATGCATTCAGTTGAGATCAGGTGGTAATAGGCTAGCCCAAAAACTGTAACACACAAACCTTTTGTTGGGAAGAAGTGGTAGTTATCATAGGAAATCAGTGTATTTGAAAACCTTAAATTGTTACATTACTTAAGCGGTGGCACAAAATTTCAATAACCACTTACAGGTTTCCATTTGATTGCATGAAAGTAGCTTTATAAGAAGAGTGTTGCTGGTTCTTAGTATAATATCTGTATTTAAAAAGCAAGTATTTCAGGCCTTGCTGGTGCTGCCAACAAGACAGGTATGAACAGCAAATTACCTGTAGTCCATAATGTGCAGCATTTGGCCTGAAACACCCAGAGCTAAGGAGGTTAATTTGCTGTAAAGTTCTAAAGATTACAAGGCATGCAGGTAAGCTTACCATGATACACCTAGGAGACAAAAGCTGTGCATTACACAGCATACTGCTGGCAGGGTTAGCACGGACACTGACAAATACCCACACACCCCCTGTGATAGGCTGTAAGCTGAGAAGTGCTGGTTGTTTTGCTTCATCTTCTACCTGCTGCTTCACCTTTCCCTGTTTTTTAATTGTATACACAGTCACTAGATGTCCTGGTTGTCTGCTGTGCAGATTGACTAATTTATGAGTGAGAGGACAGACTGTTTATTTTCACTGCTGAAATCAGTGAGAGTTAGTGGACCATGTCCTGCCAAATGGACATCTGAATATTTGGGAGATAACGCTTAAAAGCTGCTTAAAAAACTCGCTCCTGAAATTATTCTTCTGCTCTGGATCCAGATCTATTCTCTATTGAAAAAGCTTTGCTCTCTGTGTTACAGTGTTGCATTGTTGATACAAGTTTAAGCTTCCTTGCACAAGGGTGTGTCTTTTCATTTCTAGGCTCTTAACTGAACACAGCTGTCACGAACTGAGGAACAGCACCGCAGTTACTTCTGTAGCCCTTGCAGTAATGAAGATTAAATAGGCATATTTAATAGAACATCAATAATCATCAGTATCCTCTTCTTTTTTTTTTTTTTTCTTAGCCTCTGCTTAGGTCAAGTGACCGAATAACACTGACAGGCTAAAAGAAGAATAAGTAGTAAATACACTGTGCTCACCAACACAAGTCATCTTGGCCATGTCCAGGTGATAACCATCAAAGCAGTCGCAGGTGTAGCCTTCCTGGACTCTCACACATCGGCCATTTTCACATCCGTTCAGAATACCACACTCCTCTGCTTGTAACTCCTCAAAGCTGTTCAGAAAACCTGAGCGAAGAAAGAATTACCAACAAGTAAGTTAGTTATTGTGCTGCTGAATGAATATATACACCCAAACACAGAGCGAGACTGAAATTCTCTTGGAGGTTTGCTGGAATGTGAGTTGACTTTGCAGAATGCAGGTCAGCTTTAGCAGAGCTACACCATCTGGAGTCATAAATGTACTAGAAAAGTGCTCTGATGTTTCAAGATGAAAACTGAATGACTTAGTGAATGCTGTATTTTAAAATTGTGTTTAAAAACCCGAGGGTTGGCTTTTTGGTTTGGGATTTTTTATTTTTTTTTAATTTTTTTTTTTTTTTGTAAATTAAATGGCATGCTTTGTCTATTTTTTAAAGGATAAATCAATGTTTTCTCAGTTGCACATTTTATTTTAATATTTAAATATATCAACTTTTATGTAAACAAAGGTAAGCAGTGGTAGTGCAGTCTGGGACAAAAGTTCTTTACAATAGTATTCTAGAAAAGTGAGGTGTGCTTATGGGGGAAAATACTTAAATTCGATTGCCTTAAGGAAAGTAAGAAGAAATCAGATACTGCTTTACTATTGTGGGTTTGGTTAATAACTCTTTGGCTGGTACTTCAGCAATCAGTGCCAGTACAAATACTTGTAATCTACCCGTCGTTCCATGTCATAATTCTCAATGGTGAGTAGCCAAAGGCTCCCTGTTTCATTATGAATTTATGTATAAAGAGGGATATATATTTTTTTTTAAAAAAAAAAGAAAGACATTTTTTACACATTCAGAGATTTTCTGTAAGACTGAATTGCTCCTCTTAGTTCTGCGTAAGTTTTTCAACCAGCTTTCAATTCACTGAGCTGTTTGTAACAGGACTGCAGATGGCAGCCCATCACATCAAAAGGCCTTCTAAGGAAAAAGGCTGGAGCGTGCGAGACTCTGTTGGCCTACCAGCATAATGAATATATAGCACAGAAGTGGAGGTGAAACTGGGGCTGGAATGGAACAAAGTATAATACATCTCCCCATCTGTCCCATAACGTATGATTAGTGGAGTGAACGCACAAACCATCGGTTTATGTAAAACCTGGTTACTTATTCACTGTTAGAACAGTTGTAACCAATTTGCAAAGCCACCTTGCAATATAAATTTCTCTCCCTTTCCCGCTGCTTGTTCTGTCTTTTTCTATACATTTCATCCTGTCTTGGTTCTCGGGTCTCTCTTTTCTCTACTGCCTTGCTCTTTCTACTCTGCCCTTTTGTACTATCCTCCACGTATATCCTTCAGCTTCGGCTATACATGCCACTTTTCTGTGATGAAAACATTGGACCTACACCAAGTGGCTGCTTTTGAAGAATATACTGAGGTCTGTAAGGATTTATTTCCCTCAGGCCTTAACAGGAAGCTGGGCCAGATCCATCAACAGCCTGGACATTCCTGAAGGACATCTGAGATGTTGTACACAATCCCTCACATCCTGCCTGCAGCCATTCCTGAAGGTTGTATGCATGCATACTCTCTGATCATCCTTTCTGTAGTTTCACTGCAGAGAGAGAACAGCTTGCGCGCTCTCCGTTTCTTCCATCTGAATTGTACTGGAAAATCATGAAGTACTGGCATGGAGGTATTTTTTTCTTTTTCCCTTTTTTTTTTTTTTTTTTTTTTTTTTTGTGTGTGTGTGTGTGTGTGTGTGTGTGTGTGTATGTGTGTCTCTTTTCAACTAAATGTACTCCAAAGAACTCTGTCCCAAGCTCCAGTGGAAAATTAATTTGTGAGAAAGAAAACTGGCGCTCCTCTCTACCTTCAGCTGTAAATCTGTTGGTAAATATAAATTTAGTGCATTTGGCACAGAATGTTCTACTGTATTAAAAATTAAAATTGCACTCTGAGCCCAAATGGACTCTTATACAACACAGGCTCTTGAACCAAAACACCTGACTGAAAGCTAATGTCATAGGAATAACTAAAAAATAAATAGGACACATTACTCAGAAGCAAACAGAAGAGTAAAGCCAGCTACAGGGAAATAATCCAAGTTACAACCCTCATTTCAAGCATTTTACATAACAGAGAAACTTGCTTACGATCTTCAATGAAGTATGGATTAGTTTCTGGAGTGTAGTGCTCCTCAAAGTCAACCAAAGCATCTTGTCCATATGGCCGTCGAGATCCTGGAACAGGAATGTTGCACAGCTGGGCATAATCCTCTGAGGGGAGAAAGAAAAGAGGATATAAAACTAATCACACTTGTAACACAGTCTGCGTTGCATTAGTCGCAGTGTATTGTGGCTCATATTAGCTGGAAATAAACTTATCTTCCTAGAAACACCATAAATCTGCGATTCCCACAAAGCATTGTCTCTTCAAGAAGAATGTCATTAAAATGTAACGAGCCAAATGCAGACTATTAAGTCATAACGGGATAACATCAGGGATAGATTTCAGTAACTGCACCAAAAGTTATGGGTCATGTTCTTCTGGTCTGCTCTTGCCTTGAGCCGAGGGATGCTGTGTGTCCCACTGCCAGTGCACCCCTGACCAGAACTAGCTATGCTTATGCTCTTTGCTGGTTTAATAAAGGCTCGCCCAGCCCTTGTCTGCTAGCAGAAGACATCCCAAAGGAAGCAAAGGAAGCTATATTTCTGGCAGTGCCAGCCAACCTGCAGAAATCACAGAATAAAAACCCTTCCAAAATAGCATGCACTCCTTTGCAAACCATTCTTCAAACCACAGGCTTAATTGTTAATGCTGTTCAAGGTCTGCTTTGGCTGCAAACCTGACAGGGCAAGGGGAAATGTATGGGAAAAATAACTACACTGAAATTCTCCTCTTGAGTGAAAACATACCAAAGCAGCTCTTCATTTTAGGTGTCAGAGTCTGAAATGCTGGTGTACAGAGTTTGATTTTCTTTTTTTTTTGATTTATTGTGCTCCCTCAGTTTTTTAGTAAACGGTAACTTATTTGAGACTGGAAACTCTGTTAAAATCCAGTAATCCAGGTGCTCCCTTACGCTTGCTACAGACTATTTAGCATCTGTTTCTGTGAAGATTGCCTGGTGTTCTGAGAATCAGGCAGAGTAAGGACGGGAACGAAAACCACCAAAAAGAGAGAGAGGAAAAAAAGCCCTAAGTAGATACAAAATCCAAGAATTGCAGATGGTTACAAAGCCAGAAACCTCATGCTGTGTTGAACTGTCCCAGACAGCAAATAGTCGGATATATCCAGACTGCCTCCAGACAGCCCAGAGGACAGCCCCTTTTGCTGCTCAGCACTGTCTTCTGGTTTTCCTAGGTACTATCATCTCCTTCACATGGGATGGCTTCACACTGTACCAAAAAGAATAAGGTGCTCAAAAGTCTGCTTGAATCCTGTGGCCAGCAACTCGGCTCTTGTGAATGTGAAACACTATATTGAGTGCAGAGCTTGTCATTGCATTTTGTAAAACTGCCACTGGGTTCCAGCCCACGTCTGCAGAATGCTACTTAGAAATCCTTCTAAACCTCAACCACCTTCTGCTCCAAGTGCGAGGGTTTTCTCCATTTTGCTCCTTTATATTATGTTTAGACACAGTACTCTGTGTACCTGAACAATCCTCTCCTCCTCACCCAGGTAAAAAAAAAAGACACTGCCCAACGGAGATATGCCTTGGTACTCAAACAAAACACAGCCAGCATAAAAAAAACCTCGGTATATAATGTTACCTACATTCCTTAACGCACAGCTTCCCACTGAGTTACTATAATAACGATCAGTTCTAACAGTTGTTACCAGAAACACCTTATTTTTTCCTTTCCCCTCATTTTACCTCAAAGTACAGGAACAGCTGGGTTGTCATCTCAGACTGACTCTTCCACTCTTTTATGCTGAACTACTGATCCTTTGCTGGTCACGTGAAATGTCTGCATTTTTAGGTCTCATTATAACTAAATTAGCAGCAACAAAATGATGAAGAGTTGTCTTAGAGCTTACTGTAAGATTTGCCTTTGTTACAATGAGTTTTTAACTGTATCAATGTCTTCCACAAGGCTATACTTACAACTGTAATACTCTGTTAAACTCTTGGAGTCCATCATGCTTAACCATTTGTTAATGCAATCTGATCCTTAATAGTCCATATATTACCTGTATATACAGTTCTAGTACAGAAGCTTGCAAAGCATTTAAGTAGTCTTAACTTTACAATGTATACATCTATAGTACCTATATAGAATGTACACACTTGTTTTGATACATACTGTGATGACTTCAAAATTACCTGTAATAACCTTTGTGTACTGTATGCTCTTTTTAATTGTCCAAGTAATTGTTGATTCAGCTACTAGACAAAACCAAGGAGAGCAACAGCAAGCCACCTAAGAAATCATAAGCAGAAACTCAGGACCAATAACCAAATGCACCATGTAGTTGTACTTGCTTTTCTCCCTAGGGAAGGAAAGGGTGGGCAGAGAGGAAAGTACAAAGATTGGAAGGCCTTTAGGAGGGTCATGCTATGGAAAATCTTGAGAACTGGCGTTTTGAATCGAAGTTAGTTAGAGACTTGGATGCCTTTAGATTCCCTCTTTGGATGATAGAACAGCATGATAGTTACAGGATGATAGTTACTGCAAGACAGATGTGTATGTATAATTGTTGTTGTTTTAAACTTTTCCCCTTGCTATGCTATGTTCCTACAGTTCCAATTAAAAATATATTTTGGGTCACCGCACTGCGCTGGTCACAATTTCCCAGGGAAGCAATTTAAAACAAAGTGCTATAAGATACTTTGGTGAAGACATATGAATAGTGCACAGAAAGCTGCAGCAAGTGTACAAATGAGTGAACAGCATGATGCTGCCCCGGGGAGATGTCTGGAGGAGGATGACATCATGAAGGCAGGAGGGAGGCAGAGAACAAGGAGCAATCTGTAACAACCTCTGAATTACAAAAACATTTCAGCTGTCATAGAAATTAATGCTGGCTTTCAAAATAGTCTTTCATATAAAATGATGGAAAAAAGTGTTTTCTATAATCACAATCAATGCTAGAACTTTTTTCACACAGATTCATTTTCTCTGCTAGCTCATCTTCTGGCTGCGATCAGCAATAATGATGCAACTACTGTTACAAGGGGCAATTAAAAGGAGTTAATCTGTGTTGCCTCATGTTTTTCTGTGTTTTTCTCACAACACTGATATGAAGCATTGAGACAGCTTATTGTATAACATAGCAGAGCTATCATAAAAAGAAGCTGATTTATACTTCCAAAATCATAAAGGACATTTTCTAAGGCAGATGCATGCACATGAAACAAATACGTTATGGGATTACAGCTAGATGCTCATGCATACTGGCACAGATGTTAGCCATAATTGGTGGTGAAAGCTGAGCTGACAAGATGACAGAACATAAAAGGGATGGATTGACCGCTTTGAGATTCTTGTTAGCACAAATGCAGCTGCACATATAATTTGCATAAAGTTGTAACTGCACAAGCTTGTGCGGGCCTTGCTTGCACCTGGAGTCATAGAAATACTAAACTCTCTAGTCAGAAAAAACATTCCCTATTTCATGCATCTAAGACAAAATACTGTATTAAAAAAGCGTTTCTCGACATAACCATGATTGAACCACAGCCAGTCCTCCCTCCTGCCTATAAAGCAAGCTTTATTTCTCTTCCAGCTTCTTAGAACTGTCATCATTGCACAAACTAAAAAGCAGCCAAGGCTATCAACATCATGGCAATCCCTTCATGTTATTTAAAAATGCAACAGATCGACTATGGAAGACATTACTGGAGGGAAGGACAAAGCCAACAAAACATGTATTACATGTAATGAAGGTACCTTCCCAATCAGAGCTTCTGGACATCAGTCTGAATAGGCTGAGTTTCTGCTGTCTCAGGAGATTGCATCACTTGTGAACTGAAGCTGAAAATATTTCTGTAGTACCTTTAGACTGTGCTCTTTGACAATTTAGATAATTTTATCAACATCTTTCACAAACAGATGCTGAGGTCTGTGGTAGACTGCATTCATATATATGCTACAACTCTTGGTACTCAAGAAAACATGAAGAGTACCAGGACTTTTCATGACAGAACATGTCTTTGCATGAAGAAACTCTGATTGAAATTGCTGAGGAAAACTCTCAGGGGATATACAGCTCTGGTTAAAATTGAAGCAAGTACCAACCTCATGATATTAAAATCTTCCTTATGTTCCTCATCTGAGGCTGCTCATATTTCCTAAAACAAGGTTTTCTCCTACTGCTTGTGGTAGATTGTTAAAAGTCAGAGTGTTTCTGTCACAGCTTTGCAAATGGCCTTCTGACTCCTTGCTGACTTACATATATGCATGGAATTCCATGAGCAAAACCCTTCCAAAGTTATTCTACTACACTTCAGAAAAAAACATTGACAGAAATGAAAGCAGCCAAAAATCTGCACAACGGAGCATAAGACTTTAAATATTCAAGACCCAATCACTACTATTTTCTGTGCCCCAAAGGTAATTCATTTGTCCAGGATCCTTACCAGAAAGGAAGCAGGCACAATGCCATCCTAAATGGAAAGATGAACAATGATCTCCAGAAATCAATCCAGTGCCTCCCTGCTGATCTTTACCATCTTGAAAGAGTACAGATGGAAACTCATCGTTTATACACATTGGTTTCACTTGTACTTCAAGATCTTCATGAGGGGCACCAGCCAGAACTCAGAGGGAACAACATGTTCTCATAATATGGAAGCTCAGCCCAGAACTAACTCAGAATGTTTACGAAGGATACACAAAGTTCCTTGCCACAAAAATGCAATCCAAATAATCTGTTCTGCCAGAAGCCATGAAGTTCAACCATCATGTGTAGGCATCTCCATGGTCTGCACCTGAGTTAGTCATCCAGTGTTCCTTCTTAGTCCACTGAAAGACATAACTACTTTTAGGACACCATCTCATTCTGAAGTAGATGTCTGGAATAGTTCAGACAAATCTAACCATCAGGGTGCTTATTTCTTTTTCCTGGTGGAATGGGAAGCTGGTAGGGCTGAAACACATGTAGGTTTTCTGTATAAAAAGCATGAAATTGGCCAAGAGGAATCCTACATTCTCCTACATAACACTCCAGATGACTCACGTTAGCCACTGCCCTCGGTAGTTCTCTCAGTAGTCTGGGCTTTGTCTATACTACAGTGGAGATAAAGAGAAACTTTAAGTGTAGCACAGGTCTTCAGCAGTTTCTGAACACAAAACACAATCAGAGAATTGTAGGATGGTTGGAGTTGGGAAGGGACCTTAAAGCCAACTAGTTCCAGCCTCCCTGCATGGACGTAGGCACTTCCTGTTAGGAAAGTATAAACTCCTGTAACATCTAGTGACTGGAGTTTTCATTGCTATTTCTGTAGATCTAAACATAAAATGGTTCCAGTTAAAATGCGTACCCACGAAATGTCAGAGTAAAATGCTGAAAAAGTGTAAGTTTAAACAGGTAAACAGGCTGAAAAATGGAACAGCAGTATTCTCTACAGTTGCATGAATGTCCTAATGACATTATCTTAGTAGTCAGCCCACCAAGTTTTATACGCTATATATTTTGCTATAGATGCAGCAATGTGTCCTCATCCTCAGTAAATAGTTATTAAAATGTCTGTAAGAAATGCAGAGCCCCAGTCCTACCACCTTTTTCCATATCAGGACTTCTCTTGGCAGCTACCTACATACAGGAAGAGAAGACATCCCCCTTAACAGGCTGGCATATCTTTAGTTCAGGGGCATTAACTCCACCTTCCTAGCATCCTAAGCTGCTTACCAAAGCAAAGGAGGTACTGCACTGCAAAAAACAAAGTCCTAGGCAGGTTTCTGAAAAACATTTTACAAATATAAAAACAGACAGTCTCCTTAAATTAAACACTGACCCTGACACACTTCCTTACTCCACATTTTCTAACTTCTATCCCCTCCCTTCAAACTTACTGTACCATGAAACAACACACCTTGCCTAACATTCATTTCCATCCCATAGAGTCTCACAAGAGCTTCTGGAGTCTCAGCAGATTTTTAATGCGGGTGTTACATGTTCAGGTTAGCATGAGAGGTCTATGGCCTAATTCTGGATTCCAGATTTTTTTCAGTCTTGGCCTATTTCTCCGTTTTCTGGCAGGGATACTTTGACCCAGCTGTTAAACCCATTGGAGTCTGCCTTGATGCCAATTACTAGAGCATGCACTCCATATGGAAACTGTTGGGTCTTCACAACACTAACAGTAAATTGAGTGAAGAAGCAGAGCATCTGAAGGCAGGTTGGCTGACAGGCTTTTTAAGGAATGGATGCTTTACTTTTGTTATCTAAAACAAAAATATCCACTTTCGCAAACTTCATCAATCTGTCAATTATTAGAGATTGCAAGTGATATTTAAAACTTCAAATGGGTTTTTAAGAAACTCGAAAGTTTCTTGACGACAATAACTGAAAGTTCTTTGGGCAAGTACAGCTTAAGATTGCAGCAATTCCAGGAAAAGAACCAAAACTTTTAAATTTTCAAGACTTTGGTATTGGATGCAAACATTCAAAGTCTTTTTCTGTAACATAATGACATCATAAGATTGTAATGTTAGAAGCAATGTAATTGGAATCAACCTGTCCTTGCTTCCTTCTTTTAATGACAAGAAGGCCTACCCTGCAAAATTGTTAATGCAAATAAGATACATTCAATCACATCACTATATTTGATGTTTGCACTATTTTTGTCAGGAATTTGAATTAGTATTTTTAGTTTATTCCTTGGTGGTGCCTTCAAAATACTTACTAGCCTTACCTCTGGTAATACATTGCTGCTCAGTTGCAGTACTTAAACTATTGCTAATTCTTTTTGTCTCAGTCTCCAAATACACAGCGTCATTTTCAGGGGTAATTGTTTGATCAAGCACCAGAAGGTAGGAAAATCCCCATCAGTAGTTTTCAAGAATGTGAGCAACTACATAAATTCCATGCTGATGAATGGATGGATTTCTTTTTCATTTATGTGGATCAACTCTTTATCTCCCCACTGTTTCTATGCTGGATCTTATTCAAACAGGAAGTTTAAACCTTGTAATGAAAAATTCAAGTGCTTTCAGAAAAGGCTGGGACACCATATGCATTTGTTTTAGAAGGTGCTTAACATTCTATCACTCATAGCTGTTGCCCTGTATTTCCTTCTAACTGCAACATCTAGATACTTGGGTATAAGATAATTAAAATAATTATGATATTTATGTCCTTAACTGTAAATCTTAAAGAAGTTATATAGGCAGAGTATAGATACTGTAAGAAGAAACCACAGATCAGCGAATGATCTAGTTATCTAATCCATTTCATGGTAAAAGTCTGTCAGAGGTAATGCATCCCCATGTCTTCTTTTTCATGTGTCACAAATCTTCACAACGCCCCTAACTTGGAAAATAAGCAAACACCTTCAGTAGTAAATTTGGCCAACACAATACACAGCTATTTAAAAATGGAGAAATTCCAGGTTCCCCAGCCAGGACCTGAACCTGTGACCTGCTGGCCCAGAGGTGTGAAAGCACTCTCTTGAGCCAATGATATCACTTTAAGTGCTACAAACTGAAGACATGTCAAATGAATCATTTATTCAGTTCAGTCAGCTTCAAATTTTTCTTGGTAAATGTTCCTGAAAACGGAGAAGGTTTCCAGGTTTGTGTGTGTGCACGTGCACATGTGCAAGGACACATGAGCATGTACCACCTACACTAAGGAATGCTGGTTTTTTTTTTTTTTTTTGACATACTAAAGATTCAGTACGCTTTTGTTCTTTTTAACTCTCTATATTCCAATCCAATTTAAGTAGTCTGAGATTGAAGTATGCCTTGTACTTTCATTTAAGAGAGATATTTTGCAGTGCTCTTCAGCTTTGAGGATCATCCAAGTGACTTCTGGCATCTTGTTATCCGTCGTGATCCTTCATATCATTTCTTTAAAGAACTACTCATGTCCTTTCTAGTTAGTTGGGATCTGCATCCTGCTGTTGTCACAGGGTTTCTGCTCCAGAATCCCTGTGACATCCTGTGGATTCTGGATGGATTAAAACCGATCTAATTTCAAGTCTAAATATGTTCGAACTGAATTTGTTCCCTCATTATCTTACATGGATACCATTATTTAAAAGCTAGTGGGACTTATCTATGATGTTGATATAGCAGAGCCTTACCATTTACAACCCTTATTCTGCATTTAAGTCTGGCTTTTTCCATTTACCCTTTTAAGATGGGTTCTCCATTCCATGACCATCGTGGTAGTTCTCTGTTCTTTTTCAGGTTTACTCTACTTTATTCTGCTCTGTCTTTCCATCTGAGGAGCTCCAGGTCAACGCAACAATTCTCACCATGAATTATTGCCTTGTGTTTTTTTTTTTTTCTTTTCTCATTCCATTTCAATTGTTATTCTAGCCAATGTAGTAATTTCATTCTGTACACGTCCAGCTTATGTCATACTGTTTTTCTTCTTCAGTCTCCTGAAGAAGAGTGAGCATTAACCAGTAATTACTCTGGCCAACACCAAAGTCAGATTTTTTTTTTCCAGTTGCTGTACTTCCAAAGCAAACTCAAACACAGAAAGATATATACGAACAGTTCAAGGAACTTGTAAGTGAATTCTAAAAAGATAAAACCCAGGCAGACAAGAACACAGCTCCATTAGTACTTTGATAAGCTCTTCTGTGTACTTTGAACCATGTTACTGAAAGACACTTTGTAAGAAAGTCACATCCAAACTAAGCACTTCAATAGTTTATGTGGAAGAAGTTACAGTGATTGCATACAAGTTATTATGGTACCAGATTCTATAATACCAGGGCTGTTAAAGGTACAGATGTATCACCTCATGTGCTGACATACAACTTTGTGGCTTCTATGGGTCTCTTCTCCAGTTTTCAGCTCACAGAAAATGTCTGTGTCAGTAACAACATATCTCTACATCTGTTTAGCTTTTGTACTCGCCACAAGACATAGTTTCTACTTGAAGTATCTTGGAACAATGTCTAATTTCTAAACGATAAACCAAAATGTAGTCATAAAAAAATATGACCTGCTAGTCAGTTTGTGCTCTAAAACACTCTTTAACATCCTTGGAAATCCTTTAGTCCTTATTGTACTTCATTTCCCTTACCTATCTTAAATTGCTTCTCTAAACATTTCATAATAAGCAAGCATGTAACCATATAACAACAACAATTTCTTTGATTTAGTGATTTGAAACCGCTATTTAGCAGACCCTTATCAAGCAAACATCCATTTGCAGCCAGCCTGGCAGAATATCACACTGAAAATAGATCTGTATGTGTAATACCTGCAACAAAAATTGGAATCATTGATGTAGCCTGCTGAGTATTAGCATGTGTGCACATGAACTATGTGTATCTTTTCAGAGGTAGTTTTTAATTTCTCTTTCGTGGTAAGGAATTCTGCTACTCTTAAGATGCCCTCCTATTTTCACCAGGGTCCTACACTGCCAGTCACTGAGAGATTCACCCGAAAGAAGTGGGTCCAGTAGATTCCAAAAAGTAAAAGCAGTACATTTTCAAAATCTGGACCGTAATGGCTTCCCCTTATTTAGGGAGAACAATTTCCATTAGCTTTTGAAGGGTTGTGGGTTTTTTATTCATTATTAGCCCAGGTATAGATGCAAGAGATTAAACATGTCAGAGTTTGTTCCAAGAATGGAAACGTTCATTTCCTTACCTGATTCTTTCATCGGACACAAGGCGCACTGCATGCCCCAGGCTTCACCATACAAGCAGCAGCACTCAGTGTATGTAGTCTGCTTTCCAACCAGAGGTCGACTACAGACAAAATCGTCACTTAGATGCTGCCAGCAAAGATCCTGGTAGACCTCAGTTTCTTCAGTTTGTTCTGATGGAGAAGACAGTATTACATCATATTTGCAGCACAATTGTTTAAAAAATAGATACTGGCATAACGCAGAGTTTTGTAAATACACACTAGAGATTAACGTAGCTTTACTGCTCGTGAATCCATGACAACACAGACTTTACTAAATACAAATTTAAGCATTTTTAAGGGCTTGGTGACTCATCCCTTGAGATTTTGATTTTTCAATGGCATTATTAGACACAAAATACACAAAAACTAAAATTTCCGAAGGAAATAACCATTCATTAATGATAATAATTGTTAGTAATTATTAACAGTTAACAATAATTATTAATAATTAGTTATAGGACTAGAGGGAATGGTCTCAAGCTGTGCCAAGGAGATTCAGATCGGTTTTAGGAAAAATTTCTTCTCTGAAAGAGTGGTCAGGCACTGGAACGGGCTGCCTGGGGAGGTGGTGGAGTCACCATTCCTGGAAGTATTCAGGAGAAATTTAGATGTTGTACTGAGGGACAGGGTTTAATAGGAAATACTGGTGGTAGGTGGACAGTTGGACTACATGATTTTGGAGGAATATTGCTGAATGCTTAGCACTGACTCAGCTTTGCTGTCATGGAAGTTTGCATAGATCTAAAAAACAAAAAAGCAGTGTTTGGACAGTGGTAAATATTTGGAGAATTACTGGAATGAACCTTTAATAAGGGTTATTTTACTTTTCTTACATGACTAGCAATAGCATCAGAATGAACTGTTACTGTTAGAACAGAGCTGAACGACAATTTTACATGTGCTCAACAGAAGACTGGATAAATTCTTGGAAGAATCCCATTAACTAAACAAACTGCATCAGACTAATGAAATCCCATCAGCTGAAAAAGTTAGAGGCTGGGAGAATGTTGGGGGTGGGGGATGAGGGGAAGTACTGTTTATCTGCTCTCTTCTGGTCCCTAATAATCCACTTACAGCTATTGTTAGAGATGGAATACTGCTGTGAACTACTGTCACATTCTTACAAACATTAACAAAACGTATTTTTGTTGGAATATTTGGAATATGTTTTGCTGGAATATTTCAGAGGCATACTAGTTTTTACAAAATTCTCAGCAGCAACAGTTATTTCCTAGTCCTAGCAATCTGAAAACTTGATCAAAAGGAGAAGAACAGAAAACTTCATGTACTTGGAAAGTAAAAACCACAGCACAATTGTTTTATAAAAACATCTGAAAGGTTTTGATTTTGTTCCAACACAGAACAAAATATAAGAGTTGTCACAAACCAAAATCATGCAAATATTAACTACATTTTTACATGATACAGCCACAAGATGCAGTAGTGCGCAGATAAGTATACAACAAAAAACTACAGTGTGTTCTGCAAGTGTAAAGATCTAGGTAGATACTCGCTAAAGAACTTGCCAGAACATGCAGTGAAGAGCAGCATTGGTTATCTGCAACCAGCTCTAAATCCTGCTGGTACAAAGGAACCAGCGTGTGCTGTCCTCTGCAGCAGGGAGGACAGTGCCAGTTGTGATACAAGGCTTGAGTGCTTTGTGCTGGGTGAAAAGGTCATTGATGTATTCTCCAGAGTACTGAATGATGGAACACCCTTTTGGGCCCTTTTCTCTTCAAATCCTAGATGAAAGCAAAGAACAATCCTGCTTTTTGTTTGTTTAACTCGAGACTGAACCATAGGAATGCTGTTGTCCTTCCACAGTTCCAGGCAAGAGGATGACTACACTGCTCCTCAAAAATACCAGTTCTGTAATTCTGCATGACTAAATCAGGCACTTGGTTTGTATATCCACATTTCCTGTCACAGAAGCACCTTAGGAAAATTTATTGAGAGTTACAGGGACCAGAGGTCTGGATTATGGTTATGCAATGCCAATACTAATAAAAACGTTGTGATGTTTCTTTAAAAGTTGAGCATGGCATAGGCTAAGCTGTACAGACTGAATAAATGCTCTGGATTTCTGAAACATTTCTAAGAATCTCAGAATAGCTGACATCTTTTTCAGAAATCAATCAGTGTCTACTGAAATCAAAAGAATGTGAAAAATATTATTTAAATAGCGTCACTGCAGCTCACAGCTTGAAAAGTGAGCCTGATGCAACTCAAATATTAGTCAATTGAAAGCATAGATATAATTTAAGATGTTTTCTTCTATATCTTGCTATTCCTGGTTTTATTCCAATGGTAGAAGCTCACAGTCATTCATTCTGAATTAGAGTGGACTAACTCCAGAGTTAGCCCACAGCCAAATCCCAGTCTCACAAAGCCTGCAAGCAAGATGTACCTCCTTGCGTACAAAGCTGTAAGAGGCCAATGCAGAGCTGGTGAATCAGCAGTGGAAAACTTCCCAGCCCAAGCCTAATTTTAATTGATACTTTCAGCAGTCTACTGTCTAACATGGCAAGGTAGAGCCCTGTGAAGTCCTACAACATGTTGCTTTCTGGATAAACAGGTGATGAACTAAGCAGTGCCCTCCAAAATCCTCCTGGGAAAAAAAAGAGCAGGTTCATCCAAGCACGACCCATACTAAGCTTACTGTGGTCTGTAGCCACGTCAGCACCACCTTAGAGAGGTGTACTCACTCCAGGAATATATATAATGGATCATACCACTTGAATCTGCTGGTCTGATGCATCGCTTTTCTGTTGCGTCCAAAACCATTGGGTGTGTACAGAAACAGTTGTAAGATCCTTCTGTGTTAATGCACTGGCCATCAATGCAGCTGTTTGGGTCCTGACATTCATCCGTGTCTTAAAATGGAAGGAAATGTATCAAGGAAAGCCAGCACAAAGCAGTTGTATCGTGTTAATCAGTGTTTATATTTTCTTACAGTAGGAGTAGATTTCCCTGCATGTCTTCTGTTAAGTACTGAAATCCTGCCTGTGCCCATAAAGAAGAACAGACAGATGAGCAGGATGGTGATCTCTAATCCTCAGATACCAGGAAGCATCTGGATGAGGAGGTTTGCTGAGGTAGGAGTGCCAGGCATATCCTGCATCCAGCACAGCTGCAGCTGGTTCACAAGTTCCTATCCTTGTGGGATAGTACTGGCAGGCATTAGAGGTGGGCATACTCTCTGAGACTCTTCACGAGCTCATCAGAAGGAAGGATTAAGTTATCTGGCCACAACGTTTCTTAGTTTGGATTGGAGAAGAAAAGCAGAAATTTAGCCCAAAGGGAAGAACAGGCCATACTTAAAAGAAATTACCTTAAATCAGCAAAGAAAAACAAAAATAAAACCAACCAAACTTTGTAAAGAAACAATCTTAGAAACCCAAGGTGAAAGACTCTCTTACTGTGGTTGCAAAAATTACTTCCTTTCATTATACTATTCTGCACATTTTACAAGGTTATTTGCTTACAGAATAAAAGTAAAGGTGACACTAATTTTTAGCTGAATACCAGAATCAAAGGAGTACAAAATTCTGTGGACTAAACTGAGCTTCAGAGACCTGAATTGTAATTTCACATTGCATTTTAACTCCTTGTGGAAAATAATCTGTCCTTAAAAACAAACAAACAAACAAAAAACCCATACCTCTGTTGATTTATTATACTAAAACCAGCACACTTAACAAATGTATGGTGGGCTTACCACACTGACTTCAGGTGTTTGCCCCATGTACACAGAGCAGAAAGCTAAATATTAGCTGGTGTAGTAAAGCAGCAGTGTATGTTTGTAGGGAGGGACCTACCTCCAATCACTGTGCTGCCTGGATAAGGGCTGGTAGCAGCTCTAAACTACACTCAAGGGAGCACAAGGAGCTGTTTTGGAGATGCAAACTCTTGGGAGCAATTTGCTGAGAAAGGAAGCAAATAAAGCAATCTCTGCTCTACATGCCATTACCATGTCAGCCAAAATTGCTGCCCAGCCAAGCAGAAGGGAAAAGAAATGACCCAGTGCCTCTGAAAAAGCTGCTATTACAGGAGTTTGGAGGCCCTGCGTACCTCTCCCCTTACTGGGAGTACTGCAGTTCTGGTGGGAATTCAGCTGTTTGAGTCTGCTTGTTTTGCCCATCTGCATACCATTACAGTGACAAGACCATTTTAAATAAACTTACCAAAGCACTGGAGCTTAACAGGGTCGTAGTATGTGCCTTGTTTGCAGTAGCATTCATAACCTGGCTGTGTATTCAAACAGAAGCCATTTTTACAGATTTCTTGTCCAAAGAGCTGGCATTCGTCAGCATCTGAAAAGAAAACATTAAAGGCTGCATTATCATAATTATTACAAGGCCACACAGGAGAGCAGAATGGAATAAAGCCTGTACACGTCTGTTCAAGTAAAGTGCACTTTAAACAGTGGGGCCCAGCAGCACAGATATTCATAGAAAAAATAAATCTGATATAAAAGAAGCAAAATAGAAAAGAGGTAGCCAAAACAGAAAAGAGAAAACTTGTGCACTATAACTTTCTCTTGTCAGAGTAACTCTTATGGCACATACACATGGTAGATGAACTGCACAGAGTAAAGCCTGCGATACTGGGAGAGCCTGCAGCTCCTCTATCTAGCCTTCAGGCAAGCAAAACAGATTCAATATGGCCAGGCCTATGCTTTTCAATATAATTTGCTTTACGCAAGGGATTCTTACCATGAAATCCAATCAAATCACATCATATTACTACAGAACTAACTAAGCAGTTATGCTTATTGACTTTCGTCGCTGCTCTCCTTCTTTCCCCGCAGTTTGGCAACTGCTGTGTGTGGCAGAGAATCCTCCTATCGGCACTGTTAGTGATTTCATTATTCAAACGTATCAAAAAGTTCACTGGAGACTTCCTTTCCCATAGAAATAATCGTGTCTGTTGCAAAATGCAGAGCTGCAGCTCTTACAGCCACCAAGTAACAAAGAGAATCCATCACGCCTTCAGATGAATTATTTTTTTCCAACCCTCTTTCATTTGCTCAGCCTATCTGCTACACTGCTAAAGCACTCTGTTGAAGCTAGGTTGGTATGAAAACAGCAATAACAAGCACAGTGTAAAGTAGGTGATTTTCTCTCAATACCAGTTGTCTCAATCCACTGTCTTTTATAGACTTACTCCCCACTAGGGCAATATATACTTCAGCCTCAAACTGTCATTTCCAGTTGTACATCAGTTTTAAAGGCAAATTATTCAAATACTTTTTGAGAGGAACTGAAAGAACAATAAAGCTATTTATTTTTACAGTTACTCTTCCAGCCCCTAAGTGGCTTCAAACATTAAATATTTTAAGTTGGACTGCTTAGCAGCAACACAAAGATTAATAAGAAATATTATTTAGCTGGATGTCTGTACATGTATTTCTTTTTGCTGTGGAACAGAGGTATGTGTCTGTCTGGGGAAAAGTGGGAGAACCTGGCTGAGCATATTCACTTCTGACAGATAATTTCAAATGAAACAGGAGCTTTTCCTATATGGAAAAGTTTGCTGACAAGAGCAACAGAAACACAAGTTAGTGTAACAGAGCAAGATCACATTATTAAAAGGACTTGTCCGTTTATTGTCTGTCCTCTGTGCCGTTCCTAAGGTTATTAGGAAATAAACTTATAAAAACAGAAAGAGTCTCATTATGGCAAGGAGTTGCTGAGGATATTTCCAGATTGAAATATTTCCGCCCTCCAGTACTCATGGCAGCTAGAGATGTTACCAACCCTGAGGTAGCATAACAAAACCAATGAAGATTTGGTTTGACACATCTGGGCATCGTGTGCACACACTGTATCCCAAATCTACAGAAATCTCTACACAGATAAATAACATGCTTAAACAATCCTCAAATAAACATACCCTCACAGAATGTTAGGTGCTTCAAGAGAAGCTCTGTAATAGTATCCTGACTTGTCTAGATGGGAACTGTCAGCCTAGCCATCTCATGCCATCAATCATAGGTCTGGAGTGATCCCATGACATCTTTTTCTTTAATCACTCTAAGTTGGTCAACAAAGAGACACCTCTAAAGAGTGAAGATCTTACACAAGAACCCACTTTAAATGTCCAAATTAGTTTGAATGAATCTGGGTATTAGTGCCTCACAACTTTCAGTATCTTTTCCATGCCCCTGTGAAGTAAAGGACAGCATGTTCCTCAATTTGTGAAAAGCAAGGAAAGGTACAAATAAATACTTCATGAGGACAACACTGAAAGATAGAAGGAGGGCAGAGAATGGAACTATTCACTAACCGGATAGGAAAAATGACCTATCAGTATCCTGGTCATTGAGGAAGGATAGTTAAAAAATGTACAGATAACAATCATACGAAGAAAATATTTCACCATCAGTTTTGTCATCTCTCAGATTTAAGACTGACAGAGCTGGGATTTAGCTGGAAGCAACTTTGGCCAATGTTTGTCAACCGTGTGACAGTATGCCTCTATTAATAGTAGCTCTTTAAAAAATATCCAATTTTACTGCATTTTTATGTGATGTGAACACATGGTAATCTCTACATAAATTCTTGATTTGTAAAACAGTGATTCTAATAGGAAAAAATATATACAATTTGTATACTTTTTAAAGATACTGCAGTTACTGCATAACTCAAACACGATACATTGATTTTAGGTAACTAATACAGTGCATGACACCATATGCTGAGGAAAATTGTTTTCACAAATATGAGCGACCACTTTTCAAACAGGAATTTCCCTGATCTCGCTCTTCTCTTAGTGATGTCCACACCCACAGGCTCAGATTTCTGTCGCTCACATTCTCTACAGTCTTTTGTTCAGGAATAATTCCATGAAGTTCTGTAATGAGAATCTCATTGCTGAGCTTCCGTCAGTTTTTATATTCACTCTTTTTTCTAAGTCTAATTTTAACAGAACACCTCCTCCCAGCTGCCCACGCATTTATCTACACAGTTCAGGCTGCTTTGCATTTTGTATGTAAATGACTATTTGAGGTTTACAGTCTTGGCATCTAGTCTTACAGTATATTGCACTTAATACAAAATAAACCGGAATATCACAGAGACCGTATAATTGATATTCTGTCTGTCAAATGATGATCTTCAGCACTGTTCCGTATCACAAGCGGTTTTTGTCACCTACTAAAATTTGAATCAATATGTTTACATTGCTAGCTCACATTTCTAGTTAATCAACTACCAGAAATTTTGAAGGAATTGATACAAGTCAGCACTGACCTTTGTAATTCTCAGCAAGAAGCCCATAAGATGATTCTTCAGAGGGAATGAAGCCTTTCCCTTCAGGACACAAATCAGTGAATTCAGCTACGAGAGAGGGAAAAAACAAAAATTATGCTGTCCAGAAAAACCTACTTGCATATACTTGTTATATACATGTTGCAGGATAGTTTGAGAAATCTGAGGCAACCCACACATATATGCCATCATGCAAACCTTCAGCTAAATGGGTGATGCTAATTCTACAGCTCAACTTTTTGCTGTTCTCAGAACTACTAGCAGAGGAAGCTTTGAAAAACAGAGCTAGGATACCCAGCTATCACAGACCTGAATGTAAACTCATTTATCTAGCTTCTTGTCTGAAGAATATAGTCCTCATTGGGTTACATGGTGCATTGGTGTTATAACAATGTCAGTAGCAAAATTATTGTAATTAAAGCGAGTTTTGGCCTTTCTGAGCTACACTGCAAGTTGTAGTGTAGACACATCCCAACTGAGATACAACCCTCTGTGCATGTACTTCAGTGAAAACAGTAATTAACTGCAACAGGAGAACATCGTATGGATAACAGAGGATAACTGTTTAAAGTGTCTTGGAGACTGTACAGAATCAAGTAAGCCCATCCAAGCAGAGTGTTTACCTAATGTGCTTCATTACAGTTTCACTGATCTTAAACTACAGCTAAAACAGGAACTAAACAAGATGATGCATACGAATAGAAATTAATCTTTAGTATTTAATATAAAGAAGTTTATGCATGTTCTCTTTTAACGTGATTTTTTCCAGATGGTTCTGAATTTCAGCCATCACTGTTTATATTTCAAGTATTGTTTTCAGTATTTGTGACAAGTATCATATGGCTGTGTTTTTCTAATTTAATATTTAGAGGTTACACAATAGTCTGCAGACGGCATGATTAGCTGTACTGATCAGTAAGTAGGAAAATGTAAAACTATCATCATAATATATATCAGTAATTCATAGTAATGTAGAAACAAGATTAAGAAGAATAACTACAGACTCAAAAACATGTGATGCTTACCTTTGTTTTCCAGCTTGTGGAAAAAAAATCTAACTAAAATGATGTCATTGCATCTATACCTTCTGTGATAATCCATTTCTGTTTAAAATCTATTGGAGATAATGCTGCATGGTAACATTTTATCCCTATGTTTACTACGGCAAAGCAAATGGATTTAGACTAGATCTAATTATTCCTATTGACTTTTCCTCTACAGAAATCTCTCCTGAAAAAATCATGGCGATATTCTACAGAATATGGAATCTAATGTGAAAGCCTTCTCTGACAGCAAAGCATACTGAAGTTAACAAAAATACAGTGCTTCAAAAATTTACACGTGGATGGACAGCTTCATCTTACCAGTTCCAAAGACAGGGCATGGGAAGATTTCACAGTTATCACCCCAGCCAGCACCCAAAGTACAGCAGCATTCTTGTTTGGTTACATTGGACGCAAGCACGTTGTCACAGAAGTTAGCATCGTTCAGATTGTAGTAGCACTCCTTCTTTCCATCTTCATGTTGATCAGGCTCTATTGGCAATTCTAAAAGTGAAGAGAACATCTGTGTAAGATGTTAGGTGAAATAAATAGATTTGTTTTACAGGAGAGTCATGTGAGTCATGGTTCTGAAGTCACCACAGTGAAGAATAGTGTTGCCTGGTTGAGAAGAAAATAGCTACAAATTCTGTTTTCACCTTTTTGTTCTTGGGAAGAATGATGGGAGTTCATAACTGTTCTTTTTCAGACCCATTCTGAAATTTTTCATACTTGCACTTCCTTCACTTTCAAGCAGATCTATCTGCTGTCACGGCTAACTATCTAGCTATCATGCCCAACGCTGTGCTTTTCATGTATGAACATTGATGCCCTTCACACACATGACCAAACATTACACAACCTCATTTTACAGATAAAGAAGGTAAGGCATAAACTGGAAAGAACTGATTCTCCAAAGAATGAACATTTCCTTTTGATTTTACTGGGGAAAAAAAAGCACAGTCCATATTTGAAAACAAAGCCCTTTAAGATTTTGGCAAAAGTAATCGTGCAACTCTGCAGCAAGCAGAGGAATATAATACAGATGTTGAGTTAACTGACTCTGCATTTTACTTTAAAATAGGCTTTACAGGCATCCAGCCAAGAAATAGTATTTTTTGCCCTTTGCAGTTGAGTGGGTCCTCTCCTACTATATATACACAAGGACTTGAGGAAAAACACTCTTTCCCATAGATCCAATAAAAGACATTAACAGTCAAAAACTTTTAAAAGCAAGGCACTTAAGTACGCAAAGGAGTGAGTTTGAAAAGAAATACATAGTTTAAGCTTCTATATTTTCAGAATCCTGTCCATCTAACCTTGCACTTGCATAAAAGTTCTCTTCAAGAGCTCAGTAACAGAAACTATCACATAAAATTGTTAATCACACTTGATCAATATGACAAACTCTTCATGTGCCATCTGTAAGGTAACTGAACAGCTCACATTTATTAATCAAAACAAAAATTTTGTTCTTTAGTTTTAGATAAGCCCTGAGATGATTTGTACACTCCATTTTCTTCTTGTGAAATGCCTCATGCCTAGCACTTAGTTTAGAAATACTGAAATTCATAAAAACACACTACAAATAATTGCATATTGATTGATTTTCCACTGTTTGAGATTTCATCTGTTTCTTCTCAGTCTGTTGCACAATTTGCCAAGCGGCAGAGAACTGTCAAGCAATGTATCCAGGTGGGAATTAAAACTCAAGAAGATACTCAAGGCTGCCAGCGTACAAACTCATTGTGTAGCTGGGAGAACCACGTACACTTGACCAGTGCCTGTTTGCCCCTTTTTCTGGCCGTCTCACAGAGGCAACGCTCAGCCTCTTCGCACAAGTTACAGGATGCATCTTTTTCCTTGTCCCCCTCACATAAGAAGAAATGGCTGTGAGGTGGGATCTCAAAGGCAGTGATTGCCCAACAGATGCTGAACGAACTCCAGCTCAGTACCTAAAACCCGTCCTGCCTTCCCGGTAGGATGCAAGCAGGTGAGACAAGGCAGCTTTATTGAGCATGCAAATAACAGATTCATTTTCAAAAAAGCAGTAAGGATTGCCTGTTACTGCAGTCTAATAGTATGAACGTGTGTAATAGTTCTTTTGGCTTCTCATTCCAAACAGACAATTAGATTTATTTCTATTTTCCTCAGAAAAGCGCCCGTGTCTGTTTTTGGAGCTTGAGGAGCTGGCAGACTCCTCTACTCAAATGTAGTACAATGTTGCCACCTACAAGGCACATTTTCCTTTGCTCCTTTGCCAATATAAGTAAGTTGTACATTAAAGGAAACACCCAGCTGAGTGCTTATTTCATCTTTGTTAGTTTAGTCTGTGGTCTCCCCTCATCAGATAATTACAATTTTCCATAATGTGCTGAATTTCATAAAGTACGGTGGTTTTGTGGTATCAGCTCCTGTCCAATAGGAGCCAAGTTAAGACTATCGCGTGTCACAGAAACTAGGGAACTGAATTTGTTATTCCAAGGTGAGAGAGCAGTACTTGAGCTACCAAATTATACATTTTCTTTGGCTGTCTGCCATCTGTCTAACTGAATCAAAGCCAAAAGCTTTTAGCAGGAGAAAATGCATGGCACTTTTCACGCTGTTTACCAGAGAAAGAACACCAGAAGCTGCCCCAAGAGGGAGGGGAGACAATCTCATGGTGTGATTGTTTATTCCCATTTTACATATGATGTGTTGGTTTTTCCTCCCATTATCTGTTCAGCAGCTTAAAGGTCTGTTGTTTACACAGCTGTGTCTGAGGGTTAGTCAAGCAGGCTTCATGAATGTTTGGAAAGCAAATGAGACACAAGTTTTATTATTATTATTTTTTTAAATCAAGATGAGCCTACGTCTACAAGCTTCTAATTTCTTTCATACACTATTAACCATTTAGTAAACAGGCTGTTTTTGAAAGTGGTTTCAGCAAGTATTTGGACCAAATATTATAGGAAATGGACTTGCTATTTCATACTGTTGCTTGTTTTGTGTTTTTTGCTGTTGCTAGAAAATGTAAAATATCCCTCTATCTAAGGCACTCAGGTAAAGTAATTTTATCAGGTTGATACAACTGTTAAATTAGCAGCCTGGAAGACAGAATCTATCTGCTGCTAGATGCAGCATGAAGTATTTGTCAGAAATAGATTTATAGATCTTAATGTAAGCTTGATCTAACAATATGCTTCAGTATGTGACCAACGCAAAAATGCGCATTAGTATTACAGGATTCAGTGGGTAATTAGGACATTAGTATGTAATTAGACTCTAGCATACACATTTATTTATCTAGGTAACAGCCCGAGACAAAGCCTTAAAATAAATTTACCTGATGAGATCTTTTCTACCTCATACTTATCTCTTAATTGCACACAGAATCAGTGATGTAGTTGTTAAAGTGGAAATGTGGGAATCATTACAAAATCATGACTTCTAAAACTTCAGCAAAGACTCGAGTGATTGAGCATGAGTAACACACTTTCTGAGCTCCATTTTCAGAAATAAAGTAAAAATGTATTGGTATGTGCCTACAGTCAAGGTGTAATCTTACAGATTTCTCAACTGGCTCCGCATGTGGCAATCTACACCACCTAATGCGTGTGTGCAGTGCATTACAGACACAGGTATATACGTATGCAATTCAGCAAGCAGTAAAAGTGATGCATGTTTACAAATGGTATCTGAGACCACGTCCTCATAGATGACGGAAACTCAGATTGTGATATAGCTCAACCACCTCCCTGGGGAGCCTATTCCAGTGCTTAGCACCCCTTTCTGTAAAGAAGTTTTCCCTGACATCCACCTAAACACACCCTGGCGCAACTTGAGGCCATTTCCCCTCATCCTGTCACCTGTTGGGGTTCCTGCTCCAGCTATCTTCCTTTTTTTTCATTCCTGTAAGCCTGAATTTTTCTCATGGGATTTTGTAGAAGTTTCAGCTTGTCAGTCAGCTGTTTATGGTATTTCACAGGCAACATCTTGAGTGCTGCTGAGTGCTGTATTCAACAATCTAAATACTTGTTGCACTTGGATCACAGATGTTTCAACCTTGTTTACAGGTCAGTGATACCACAAAACAGCCACAGCTTTTTAAGTTCTGAAGTCTGCATCCAGCAGAGTCAGTTTTTTTAAAGCGTTCAGAAGCTACAACTGACTACAGTGTAAGAAGAAAACAGAAAAATACCTAGATTTACATTCCAGAGGGGGAAAAATGTGCAAGTTAATTCCTTTGTTAATTGTTCTCTGTTGCTCCCTATACTGAGTTGCTTCTAGATCAGTCTAGAATACTGGAGGCAAATCTGTGAGTTCAAAGTTTGTCCTTAAAGAGTGTATTTGCAGTACTATTTGCAACATCCAGAACACCTGAATGAGACCTCACAAATCTTTGAAGATGGACACTGAGGAAAAACAGGACAAAAGATGGAGTAAAATGTGCAAAGGGTGCACAGGCACCGACAATTCAGTGTTTAGGCTTTCCTAATCACCTTTTCTGAGGCCTCACATTGGTAATATTTAATGCTATGAGAAGACCACTATATACAAAGTTTATTTTTAATCATATCCTCCCTTGAACACTGCCTAAGAATACCAAGAGGTCATTGTGAAGAATAAAAAATAAAAAAAATAAAAAATCATTCATGCTGTACAGTTGATGTCGTATCACATTTCATTGTCACAGCACAGCAAATATGAGATTTTTTGATCTTAACTGCTCCAGGTGTTCACTGTTATTACCAAGGCTGTTGGTATAAAAAACTTTAACAGGTACTTCTGGTATATTTTCACTGCTAACGATGCATTGCAAATATTATTTAGTCCTAGACACAGCTTCTCTCATGCACACATATTAAGGACAACAAAGTTTTAGTTTCCTGTTATTAGCACAAGAATTTCTACCAACTTTTCCTTTGCACGGGTTACATATTCACTGAAAATCATGCCAAACATTCAAAAATCTGCTGGTATTTTACCTGGTGAGGTACGGAATCGACACTGTCCGGTCATGGGATCGTACTCCTGGTTTTCATCAGAACACAGGCACAGGAAAGAACCATCGACGTTTTCACAGAGGGCTTCGCCACATACCCCGCTCAGCATTTCACATTCATTCACATCTGGGTGAAAAGGCAGAAACATAAATCAATTCAAAGCCACTACTGACAGTTTATTCTTTTATCTGCTGTATCTGTGCCAATGTTGTCTGCCAGATTTCAGATATGATCTCTGGGGAAGGATTAAAGCCTCACTAATACCTAAGTGGGCTCATAAACAAGTAGTTAGGCCCTTTGAAATAAAGGTACATGAAAGCCACTGTGCAGTTTATAAAAATATTGGTGCTGTTTGGGTCTGCTTGTAGACTGGAACACCAGTTTTCTTTTGTTTCTTTTTGGGGGGGTTGCTTTTTCATTTCTAAATACTTTATTTTCTCAGCACTGTTTCCTTGAGCTTTAAGATTGAGTCTCGTTTCATTTGTTTCCTTAAAAGAGCTACTACAACCAAACTTGTTCTCTTTATTATCAAACTTCCAGTAAATGCAGGGAGTGAAATAAGTGCTGTGATACAGACTGCGCTATAAAAAGAAAGTTCACTTTTCATCTCAAAATCCCATTTTTCCAGTGAACATCCACTGAACAATGAAATCTCTGCCTGCACTTCCACTGCATATGTTCTGTATCTGTGTGAGTCCTCACAGGCTGCTCTGCAGCCCACAAGGGTTATTTTCCTATACAAATTTCCTCTCCCACCTTCAAATGCTCCAAAGTAATAACTATGACTGGCCAACTATTAAACAAACAGAAAAATCCACATATTTTTAACATGGACTCCACATACCTACTAATTAGTCTACCCTGAAATGCTTACTGTTGATGGTGTTGTCTGCTGTTTAAAGAAAGGTCACCAAATACTCTCAGTACGACTTTATTCCCTTTTACGCTGTGAAAGTTTACCACTGAAAACTAGTGTTTCTACTAGTGGCAGAATCTGAAAGTTTTAATTTCTTCATTATGGTTCGGAAATATCTATAATTGAGTGCAGTCTAAAGTGTAATTTGTGAGGCAGTCTTTTATCCTTTTTGCAGAATGAATGAAAATCTACTCTTGTGATCGAACACTGCTTTGTATTTGTTTATTTTTTATAAATACGCATTTTAACTTTGAAGAACATTGCCTGGCCAGGAACTTACGTTTTTCCTAAAATTCTTCTGCTAAATAACCTTCATTGAAATGTATAAACATTTTACAATTGTCCGCCGTATTTCCAGGACTGTGTGTATATTAAAGAAGGTAAGAACTGAAAGACTGAGTTTCGTCCTAATTCTGGCTTGAAGAAATTGTTTAATGAGTACCTTTCCTTGACCTGGTACTAATTTTCTATTAGAAACTTGTGCTGCCTCAGACACTTGTTAGGACCAGCCACTGCTATTAACAACAGACAGAGAAACCTATTACTTAAAAAGAAACGGGCGCTATTTACACATGTATGAAAATCTCACATCTTTTCATGGTGATGGGTGTCTTTCCTGGGGCTTGAAGTCAATGTTAAAATATGTTCAAATACAGTGTGCCTAGGGAGGTGTGCCATCTAATTCAGTCTGCATGTACCACATGCCAGACTTTATTTCCTGTAGGAGGTACTACAGAGTTCTGGTTATTCAGTTGAGAGACTAAACAGATGTTGCATTTAAATAGACTAAAGCATTAAATTCACTCTGTCAGGATTTATACCTGTGCATGGTTCTGACATTCAGAAACAGCATGTTTTCTTGTGTTTTTATCTTTTTCTAGGAGAGAAAATGAGTGGTTCAACTTATTTACTGTTGGTTTCTGTACAGTTCTAGTAACAAGTTCTCCCCACATGGCTAAACAGTTATATTTTCACCTGGCACAGTGTTCAGTGAGCAAAGCACAGCTCAACTTTATTTTGTTAGCACATGACACAACTTCAGTAAAAATGATGAAAAAAGAGATACGTTCTTGTCAGGAAATGCATTTTGCTTATCAGCTGCTTTTTACTTGCTAGAACCTTACAAGAGAGACCACTTGCAAGTGGGAACTCACCTGTACACCCTTGCCCATCCTGTGAGTCCTGATAGCCCTGGTAACAGAGGCAGCGGTAGGAGCCATCCATGTTTTCACAGAACCCGTGGCTGCCGCACACTGTGCCATTCACACATTCATCAATGTCTGCAAAGAAGTATTTAACATCAGCCATGTGACAATCAAAACAGACATTCACGAGGAATGCAGGAAAGCAACTAAAGGGCTGCTTTCGCAAACAGCAGAAAGGAATACACGAAGGACAGACCCGAAATCCTCAAGTGAAGTAGGAAAACGTAAGATTTTGGGAATTGTTTCACTGTTAATTTCACTGGAAATACCTCATGTTAGACAATGATTTTCTTTCAACCGCCTCACACGTGTTTCACCAACCTGCCCAACCTTGGCATAAGGCTACATAGCACAGAATAAGATACAGTTTAAACACAACCATCTCTGCATTTCCTACAGGTTCTGCCAGCGTAGTGTTACACAGTCAACAGCATATGTGAAACTGAGCCCCTCGTGCAAGAAGTGCTCAAGAGTATGGTTACATTCCTTTTGCAGAAGTGCTGAACGCAGGCCAAAGAGTTTATGTGGGACTGAGAAGTGCTGAACATATCTCATTCTGGCACTTGGCACAGAAGAAAATTTTGTGGTGCATGTGTAAGTGGCAAATATCCACAGCATTCACCTTCTGGTTTTAATCCTTAATGTTTACACATATGAATAAACTTATGTAGGTAGGCAAAGTAATTACAATGCCGGCATGCTTTCTATACCAGCCCTTTTATTTGTAGTTCCCATTTGTGGTTTACTGGTCTTACAAGTCACTGCATGAGTAAGTCTGTTCTTGACTCAGCTGCCCACCAACCTGTAATGAAGCAGAGCTCTTTGTGACAGAATGTGGTTTATTTTTGTAAGTGCATTACAAGAGCTAGGAATATATTGTTTTTATCTTCACTTGAATCAAGACCTAAAACCAAGGCTATGACCATCTGTGGTCATTTAAGATGTCATTGTGTGTTTTTCAGGAGGAAGAACATTAGCTCAAAAAACTGAGAATCTGCCAAGATACTAGGATCAGTACCTTCTGCTTTCTGAATTCCTCTGCAGTTTGAAGTGGAGAAGTTGTTGCTAAATTTCTTTCCTAGAATTCGTTGTGACTAGTAAGTAGGGTTGCTGTTCACCCAAAATTATGTTCTCTGCTGTGCCTCTGAGATAATAACATTTTAAATGGTAAAAAAAAAAAGTGACTCACTTTTGATTTACCTAGTTATTAGCTAGATCATTAATCCTGCTTATTAGAGCAGACCATGTGATGGAGCCTACCACTACTGTACCTTGAGCCTTAGGCACTCACTGAACTCAAGGGCTGGTAGGACTGAACCCTGCATTGACACAGAGGATGTGTTTGAACAGGTGAGCAGCACTTTTTGACAGGTTTAGAACTGCATATCAATTTTCAAGACCAGAAGAGAGATCCACAACATATAGCCTGGATTCTTAAATTAATAAGTTAAAAAAATACCTCTGGTTGTTCTTTTTTACTGAATAAATCGTGGAACTGTACTTTACATAAAGGCCTCTAATATAATTTTAAGGTTGTGTAAGTGAAGGAAAACTCACCTCTCACTGAATTGATCCACTGGTTAACAACATTCAGCTAAAACGCAAATTTCATGCAAAAACTAGATGTATTAAATATTCTGAAATCTTTCAGACATTCATGAATATGATCAATTGTATTTTAAAAACACTTGCAGATGGAACTTGTGGAATATTTTATTTGTTTTGTTGGTTTTGTCAGTAGAAGTTTTTATGAGCTTCACGTCTTGATTTATTAAACAGACAAAATAATTAATTCTATAAAGTGCAATTTGTATTTGGCAAAGAATACAATTGCTACTATGTTTATTCTGAAAGAACTGAATGTGAAAATTAGAGTCAAGGTCAAGTATTCCAATGATGGAATAGTGAAACGATGCATATAGAGTTACTGGGAGAATGGAGATAAAACTTGTACACCAGCAGTTACAGTTGTGTTTTTGTGAACCTTCACTTTTGCTACTGAGCACTAGACCTGCATGACATATTTCAGGTTAATTTTTAGTCTCATGACCATCTGGAGTTTCATATATCTGGTAAAAAAAAAGTCTTAACACTATATCTTTTATACAGAAAACCCTGTTAGGGGAATTCAAATTGAGTAAGCAGTGGTGGATTGACAGCCAGGAATTTAAGAAAACAGACAATAATGCAGTGCTTGTATTTTTAGTGGCCAGCTATAGTTTAATAACAGACGTTCCTGAGCCACAGGACGTTCACACTGCTGAAAGCCCAGACAGGAGAGACTACAACTGGGGATTTTGGAATTACATGAATTATAGTGTTTCTTTTACTGAATACCTAAATATTAAAGAAAACAGATAGGAGAATGGATTGTGCTCTTCAATAAACTAGGGTCATTGACTAAGGTCATTGAAAATCTGCAGAAACAAAATTTGGGATTGTAGCAGGTGTCCTAATATAGCATAAATAGTACATACTATATCCGCAGGAGATGGCTTTGTTTTTAAAAAAGTACACAGTCTGAACATGACTGGATCTTTCAGTGCATGGGAAATTACAGAGAAGGTCCAAGCACCAAATATTTTTCCTTGTCTAGACAGCTCACTCAAAGGATGCTTGTTTTACAGCCGGAAAGGGCATTTGTTCCTTTAATGACGCTGTAAAGCGTGAGCCTTGTAATTGGCAATTCTCTTGCTATATAGAGACAGAGCAAGGGAAAAAATTAAATATGAAATAAATACATCCTATGTCTATGCAGTGACTAAAATAGCTCTCTAATTATAATTGTTTTAGAATGCATGACTCAGCGCTGCCTGCTATAACCAAAACTCCTTTGATCTAAAATCATAGAGGTGTAAAGAAAGGCAATGCTCATGCACTCAAGCCTGATCCTACTCAACTCAACAAGCCGTTGCTGTTTTCTGCCAATGTGAACAAGGTGAAGGCATATTTAACCTCAGGCACAAATACTTAAATCTCACTGGTATCAATTTACATTGCAAAATTTCTGTCGGGTCAGTTTTGTATGCTGCTTAGAAGAACAGCTGTGGTTCTGAGACTTCCAGGGCTGTCCTTAACACTCCCAAGTTAAAATCAGGACAGTGAATATCTGAATAAAGAAAGATTGGTCATCTGGAGGCAATGATTGAAATATTGTGATATGGTAAGATAGACTCTTGTTTTTCCCTTTGTGTTCCTATTTCTTTAGTGTCCTGTTAAAAAGCAGTTGTTGCCCTAACACTTCTCTAATCAGGAAATGTTAAGAAAGTTGGTGAAGTTTGTGATTATTCTTTATTCATTGTGAAACAAAGCTCACAGGGGCACTCTGGAGATGAATGCCTGAATCCAAATTTGGCACAAGCTTTCTTACCTCAGTATTTAATCAGAGAATTGTTGAAAATTAAGTTGCCTACTGCATAAAATTTGCAAGATGGCAACTGAGGGCAAACAGACATTGGAAAGCTCTAAAGGAATATGTAAGTTATTTTGGAATGCCTGCTGATGCTGACACTGGGGCTATGGGCTTGAAGCAGAGAGAGGGAAAAGTAAGGGAGCCACTGAGAAAGATGAGATTTGACATGAAAACAGAAGAAGCGCTTGGTGCAGGGCATTGACTTCAGCATCAGAGAACCTCTAAGTTGAGTTTTTGCCAACACAGTTGACTAGCAACCAGCTGAGTAAGGTATCTTTATAGGAACCCCAGAGAGCTCCACAGGGAGCTATGGAGTGCTCTAAGAGCCTCCTGTTCTGAGAGCACGGCACAGTGAAATTGCTGAGCCTGGGGCCATGAAGCAGTGAAATGTCACCACCACAACAAAAGTTTGTCTACACCATGGAAGCAGACACAGTCTGCACAGCTGTTCAGTTTGCTTTGGCCATAGCCATAAAAACTCCATACCAGAACTGAACCACATAGGCTTCTCACTGTTTTATGCTGTTATTGTTTCTGACTCTTCAAAGAATTATTAAATTCATACAAAAACAGCTTGGAGATACGGAAAATCTGTTCTCCAGGTACGGAAAAGCATCCGAATCCAGCAAAATTTCCTCAACTTCTTTCTCTGATGGCATAAACAGTTATCCTCACTCACTTTACTGAAGATAAACTCAGAGGCACCTCGTGTAAAGAACAGTAGCTTCTGCAGATCGAAGCCACATCCTTTCTCAGTACCTGGAATGTCACACATTCTTTCTGTTTCTAACCTTATTGTTTCTTTTTGCAAGCTGACTCTTGAAACTGACATCAAAACCAAATATTAACTAAGCAGTGAATGTTAATTAAGCCCTAAAGTAATCAGTGCTTCCCTTAAATGATTTTCTTCGACTCTAGAAATGTTATTACTGAAATGACAGAATGGAGAAACTAGTTACAGTAAAAAATGAGTGCTGCTGCTTCAGAAGACTAGAAGTACCTCTGTTTCACCAAGTTATTAAAATACTTTTCCAAGTGCTGAAGTCTGATCTGTATTCCATACACACCAATTACTTGTGAAGCACAGTGACCTGGTTTTGTATTTTTTTTATTCTTCACTAAAAATGTTCCAAAACTACTCATGCTCCTGGAAACGGATCTATCTGCTGATTTCATCCCTTTCTATTTAGTAAAACCCAGGCTTTTAAACTTTAATGGAGATTACCTATGTACTGCTGTCTCTTATGTGATAGTAACTTTTCACTAAGAACTACTTATTAACTGTCAGAGATCAAGACAGGATTCAGTTTCTGGTCTGCCCCCTAAAATCAGACTTCTTAAGTTGTGTTTCTTGTGTTTCTGTTCAGCGTTGTCTCTTTTAATTTCTGAGAGTTTGATTCCGCAAGGCTGGTATATGTTCTTCTAACTGATTTGGAAAAAATGTTTGGTTTCTACTAAAAGCAAGCTACATTCTTCTCTCTTTCTTTTTTTAAAACTATGTTGAACAGTGAGGCAAAACACCTGCTGCTAATTTTCTTGCTGAGAAACCGAAGGTGTTTAACCATATCCTACATAAAGAGAGGGTAAAATGTATATGTGCTGTCAAAAGAGTCTAAGAACATGATTTTTAGCAACTGGTTACCAGAAAAGTTGGAAATTGACCCATTGCTTGAAATCATACAATACTAGCTTCTCCATCTGTCACTGGGCCTATTCAGAGTCATCCTCTCTAGTCTAATTGCCAGACTTTTCTATAATGTTATGACAAATATATAAATATTTAGAGATGAAAAAGCAACAAAATATCTACAGGAGTTTTTTGTTATCAGCAATAAGTAAAGCACAAATAATGTGTTTGATGTCATGCTGTATCTAAATATGTAGAACCCATTCTCTTACATCAGCATAGCAATATTCCCTTACCAATTTAATTTCCTTATCAAATTACTTTAACAAGTTCAGCTCGAATAATAATTCTGTCTTTCCTCTGCTAAAAGTAGAGTGAGTAAATGTTACAGAAGTTTCCAAGCATCTTATCCATAGAAGGAAGAGTCTTTGCGTTAGACCTAAGCAAACTTTTGAGAAGAGCTGGCCCATGGAAAATCAATCACATGAGAATTTATAGGCTTATGATCTAGGATAGGGAACAGCTTGCTTATGTTTTGGATGTTGGGGATCCACTACTGCAAGGTTTTAACACTGGGGGGATGCAGGGGAATGCAGGGGGAAGCTCATGAGTTACTGTGATTTGTCTCACCTTCACAGGTTCGGCCGTCCGCAGACACAGAAAAGCCCTGCTCACATATGCACTGGTAGGAACCATCTGTGTTTAGACACTCTCCATGAGGTGAACAGAGGTCAGATCTCTCACATTCATTGATATCTGAAAGCAGAGAGATTAACAGCTTTGCAAGCAGCAATCATTCCCATAACACCAATCCTAAGTTTGATTATTCTTAAAAAGCAGCTTTCATTTCTACCAGCTATGCAAATCATGTTCATTTTCAGGAGCAAGCAAGTCCTGTGGGATCATTTTTAAATACTGTATGTTCAGATGTATCATACTTTCCATGTGTTGCTGTCTGCAGTGAGGACAAGCAGATGAGAATGATTTCTGAAATGTCACTTTGAGCTCTATACAAGCCAACATTTATTCTCTATCAGGAGAATTCTCAGCTGGCTCCATCTTACTGTTTCTTGATTGCTCTGTGTTGGTCAGCTTGTTCATCTGATCCCACGTGTTATCAGTGGGTTTGGAGTTGAATCTTTTAACAGGATAGCAGAATTTCTTCCTCTTCACTGTGTCTTCGTTGTTTAGATTCCAGCTATTGTTACAGCCACACAAAATACACTGAAGCAGACAATAACTTTGATAGAATAGGTAAGTTATGATTTCAGCATTTAAAGTCCCATGACTGCATTATAAATTTTTTTAGATACAGACTGATTATATCCTGTGTGTATAAATCCTTCCAGGCTAGTGTCCTGAAGGCATGGCACAAGTGGAAAGAACAAAGCTCGAGGAAGGGCAGCAACTGTAAGAGGTGCAGAGGGAAAAGTTTTCTCTGAATTCAAGGTCAATGCAATGAGATACTCTGTGAAGCTCTCTGAATTTGTCTAAGTCCCATAAGGTCAGCATTGACAAGGGCAGCACAGTGCCTTCTTAGCACGCATGCTGCTCTCAGGACTGAGCTGTGTGGTGTTTGGTTTTTTTTGTAACAAACTGTTCTGGCAGTTAAACAAGAGTAAAATAATGTATTAAAAAACAGGAAAACAAAATTAACAATGTGAGAGAAATAAGAGTTTGAATTTGTCTTAAGAGAACTCTACATACTTTCTGATTTGGACTCTAACTTTGCTCCTTACCAAAATACACATTCCTAATTTCTAGTCTGAATTAGTCCAGATGCAGCTTTGCAGATACTGCATTACACTGCATTCTGTGATACATTCGCCAGTTTAATTCAACAGCTCTCTACTTTGAATTTTGATTTCCTTTGAAGGGAATCAGTCTGTGATCAAATCACCTGCCATTTTTTTCTTCAACAAAATAAAAGTTTTAAAATCACTCAGTCCTTTTACCTCCAGCCATTATCTATTTTGGGTTCATCTCCAAACTCTGTTCAGCTCATCAGCATTCATTTTGAAACGTGAGTTCCCAAGAGCATGTTGCCAAGAGCAGTTGCATCAATTGCAAAATAGAGGTATATAATTTGTGCATGCTCCTGCTAGATATTCTGCTTTTTCAATCTTTTAAGCAGTGCATTAGTCCTACTGGCCACAGGGTTGCAATGAAAGCTCATATTTAGCTACCTATCTCTGACCCCTACATCCTTTTCAGTCACTGTGCTTCAGAAGGAAATCCACTAAACTACCCATACGACCAAGATTCCTTCTTCAGTATGTACCTCACTATATTAAAATACAGGTTGGATGCTCATATCAAGTTTATCATGTGATCATTCTACCCTAGTGGCTTAATATCTTGGTCTTCTGCCATACCCCTAATCTCTCCACTCAAATTCTGTTAATTTTTTTAATGTATTTTTTGTTGTTATTACAGAATTCTGATAAGAACTGATTTCAGCCATTTAAGTTTTTTTTTCCATTTTACTGCTGTTAAAACATTCTGAAGGTACTGGTGGGAAAAAAAAAAATAATAAAAAAAATCAGTTATTATATTAGTATGGCTAGTTCTACCCAGTCCACAATACAGGACAAGAAAATACATTCAAGATTTCCATTTTTGACTAGTAAGAGTCTGTTAGATCCTGTAACAGCTCAACAACAGCAAGTACATGCTACCAATTTCCAACTCTAGTATCATGCTTCCTGTCTCATAAAAACGGAAGTTTTTTGTAAAAGGGAATGCTGAGGCATGCCTAGGTGTTGTGTCAACACAGTTAGGATTCTTCAGACCCAAAAGCTGAGAAGTACTTCTTCTGGGCTTGGCAATGTTGATTTAGCCTCAGGTAAAACATTCTCTTCCTTCTCATCCTCCACCAAGTGCTGCCAAATGTGTTAGGGATGAGCCATGGTTACCTAATGTGATTTGATATGAGCTGTACTGCTCTGTTACAACATCAGTTCACAAATGCAGAAGATACTGTCAAAATAAATGCTCCTATCCTAGATATATTTGGGATATTGCAGCACTGAATCTCTGTTAATTCTAGCAGAGATTTTCTTTCAAGTTAGGAAGGCTGAAATTTAAGCTTCTTGAAATAATTTTTCAGTTTGTATTTAGAGACAATGGTATTAAGTGAAAAAATATGGAAATACTACCAATCATAAATAAAAATAATTTATTCTCATTATCATGATTGATGACCATCACAAATTACGATTTTAGACTTGCACATTTATAAAAATGACCCAAATATTTTTAACAGCTATTTCCTACCTTGACATCCCCTATTGGCTACCTCCTGGAAGCCATCTAGACAAGAGCATTTGTAAGATCCGTCGGTATTCACGCAGCTTCCTCCAAGGCAAATATCGCCGTCTTGAAGGCATTCATCAATATCTGAAATAAAAATGTAACCGAGTGATTAGATGACACAAAAGCTGATCAAGCTCTTAAGTGATACTTATCAACTTGAAGCTACAGTGTCCTTTCATAAGTGTGTGACAGAATGTCCTTTCAATTTCTTTCATCATACTGTCAAACTGCTTTATTTCTAGAAAGCTTTAAAATTTGAGTTTGTGACATTTCTTCTTACCAAGCACGTCTAGTATGTGCCATCTGCATCACTAATAAAAACTATCAGTGACCTTTATATCAATCTCTCCATTACTTTAATAGTGACTGTGATGTTAGAGTGCTACAAAAATCCAACCAGCTGTACGTTTAGAAGATAGATACAAAACATGGCTAGTGACGCAAACCCGTATTTTGAAATATGTATCTTCAGACACGTTTAGACCAAAGATTGCTGAGCCTGAAGTGATCTGACTTGGATCTTGTCCACAGCACGCGCATGCCCAGACATAGCTGGTGTGCCACACCAGACAAGATGTGCTTGTGGGGACTATTCAAGCAACAACCATGTGGAAAGGTTTGTAGGACACAGGCCACACTATATGCAGTCAACATCTGTGGGTTAAACATGTTGCCCGACACACAGCAGGGCAAGCTCCAGGCTAGAAATTAGATTCAAAGCAACCAAATATTTAAAGAACAAGATACTAGGCATTGTTTCCATCAAAAGTCGTTCCTTTTCATTCAGGAAATGGAGTGCAGGTACAGCATTAACTCAGAAAGCACCTACATTCCAGTGATATTCTACTTCTGGTTTTTAAAAGCAAACAGAAAATAAGAGAACAAAAGAAACGCAAGTAACTTCCTTCTGCCTCCACAGTTCTTTACCTTGTAATTCATTGAGCCTATTGCTATGGCAGGACAGATAATTTCCATTGAAAAACTCCACAAAGTTTGTCCATTGCCTTGGAATATTCTTAAGTTTTTAACCACAAATTTGATCTGAATAGATTTGTAATTTTTTTATGCATTGCAGGAATAATAACAATTCTAATTAAAAAAAAAAAAAAAAAGAGGGATAGACTTAACCTCATTTCTGCACATTAGAATGTGCAGAATGTGTACAATTACTAATTGTTAATTACTAACCGAGTAATTACTAGTTACTCATTTACATACTTGGGATTTAATCTATTTGATTAAAATAAGGAAAAGTAGTAGCTTTCTTGCATAAAAGATTGTTATGGCAGATAAAATTGCACTTAATGCTGACAAACTCACAACCTTTTGATAACCACATGTTTTGTAATCATTTTCAACTAAGAAATAAATTGTGGTTTATTTAAAAAAACAGCAATTAATTTTGACTGGAAGCCTGAAAAAAAACTAACGACTCCCCTGCGCCGAGTTAATGCCAAGTCTCACAACAAGAAAGCATTTTCTGCCAAATTCAGTCAAAACTCATTATTTTCTGTATAGGATGCAAACCTCTTGTTCTCTGATGGAACAGAATGGGCAGCAAACACAGGAGTGGGTACTCTTGTGATTACTGCCCAAGGATCTCAAGGAAAAGCAGAGACAGTAACTAATGCTTGAAATGTTCAGTGCTTTTTACCATCTTTCACAGGTGCATGTCTAGAGCATTTTGGCTAGCAAAATCTCTGAAAGCTGCTGGGAAAACTTGAGCCTCAGCTGCTTTAGACAAGCTCTCTTCCAGTCTGTATGTAACTTCAGCTGATGCATGTAAGTATTTCTTAAGCTGAGGAAGAACAAGAAAAGTGTTCTTACAGCATATAAAAGAGTTACACAAAGCATTCTTATAGAGAGTAGAACTAGCACTGTCTTTTCAAACACAGTTTCCAAGTTGCAAAAAGAGTCAGCAGTATCACATGCTTCCAAAAGTAGTGAAGGGATATAATGCAAGCATAGAATTTCTTCAAGAAGTTAACAGATTTTGAGCACAACTTTTAATATGAAAATCTTCAGTGAACAAATAGCCTCTGCAGATATTAACAGACAGACTGGTTACACAGTCTTGTGAATGAGACAAAGTCTCCAGATTAAGAGAACAGCTTTACTCATTTTTCCTCTGTGATCCAATTCCTCCTCTTTTGCCTTAAGAGCTAATATAATTATTTTCTTCCTGAAAATTGCCCTTGAATGGGAACAACAAAGAGATAAAGTATGGATCTCTCCTGACAGCCCATGGCACAATGATGGAAAGCAGCAGAAGTTACCAGGACTGGTATGAAACGCATCAAAACAGTCAGAGGAAATGTGATAGAAACTACAATGGATTTAAATTAACTTCTTTATTTCATTTGCTCTTTTTCACTACAAGATGCTTTAACAAACGATTTTTAAGTTCACACTCTGTTAACAGCATTTACTAATACATCATTTTTCTCTGCAGACTTAATGGTTTGTAAGGCCTCTTGCTGAAGCAATCAAAATGCTTGAAACATTTCTGCATCCCTCCCTTCCACCGTCTTCTCCCAATATGCTGAGAGACAAAAGAAAGAGAATTGTTTCTTTTTTGAGATAGGCAGGATAAAGAGATCTCTGGAATCTCATCTGCTGAAGCCTGTTGAAGGCAGCTTAGATAAGTATCTGCCAGGAATAAGAGAGCCTGTTTTATCATTGGGAGGCAGGCTGGACCAGTGATTCGTTTAACCACACTCTTTTTTGGCTCTTGATACAGCACTTCTACATCTGTCACAACTCTCGAATGTGTTGAAGCCAACAGGGAGCAACATTTTTTGACACAATTTTTCACTGCCATGCATCATCAGCTCACATTTCTTGAAGCTGATGCAAGCGATACTCGTAATTCATCAGGACCTCTGAGATGTTCTTCTATGACCAGACCCTCCAAACAGGTCAGTACTAAGGGTATCAATATACTGAAGAGACTAAAAGATATCCTCATTTCTTGTTGGTGAGAGTTTCAAGAGCTGCTGCCACTCATTAAAAGTGGACAATCCCTCAACATCAGCACTTATAAGTCTAGTCTGACAGAAGCTTGCCTTGAGAAACAGGCCTGAGTCAGCTCTGGGCGAAATGCTCTTCTATCCTAATCAATGGAAGAAGAGTGTTCCTGACGTACTGCTCTGTATGGGAAAGTGGTAACTGCCTCCTAGATTCTGTGCGAACAATAACCTAACAGCAGAACACACAGTAGGTAGAGCAACAGTAAGGAGCTGTCTCATTTCCTCGCTATTAGCAGCTACAAAAAGCACACCAGGGATTGAAAGATTATATATGCTCTTACAACTGTAGCAAGAGCTTAACAGAGTTCTTCCTCCTAAGGAGGGAGATAAGGAAGCAATGGAGGTGAGGTAGAACTGTTTCTGGAGCTCTTCAGCAAGAAATTTCACGTGCTCAGGGTTACTACAAGCACTGCAGCAAAAGGCTATACCTATAATGATAATAATAAAATAACAAACCTGTTTGCTGATTACTGGACATTAAGCTGCCTGACTTGAGAGAAAATAGAATGTGTCTGTTTTCTATAACTTAGCATTTCCTTTCTCCCTATTTGCCTAACATCTTTCACTTCTTGTTTTTAAAAGCATAGCACATAGATTCCCTTCTGAGACAGTGAAAGTTGTGAGCACCAGCAGATCCCTCTGGAGCACATCTGAAACTGTGCATTTCTCTTGCAATTGCACATGTGGGATTGTAGTGACTGGCTCCAGGTTCCCAAAACCAACTGAAGAATTTTTCACTTAGCAGACCCCCACATGAAGAGTGTCTGCTGGCAGAAGCTTTTGTAACAGAGAATCCAACACAGACCTCTGCATAAGCAACAAGATATGAAAAAGGTGAATTGTTTTTGGTATCAGTGCTAACGGCTCTTCTAGCCTTAGTGTTGGCAACACACATACTGATTTCTTGTATGTGGAAAGATGACAGAGACTGTTTTTAAGAAACCTTAAATAGGTACCTGTGCAGATGAGAACTGTTAAATAGTTGACAGTGAAGTATCAAGAAGAAAAGAAGCGATGTATTTTTCTGTCCCATTCACAGAAGAGTTCATGCCTATGGCTGAAATACTCAGGATCTTTTTGAAAAAATGAATCAATAGCTTATGTCCATGAGCTTACCTTCACACTGATCTCCAGTAGCAGACAACACGTAACCTTGGCTACAAACACATCTGAAAGACCCTTCTGTGTTCCTGCAGTGTCCATTGACACATAGTGATCTGTGCTGGCATTCATCTATATCTGTAGCAGAAGAGACAGGGATGACATGACACATCAAAAATACAGATTACTGAGCAAATAGTGAAAAAACATCTCTGAACAAAATAGCAAAGCATGGTGTTATTAGCAAGTATTGTTTCTCTTGATTTTATTTACAAATGCAGCAGACAATACATTGCATAAAAATATACAAAACAGCAGATGGAACATTTCCCTCGAGGTGACTGCATTCGGTATTCTCTCCCGTAGTGTCATTACATCCCACAGTGGACACGCAAATACACACAGACTCACAAGTACACACACAGACATACTGCTTAAGAGCCACTTTTGTTTCTCTCCTCTCTGGCAAAGGTAACAAGCCAACTGCTCCAATGAGTCAGCAAAACCCACAAAATACTTTCCAGCCAGCTCACCACCTTTTAACAGGGTGTGGTTTTAAGATGCACACTGACAGGCCATTCCCCTGTTAACTTGTACTCCTTTAAATACTTGCCTTGTAACAGTATTAATCCTCCAAGTATGGGGAAATGTCTCTTTGCTTCCACAACCACTGCTAATCCCTCAGTAATTCAAGTTCTCATAATGTGGGGTCAGCCTGGGTTACCAAATGGACTTGAACACTAAGTTTAAATTTTCCTATGGAAAAGTCAAAACAGTGGAGGAGAGCAGCACTCTGAATTTAGAACTTACCACATGTTCTGCATAAGCTAGGAACTGCTTTTCCCTCTCTCATTTATAATTACAATTTCTTAACTAATGTTTTAGATTGATATGACAGGTTGTTAGTCACTTCTAGGATTTAGGCACGGGTGCCCGTTGTTCTGAGAATATCCTATAATGCAAACAGGAGAAAGTTACTCAGAAGTTTTTCTGGTCTCTGTTATGGCTACACAGCCTGATCGCTTTCTTGAGTCGTGGTCCCCTGCAACCAGAGAAGTTTTGAATTTAAGGATCACTGAATTCTGTGGGGCTGCATGAAGCATCTGGGTGCATGTACAGGCCCTGACTTGAGAAGGGTGCACTTTAAGAAGAGCTGTCTGCACATGCCAGTGTAGCTTGGCAAGGGCTCTTTTCCATGAAAGGCTCAGAGGAAGCAGTCAAACTTTGTCTACATACTTTCCCCAAGACCGGTCTGCTCTGTGTCCTGGACAGCACATTTAACTCACTCACGCCATTTAACATTCAGTGTGTTTAGTTTCAAATTTCCTGACAAAGTCAAATGAGTGATTATTCAGTTCTATTGTATTATTGTAGGACCCAGAAGTCCGAATGTGTTTGGTGCTATACACAGACACTTGCGTAAAGGGAAAAAGAAAAAAAAGGAAAAGAAAAAGCAATCGACAAGAAACTTGGATTTCTGTGTGCTTCCACAGCTTCTCTGAGACATTCTCTCAGATTTTCACTTTTGGTGGAGAGGTTGCAAGAGTCCTAATGCCTGCTCAAGGAGGAAAGGGATATTCATGGTTAATATATGTAGTCGATATTTGCCCTCAGACTGCTCAGCTCTGACATCAGACCTAATTTTGATCCACCAGAGCAGCCGTGGCAGGAATGTCACATGTGGAAGAAATGCAGGACCTAACACTCTGAGGTGCAGGTACAGCTCTTGGAAATATTACACCAAAGTCCCTCTAAGCATGCTGCTCAAAAAGCAGTGATAGCAAAGCAGGCGTCAGCTCAGCATTTAATTGACACACTTTGGGGTTCTAAGCCTGGGTTTTTGATTTCACTCCCTGACATTAAAAAAAAAAAAAAAAAAAAAAAGTAAAGAAAAGCAAATAAGCAAATCCCACACTAAAAGTTTAAGGCAGCAAAAGCAACAGTCCCCAAATCTCTAAAATGACAGAAATGTCAAGCATTTCACAGGAACTCCAAACAAGCAATATAAATATTACTAAACATTGCTGATCTGCTTTATAACCCCAGATGTTTTATAAGAAATCACAAAAAACACAGTGTGACCACAGAAGTCATAAAATGGAAATCCACATTCTTCTTACATGCTTGGTTATACAGTCTCTGTGTGATACATTTGTTGTGTCTCCATTAAGAGGAATGCCATTAGATGAAACATTATTGAAAAAGTGCCACTTTATGAATTTCAATCATATTCCTTCCTACCTTCACACTGATCCTGTGATGCAGAGAGTTTGAAACCTTGGCCACAAATACATCTGAAAGACCCCTCAATATTTTCACAATGTCCATTTGCACAGAGATTGCCATACTGACATTCGTTTATATCTGTGAATATAAAGAAAGCAAAAATATATTGTTAACTTGAAAATACAACCATCTCTCAGATAGGCTTGGGAACTTACTCAACTTCTGTCAGATTTGAGTTGGCCAGTGCTCAAACACAAGTATGCTCACAGGCTACATGATTAAAACACCACTTTAATCCTAGTACTGCAGTTGAGAAATTTTTTTTCCCCCCAATGTGTTTTGTACTATGAATGATGTGCCAATGTCATTCTTACCTAACTGAAGTTACTTTTACCCATAATTTTCCTCACAGTGTCTTAAACTACAGTGACAGTAGTGCAGAGAAGAGGTCAACAAGTGCTGGTACTTTCTTGCATTCCATAGATGCACTCTTAGGAAGCATACATGGCTATGATAAAAGCACTGGCAGCTGCCAATAGCTTGTAACAGTTATTGCTAATCCTTTTGCTATTGCAAGGAACAGTCCAGCAAAATCCCTTGCAGATGTAGGTCAAGCTGACAGGTCTGTGTTTGAAGCCGTTCTCTCTTAAGCTATTTTTAAAATGTGCTCAGAGCCCCCCAACCTGCTGCTGCCTCTCTGCTTGTTCACCTGGTGTTAATATACTGAGGAAAGTACAGAACTCAACACTTTTCCTGCTGTTGAGTTTTTTGCTGTCTTTTAAAGCTAGGGCAATTAATGTGCAGGAGTTCTCTAGTGTGTAACACAACTGTACACAAAACCCGTGCATGTGAGACAGTACCAGACAATGTTTTTCAAAAGCATTTAAGGGAGCTAGGTTCTAAAGGATGTAACTAACACTGAGGAATTTCAAGGGAATTTCTGCATCTTCAAGCAGACCCCTCTGTAAGGGTAGTCTGTCTAAACAGGCTCTATATAGCAATCCTAATGAGCTAGGCCTTTGTAACAAAAGGTTTAAACTCCTTTCTTTACAGGGGGACTTTTTTCCCCCTCAGTAGACCACTCTCTGCAGTCAACATGAAAATTGCTACATCACTTAAACATTTTCAGAAATTCTTTCTGAATGCAATTTGTATAAGGAATAAACAATAAAGCACAAAGATAAACAAACCCAGCCAGAATTCATTCAGTATTCTAAACTGATCAGTCCTTTTTTTCCTAGGGATAGCTTTCACTTCAATGCTTATTTATTTTGAGGGTTTACTTAACAGCAAGCAGGTGCCTCTGTTTCTATGGAAAAAGCTGTCTTTTACAGCTTTACTGATGCAGAAAAAAATTAAATCTCATTTGCTTTTATATGTCAGAAATCATATTACTCTCAAACATATCTTTTGACAACACAAAGCATAGAAAATCTGCTAAAATGAAGTAAAATCACTGATTATTTGAGAGACTTGAGCTATTTAGGCAGCTGAAGCCAAGGGAGAGCAGAAAAAAGATAAAAAGTTTGAATTCATCATCATAGCTTTTATTAGTTACCGTGAATTTCTGCAGAAACTACTTTCCTCAGATTTATTTGTTATTTGTGGCTCTTCACATGGTACTGCACATTTGGAACTCTGACAATGCCCACCTGTCCTCAGAGACAAAGGAAATCACTGTTGCTACCTGTATTTCAAATCATCTGTATTTCTTTTTTCCCACTCACTTGAGCCTTTGTAATACCTTGTCTTGTCTACTTAGCCAGACAGCAACAACAGCATAGGTTCACATGTCTTCTGCTATGGCAGATCTAGTAGACAGTCTTAGTTCTGCAAGATGAATTTTTGAAATTCCTAACTGTTTCAAAATGATCTCACTGAACAAAATTCGAACTCTGTAATGACTTGATCGCAGGACTTGAAGTTACACTAAGGAATTTTGTTGATGACAGTACATTGGTAAAAGCTGTTCACTCCCTCAAGAGCAGAGAAGCCCTGCAGAGAGCTATTTACGCCTTGGAGAACTGAGCAACTACTACCTGAATGGAATGAACAAGAGCAAGTGCCAGAGCCTGCCCCTGGGACCACACAACCCTTGATATAATAAGCTGGAGAGCAGCCCTGCAGAAAGGGATCTGAGGATTCTAGCTGTGGCAAGTTGAACACGAGTCAGCAGTGTGCCCTGTCAGCCCAAAGGGCCAACCACATTCTGGGGTTTCTTGACTAAAAGATCAAGAGACTTCCCCACAAAGCCTGAAACAGAACCTAAATCTGAGATGAAGTTCAGAGCTGTAGGTGATTCTACTGAAGTCCCTTACAGCTGGGCCAGAAGTGGGTAGATTGGCTTCACTGACCTCTGTATTAGTTTTGAAAGTTTTTGGCCAGGTCTCTCATGCCATATGAGCAGAATATCTTATTTAACTATGTAGCTGCAAAATTCATCACAGTATTAACTATGAGGATGAAATGGTCTAAAAATTGTCATTTTTCTTCTCCCCCATTTATTCATAAACACACCGTACAGTACTCCAGACTCTGGTAATATTCATTTTCATTACATATCATGATACATCACTTTATTTTGAAGTACAAATCTGGAGAGAAAATGATTTAAAAAAAAAAAAACAACAGTAAATGCAAGTGAACTTTAAAAAAATAAATAATTCAAATAGTCCTTGTACAACAGAAATGCATGACGCAGCCTAAGGAGGCAGGGTGTGCTTATTTTTTAATCTCACCCAATATGTGAATCTCACATTGCATGGTCCCAGCTGAACTGCTGTTAATATATTCTACTCAAGCCTGAAGTGAATTGATAGGCTTGCCTTTGTTAAACAACAGATATGTTCCTGGTTTTAAATCTTGGAAGGTTAAATTATAAATAGCATTAAAGAACTCTGGAATTGTTATGCTGTGCTTTCTAGGACACCAAGTGCTGGCAGAGGAATGAGCTGAGGCAAATAAATCAATATTAGTGAAACCAGCTCTGAGAAAAATCAGCAGAGTTTCAACTGATCTAAACTAACACTAGAAACAGCTACATTTATGGAACAATGGGCTCAAATACCCATCATAGATATCTTGGCAAATATTTTCCTTCACAGTGTGTTTAAATGGTACCATATTGCAAAGCTCTAAGACAAACTATCCATGTTACATTTCCTAAAATGTATATATATAGCTCATCTCCAACATGATGTAAGTCTAGGATAAATAGAAAACTGATCACATCACTAATGATGTGAGATGTCTAGGCCTGGAACATACCACAAAACAAAGGAAAAAAGGGAGTTAGAACACAGTAATAAAAGGAAAAGAAGCATCTGCATCTGAGAACAAATGCTTATTCCCAAAATGAGTAAGTTTGTTTGTAAATCAAGAATTTACGTCACTCATTCTACTCCTACTAACCTGGTTAGTAAGAATGAAATAAGTGAAAGGTATGCCATCATATTTTCAGCTAGGCTATTTTCATGTAGGTATAGATACCACGCATATATAGTGCCAAGGGCAGATTGGACATCTTTCACAACTGAGTTCAACTCCAAGTTTCCAACAGCAGCACAGGAAATGGCACTTAAAACTGAAAGATTTTATTTCTTTTTGCAGAGTGCATACATTTATTCTCTTACCTCTACCTCAAATAGTTAAAATTCGTTTGAAAAAAAAATCTAATAATCAGAACAAATAGACAAAAATATGTGAGAAATCCTCCTAAAAATCTAACATAGAGTGAGACAAGCTGTGAAAAGATGTGCTGAATCATACAAGATATGCTGGAAGTACGGATGATTAAGATAATAGTAACATGATTCACAAGCAAACTCTCATGCTTTATAGAAAAATCTGCCAGGCACAGTGATGTGTCAGAACTCTCTTGATTTTTCAGTTTGTTAAATACCTCCAAGCAATGACTTACTAGCATTTCACCAATAATAAATCCTTTACAGTTACGTATTTTTATTTCAGTAATTTTATTTTGTAATTACAATTGTATGGTTTGTAGTCTAGTCTTTCAATTTGTCTGCATTAAAACAAGATTTCTTTATGTCTTCTGTGTGAGAAATTAGTCATTTCAAAAAATTGTGTTCTCATTTATTATCTAATGAAATGGATACAGGCATCACAATGCTGTCATCAGGTTTTAACATTTATGAAATAGAGAATACAGCATCACCGAACAAGAACCATAACCAGAGACAGAAACAGTAATAGTACTCAACATACCATGGCACTGTCCATTCCAGCCTCTGAATCCCACTCTACAGGGTATGCATTGGTAAGAGCCAGGAGCATTAATACACTGTGCATCCGGACAAGTAGTTGGGGTCATGCATTCATCAATGTCTTCAAAAGAGAATACAGAAGGAAATACAGGTCAAAACCATAACAGAACACTGAATAATGAAGGTAATGTGGTTATCCTGACCGCCTTAATTTTATACTCACAGATTTAAGGAGTCAGGTACTTTCTATAAGATACCCAGGAAGGTACAAGTTGGAACAGACTTAGACCAGTGAAGAGGCATCGCTAAGACAGAAACTGGATCACAGTATGTGCAACAATCTGAATTCTCTATTATACTGCAATTCCTTGGTTAGGCCCTGCACAACACGCAGATCAGATTACCGGCTTAGATGGGAATGAATTCCTTTGTTTACATCAATCATCTAATCACTGAACTGTCTTGAGGTACCTCCTATCATCAGTCTCAGGAAACTTCGGAAGTGCACGGGAATGACAAACTGTAACTGGCTTTGCAAAGCAAAAAAAGTAATCTGGTACTCCTAGTTTACTCATGACAAAGCAAGAGATAGGTTCTGAAAAACTCAAGTATTTATGGCTAAGCTCTAAGCAGCTACTAATAACTTCTTATCCTGCACCACAGAAACCCACAGTACACGAAGCGTATGCAATCTAATAGAGACTGCATGCAAAAATTGACATTCAAAGACATGTTGCTGTCCAGAGACCAATGGCTAGATCCTCCAATTTAAATTATGTGCACAGCCTCAATCCAGCCTGCTCCATACCTGAGTATTACTTTATGACATGGTTTAGTTATACAGCAGTAATCTTTTCTACAGAATACTTGCTTTGCTCATTGCAAAGAACTAATGAAAGTCACATAGTATAAGTTATCTCTAACTCAAGCTCCCTAAGCACCTGTCCCTTCCCTGCTCCAAGCTTTCTACCTGTTGCACCTCCTGCAATTAAGGACCGCTGCTCCCACCACAGATAGTGCAAGGGTAGCAATTTACGGCAAGTTCTTGGAAGAAGCTCACAGAGGAAAAATTGCCTCCAACACCTGTACCTTAATTGGACAATGCTCCAACCTCTAGAGAATTTGACATTCTGCCTCCAAAGTAGTCACTGATTGTGTACAAATCACATTTTTTCATAGAATCACAACTGTCCAACAGAGTACTTTCTCATAAAAACAGCAACAGGCCTCTTAAACCTCTAAGTTTCAGACCTGCAAATGCTTCTCGGTGAAACACCTGTGAGATTTTAATTAACAAACTACCTTCCTCTGAAACCCACTCTCAGAACTGCCTGGACCACATTCAGCTTCAGAACACGTAACATGAATAATGTATTTGGTACAGAATTTTTCTGCCATAATAAAGTCTAAATGTTGCAAAGCTTTACAAAAATCACAAGATTTTCATAGAATCATAAAGGTTGGAAAAGACTTTAAGATTGTCTAGTCTATCTGTCCATCTACCAGCAATACTGCCCCAGGTGTGGTCTCACCTCTATGTTTCTTATAGGAAACTCACTTGTTTGCAGTGATGTTCCACTATGCCTTTAACACTACTCCGTGAACAAGGAGCTCAGCAAGAAGAACGTACATGCAATCTGTATGTCTCCCCAGCTGGGCCCACAACACTGTGTGTGCATATAGCTTGAAGACAGAATTAAGATAGGTCAAGTAAGCGTAAATAAACTGCATGTATTACATGCAGCTTAGGGATATTTGCTTTTATTTTTGAAGTGAGAAGGAGGTAGAAAGGAGTTATTTGTGGAATTCGAAATTTGTTGGTAGGCTGACTATAATGCGTAGGTGTAATGACACGGCAAACTGATTCTCTGAATGTGTCATTTCCTTGGTTCGATGGATTTAGTGTAGGAGGGATTTTCCCCAAAATAACCTTAAATAACTTTCAGCAGAAAACTTCATTTTGGAGACTACATATCATTACACCACCACACTACTTAAAATACAAGTTAATAAGAAATTTAATGTGCCGTGATATTCTGATTTTTTAGTCTATTTTAGTCACAGAGATTCCCTACTGACAGAGAAGACTTGGAAAAATAGTTTTAAGAGCAGTGTGTGAAGTTTTATTAAATAGGAAAAAAACCTATCTGAACAGAAAAAGGAATGTCTTAGTAATGCTCAGTGCAGCAAATATGTCCCCAGCAACTTTATGTTGCTTATCTGCTAGGCAACCTAATATGTTAAAAATTTTACTGTCACAGGTAATTTAGAATAAAGGATGAACAAAAGCTACACTAAAATAAAACAGCTGTCCGTGGTTTTTAGTTCACAGTTTGTGCTGAAAATGAAAAGAAAGGGGAAAAAAAAGAACAAGAAAAAACGCAAAAGTGTCACAATGGAAATAACGCGAAGTTCAGATGTCCTAGGATCTCCTGCAACATGAAATATCTGCTAGATATATATTTCCAAACTAATAAAAAATATAGTCACCTTATCACTTATTACCCAATCTGTTTGGAAACAAGAACTTTTATAGTTAGAGGATTCCATGGCAAGTGCTGCCAAAATAACTGTGCTGAGATGAAACAGTATAAGCTGTTCCAGATTTTGTCCACACTGGGGGGATTCCTTTGCAGCATCTTACATCTAGATAAGAGGAATTGAACTGCAGTTACAGACATCCAATAACTGAAAACGTTTCTTGCTTAACCTTGCTCCCTCTGAGAATTCTCCCTTTGCAGATCATGCCTCAGTGCTAAACCTCCCTTGAGCAGCAGGCAGTCGTAATCTTTTCAAACAGCAGTAACATTTGGAACTTGCTGTGATATGAATAAATTGTAACTTAACTTAATTGTCCAGGACATATTGTAAGATAAAACAATCAATGCCCTTTTGAACATTCTGTCATTTTTAGCTGCTGCACAGGGGGGAATTAAATGACCTGAAGGCAAACTAAATGTGAGAGAAATCCAGCAGTAAGTCTAAGGTAGAGAAATTACCCATGAAAGTAAGCACGGAGTAGAATGGGAGAAAAGAACTCTGAACACAAATAGATGTAATGCTACTGTGCCAAGACATATGAAAACAAACAGCAAATGAATGTTGAAATGAATTAAAAAAAGATATCAGGTAAAAAAATTAATAAACATTCAAAAGTCTCTGTGGAGTTATTTTAGTATTTCTACACAATATCCTGCTTTCTTTAAAAAAAAAAAAGTAGATGTAAAGTTTGCTATTGAAATCAGAAACAGCAGTCAGTAGGGAAACAGACAACATGAATAAATGCCTCCTCGTATTGTGTTTGTTTGGGTCGGCAAACATTACTTTGTTACTACTGGTGAAGAGTCCAAACTTACCTTCACATTCACCTCTCCTGTTCATCTGGTACCCACTGTCACAATATTCACATCTATACGAGCCAACAGTATTTATACAGAAACCTTCCCCACAAGTATGAGGTCGTGAACATTCATCAAAATCTGCAGAAATGAAAAAAAGATGTTAAGACAAACTCTGCTCCACCATGAAGTAAACAAATGCTCACATCATCCCTAAACTCCTCTCTAAGTAAACATTAGTAAATAAGGTTAGATTTTCAAACTGTTTGCAGGTCACAGCCCTAAAATCCTTTTTATTGAGCAGTTTTGTCTTTATCTTGTTGCTTGTAATTGAAGAGAGAATAAGTTCTAGAAACAGTCAGGTGGTAGGAAGAAGGTAGTGATCAACCCTGTGATTGCAAACACATTACTTGCCACTGGGTGCATCTTGTGCTCAAGGCAGCACTAACCTAAGGAAGATCATAGCACCTTCATCTGCTTCTGTTACTCTGCAGCATCCTTGGATGTTTGCAGTTAGCGTCCAGAAATATGGTTTGTTACAACTGCTACTGACTGAAAGAGCTGGGAATATTTTTATTTCCCATCACATAAGGTGTTTGTACTAAATGGTAGTTTTCCTAAATAAATATGATACTGAATGTTTTTTTGTCTTTTTTCCAACAACAGATCAGTAGGACAACTCACTCAAATACCCTCCACAATACCTAGTGAGAGACAGTTAAAAATACTTCCTGACATCAGCCCAATACCAATGTCATCGAGGAAAAAAGGCAAAAGGAGATTTCAGGGAGGTTTAGATAAGTTTCCCAATTCCTTTTTTTCTTTTTTTTTTTTGTAGAGGAGAGCAGCAATTACCAACGCAGTCAGTTCCATCTTCACTGGCCATGAATCCAGCTTGGCAAATGCATAGGAAACTTCCCTCAGTATTTTCACAGCGTCCAAGGGAACAGAGATGAGGTGTCTGATTACACTCATTAATATCTATAAAAGAAATCATAATATAAGACTGTAGAATAACACAGTTGTGATTCAGTCAATGCTCACATGTGACGCTTTTGAAAAGACTGTCCTGTAATTTTTGTAACTATTTGAAAAGATGCACTGAATGGTTTTGGTTGGAAAAAACTACTCTTATTGGCTTAGACTATATGACTTCAGGCATTGGCCTGAAGAACGTGACATGATTACTATTCAAATCACTGCACTGAGTGTAAGCGGACACAGAACATAAATACAATTCAGATGAAATGGAAGGATTTTAAGTTGCCATTTGGCTACATGTGTGCATGCGGATTATTCTTTAAATATGATAGTTGCACGTGATAGTATGTGTATCACTGTGAAGATACTGGATTTCTGGTAGCATGAAAAACTGATGGTATACAATCTGGAAATATGATACAATTAAGCCTTCCTGATCCAAGTTACAGAGAAACCAGCATTCTCTGAAAGGAGGAAAGATATCGATTCAGCTGCTTCCAAATCTGAAATGGCTCATTCAGAGCCAGCCTGGGCTCCTCCTCATTCTCATCAGAGCTCCCTGTTCGACAATTTAGTAGCTATGAGGGGACAAAGAGCTCACTTACAGATCTGTTAATGTGCTTCTGGGATGCCTACAGTATTCCTTCTCTTTTTCTGCAAGTGATTGGAAAGGAAAGGCCTAACAAAATGACTGGATTTAGTCCAGATGCAAAAGCTGGTTGTTTGTCAAATCATTCTGAGAAACAGGCACTACTTTGGCTGCTCCTTCTCTGAACAGAAGTGTGTTTTTTCCAAGCAGTTTGGCAATTTTAGATACTTTGATTCCAAACTGAGAAGAGATGGTCTGTCTCATCTCACAAAGGAAAGTCTTTCATTCAACTTTAATTAAATTTACATTCAGTTCTGAGCAGTGAAAAGCTGTATCAGAGACAAGCTGGGAAACTTCATTTGACATACAAGAACTAGTTTCTGTGTAGTTAGGAAGCATTTGGTAGAGGAAGCAGCTCCTGACTGCTCTATAGCAAATCCCTCCTGATTAGACTCTACATTTCAAACATTTCATAACACAATTATTTCAGATCTTTGAAAGCATCCATTCATACCAGAGCATTTTGTCTGCTGATCATTAAGTCTATATCCCTCGTAGCAGATGCAGGTGTATCCCACAGGCAAATTAATGCAGTGTCCTGCTCCACAGATATCAGGATTAACTGTACACTCGTTGATTTCTAAGCAAAGAAAACAAAACTTCAAATTATACTCTCCCAAAAAGTTGCTTAAATGCATAATATTCTGTAATCCAAGAAAAAACTTGGGCCTGAAAGCAACTGCAAATCAACCTTTTGAGTCCTGAGCTTCAGTAATAGGTAATTTATCTGGTAGATAAAGAAAACATCCAGGCTTTTCCTAGTGACATCTTTTCATATCTCATCCAAGATCTATAAATGGAAACAAAAACACACTACAAGAATATAAGAAAAAGATATACGATTTAATCTTTATAGAAAAGATTAAGAAAATACGCATGGTGGGTTTCCGATTTTTTTTTCTTTTTTTCCCTTACAGAATATAATACATCTGTTACCAGCTTGGATGTCTTTGTAAGATAAGGATATACAGTAAAGGGCAGCACTGGATGCTCAAAGAGTTGTTTCAGAAATTCTCTGAGTATGCATGTTACTGCAAAGAATACTAATTAATATATCTGGATGTATATTTAATTAAGGTTATATATGAAATGGTAACTTCTAAGAAATTATATTCTTAGAAGTTATAATTTATGAAAGAAGAATAACAGAAAAAACACTAATGTATATCTACAAGGTTAACTATAGAATGCACAACATACTGCAAGAAGGAAAATTCTAGAATTCTCCGTAAGTCCTAGTGGGTTAAACCAACCATCAAAAAACTAGAATCAGTTACTCCAAATGCAAGCATGTAGGTCTCTCCAAAAGTAATGCCTCCTATTTATTTCTGTGGAAACTATAACAGATACAAAGAGCACAATAACACAATCTGATAGAGCACAGCTGTGGCTATAAAATACTCCTTTTCACATAGACACCACCATTAGCCATGCATTTTCACCGGCAGTGATCAAGAGCCCGCATGCTGCACTCAAAAGTCTGAACCAGTGGAGATGACCCACTGTTCACAACCACTATGATAACACAGTTTCCAGGAAAACATTGCCCACACAGTCCATCTTTCTTTGGCCCAAGCAGATGGAAGTCAGAACGTGCCAAACCCTGACTGTGAGGTGGGTGTGGTAGGACAGTCCAGTCAAGATAGGCAATGTGCTCCACTGTTTTCTAGCTGATATGAGGCCTGGAGTCATCGTGCTGTAGAAGAAACAGCACTGGTTTGACTCTACAAGTTTGAGTCTTCATCTTATCACAAGGCAGTGATCAGAATTATTTGTCCAGGTTCCAGGAAACCTGGAAGAATTACCCCTTTCCTATCCCAAAAGACAGTGGACATCACTTTACATGCTGAGGGTTGCCTCTGGAACTTTTTCTTCAATGGGGAATTCACATGTCACTACTCCACAGAGTCACAGCGGTGATATCATGTCTTGCCACTGGTAATGATGTGATCGACCCAGGAAACTGTCACCTTCAGCCTTGGTTCAGTAGGTCCTGACAAATTTGAATTTGAATACGGTGTTCTTTCTGTTCCTGTGTAAGCATTGGTGGGACCCACTTGGTGCAAGCTTTGCAATATTCCAATGTTGCCACCATTGTTTCCAATGCATTGAAGCTGATGTTCAGCTCCATACACAATTCCCAGATCATAATCCACCAAGTTGCAACAATGAGATGATCCAGATGCTATTTTGTGGTGTGACAAGCTGCACAAGGCCATCTAGATTGTAGCTCAGATTTCACATCACCATCACCTCTGCTGAAATGCACCACCTACTGCCTCACCACGCTAACAACCACTGTTTGGTTTCCAGAAATGTCTAGCAAGCACTGATGAACGTCAGTAAGAGCAATTTTTTCCACATGGAGAAATTCGATGACACACCTTTGCTTCATATGCACTTTCATATCAGACTGCCCCTCTGCTGCAATCTGTGACATAGCAACAAAATGCAATATCGACAGGAAGGTTCAACCTCTACTGCTGTATCACCAACACCCATCTCTGACATCATGGGCCAACATAATAAGATAGGAGGCATTACTTTCAGAGGAGCCCTCATGTATTACTAGGAGAGGAATGGTCAACACTTCTAGTATTCAAATAACACACTATGTGCTGAGATAATGATAAAATAGGAGTTTAAGAGACGCAATGATAAAGTAGGAATATGAAGACTGCAGGGCATGTTGAACTAGATCAGCAAGCTCTTATCCAACTATATAGTTCAATCAACGTATCTATGAAAGTATCAAAGAGCTAAAATTGGGCTGAATGCTAAAGCATGAAAGGAAATTCACGGATTTGGAGCAAAGAGATACTAAGATCTGTACTGCAATATATCTGACCAATGAAATTGAACAATTTTTCCACGGGTGCTCCAGGATTAACCCTATAAGAGGTACTGATATACAAACATGGAATCACTTTTAACATATGGGACAAAAACAGCAACAGAGAAAATTATGCACAAAGTAAGAAATGGTTAGCCATGAGTATGGCAGTACAGATTTCCCTACACACTTGCTGTTTCAAATTTAATGGCATCCAACTTAATGGCAGCATTAAGTTGAGCATCATAAGAAAAAGAAAGTTAAAATACACAGAGAATACTGAACTACAAAATCATGGCATAATTCTAGCATCTCTCATACTGGCAAGCCCTCCCTGGTATAAGAAATGGTTGAGAAAAATCCTACAGTTATAAATGCTGTAAGTAAACTGTGGCAAAATTGGCTTCCATCCACACATGTAACACACTAAATTCTGGGAATTTCCACAGACGGTCTCTTAAACTGGTTGCTTTTTAAAAATGTAAGTAGTTTTTTTCTGGTTAATCAACATTTTGATATTAAAATGTAGTGAACTTCCGCAGGACAGCAGACAGGACAGCTCCACAAACAAGACAGAAGACCTGAAAAGAAGACTCACTCACACAACCTGCATGTACGGAAAAAATGAGTATAGATAGAAAGGAAATGCTGGAAGTTTCAAAGAACAGCCCACAGTTTGCAGTTCTTGCAAGATCACATCGGAAATAGTCCGCTTCAGTTTCAAAGAGAAAGGGTCTTTTGTAATCCACTTTAATTGGGAGATTTTCTGTCCCAGATATCTAAAATGGTTTCTGATGCTTTCTAAAAGCTGCCTTCTCTGTCGAAGGACAAAATGGGGATAACAACAAGAGTTTTAGCTCACGTATAATCCTTCTCTGTCACTGACAAAAAATCACTTCTACCACAGTTTTCCAGAAGGAATACAGCCTGTGGATGAAAACTCACCATCCATCATCACATCTGGAGCCTGACATAATCTCTCTTGTTTTTTTCAGTCCTGAATTGGAATTTATTTAGTCCACAAACCTTGATTTAGTAGCTCACAGTATAATGTGATATTGCTCCTCAGTGTTTCTTTTGCTCACCCACTCAACACCTTTACCGGTATCTAACGTTAGTCATATTCTCTACCTGCAGAGGTCTCTTCATGGTCTTGAAGGGGAAAAAAAAATAAAAATGCATACACTTCTTCAGTCTCACTTCCTCAACTTTTATACATTCAACTTCTACCTCTGGACAATGTAACACTAGACTTTACTACTCCACTGTCTACTGTATCTATCTGGTTGCTGCTGAGTACTCTTCTAAGAGCAAAGCTTGCATCAGGATGTTCCTCTTGTCACTTTTTGAACACTCCACCTCCAACAGCCTGGCTAGTCTGTAAAGCTCAGACAGGGCATACACCAGACTGACCATACCTGTTCTGCTTGATACTATTCACCTCACTGACTGTATAGTCTTACTTTTATTTTCTGAATTATTGTAGTGCCTAGAAACTCCAGTTATAAATCACAGCTCCTTTGAACACATCAAAATAGAGTTGTGCATCTTTTTAAACCACTGAAAATGCTGTAAATGCATATTTGTCTCTGCTGTTCATGAGTCAATAATTCACATTACTTTGCACATTACTATACTACAATACACATTACTCTGCAATTGCAGATTGGGCAGTATGAGGTGGAATTACTCATTTTTGTTTCTACCATGTATTTGCGGCCACAAAAATCACAATCCTGGGAGGGCCTGTTCCAGGCTCTGGTGACAGCACCCTAATTTCTGTACTTTTTCTTCCCACCTCTCCATAGAGTACTTCTTTCTGTTCTACCGCAATATTGTCTTAGCTGTTCTAATTCTGAAGTAATGTGGAACAAGTTACTATGTCAGGAATTCAGTCATTTCTTAACTTATTTTAGTACTTAAAAGGAAGCACAATACCTGTAACTTGAGTAGGTGCAATTACTTGACTTGCACTCGAAGTAGAGACTTCAGGAGCAACTTCAACAGGCAGAGGAGGAGATGTTTTCTCAATCACTACTGTGTGACATAGAATGGAAATCAATCATATATAAAAAACAAACAAACCATTCCTAAATCCTCAGACCATCTACACATGATACTGAACTAGCCAGATACTATGAGGCTTTTCACTAGTTTATTCTGCTTAGATCTGGCGTAGAAAAAAATAGTGTAACTGGGTAGCCATCATTCTACCATTTTACATTTCTGAAAAAAACTGAGGTGCTGAAGAAAGCAAGAACAGAAAAAATCTGCATTTGAAGTTACACTTACTTCTACAAGAAGGCACTCATTAAGTTTTCTCTTGAGTGGATTATAAGGCTTTAACTCTGCTGACATTCAAATCTCACATACTCACTCCAGGATATCACTTTTGTCTACAGCATATCTTTGTTTCACATTTGACACTTGCATAGCACCCAAACAATGCCAACCTCTCAATTCATCCTGCTTCAGCTTCCATGGCTGGTTTCTTTTTTTCCACCCTTTCTGCTCATGGAAAAATTGCTTATTAAGCAATTACTCTGTTACCATTGCTATTCTCCCATTCTTTAAAGAGTTGCAAGTACTCTTCAGTGAAAGACAAGTTACCTGGAAACTGTGGATGCAGGTTAATAGTTGAAATTCCAGGAGAAAGCTGAGGCTGTCCAGGTTCTAGGATTTGCTTTTCTTGATCAAGTGAAACTAATTCCTGAAAGAATAATTAGAAATTTACTTTCTGAAAATGCTGTCTTAATTCAGCTATCACAAGAAACCACGAACTCCTGGATTGAGAAACTGTTAATATTCTCCCATGAGAGGTTTTGGATAGCTAGTAATTAATCATCAATATAAATATTAAAGAACAAGGAATACTGTTTTTAAACAATGGCATTCAAATTAAGACTGGTTTTATTTGAAGGAGCCATTTCATGGAGATTCTAATCCTATCTTTAGCTTCATCACTCCATAGTTCTCCATCTTCTGGTCTTTAATTGCTTAAAAACAGTATTTAATTGAAATTCAGCATCACATAAAAGTATACAGTCACATCTGTAAATCCTTGACAACTGTGAAAGGTTCTCTCTTAACTATTGCTCTGAACATCAGATTTCTGTGTTAGATGCTTGTAAGCCTTTAGGAAAAAGGTATGAAGCACAGCTGCAGTTATTCATAATGGATCCTATGATCTTCAGCAGAGATGACCTAAAACTTCCAGAATGGAGGACCTAAAAACAAATAAGCACCTGTTCTCTGCTAAACATATTTCGATCCTAAAAAACTATGCAACTGAAGTAGGTATTAATGAGTCGCTCAGGCAGGCATCACAAACAGTCCTCACAGCTTCCTGCTGTTCGCCTCTAACTCACTTTCTGTAGTCGTAGGTCAGTCATCAGTGCCTCTCCTTCATACTGCCTGCAGTTTTCAATATCCTCCTTAAAATACAGACTCCAGGATCAGACAGAACAATACAGAACTTTACCAACAGCAAAGGAGGAGATTGAAGTCATTTATTTGCTGCACTCCCCTATTTGCCTGTTCTTCATGTATGATATCACGAGCACTTTTTGTTCAAAAAGAGTTGCTTGTTCCCCACAACCCCTAAATGCTCTTCAGAGTTACTGTATCATAGATTGCACACATTGCAGACATTCTAATTCCTACACATATTACATGATGTTTTACCTGATCGGGGGCTGCAGTTGCCACTAAAACCAGAAAGAAAAAAAAAGAAAATTAATCAATCTTCACATAGCACCAACTTACACCATTCAATTTTAAACTACTATCACATTTGAAGATGGTTGTTACCATTACAGAAAGCTTTCAGACTCCATCCTTATTCCAAAATTTTGAAAAACTGAAGTAATGTTCCTAAAACAAATGTAAAAACTAACCTGCAACCATCAAGGATTCTGCACACCAATCAATGCTTATAATTATTTACTTAGCATTCAGCCTTCTTACAGGTTTCTTTTTTTTTTTTTTTTTCCTTCAAAACAATTCAAGAAACTCATTTGTAATTTATTGTCTGACTAAACTCTTACAATTTCTTAGGTAATATCAGCATCTGTGGTTATTTAAAGGTTAGTTAATTCCATTATCATAGTGACATGTAAATAATCAGTAAAAATCTGTTACAAATTCATTGTTAAAGAAAAACATGTTGAAGTAGATTTTTTTTAATGTAAGCAAAAGTATTTTTGTCTTGTTTTTCACAAAAAAATTACTTCGCTTTTAGGAAAGAGGAGTAGAAATGTCATGCAACTTTTCATTTTCCACTGCAGTTTGCTTTTTTTTTTTTTTTTTTTTTTTTTTTTTTTTTTTTTTTTTTTTTTTCCCGAATTTGCCTTTTGTTGATGAAAATCTGTATGCCTCTATATGACCTTTTAGGAATGTTTTTCACTTGAAAATCAACATTTTCCATAGGAGAAAAAATCAAACATATCCCTCTTTGCACTTCAGTCTCTTCAGTATTAGCAGGGGAGGCTGACTAGCAGACCTGGGAGACCTGCTAATAAAATTTCAAAACTTCAAAATCTGAACACATCCCAAAATGGAATATGAAGTTCAACCATTTACGTGTGTCATGACTGACTCACAGCAAGCATTTGTGAAGGTGGTTTTGGGCTTTTACCTTTTAAATTATTTTTAAAACTAAACCTCTTTTTGTCAGATTCTGTGTTTCATGATTTACCAGAACATGGCAATGCTTCTCATCGCTAAATTGATCTTTGAGGAAACGATACACCACTTTTTAACAGAGAAAGACCCAAAGGCATATCTGAGATTATACAATCCTGCACATTTGAATGATTTATTCTCTCAGATTCAGTTTAGCACTATTTTTTTTTTTTTTTTTTCCCCAAAAGCAAAACCAGGAGCATTGATTCTAACAGGAAATAACTCCTCTTGCATAGAACTCTGCAAAATCAACTGAATGAAACTCTTTCTAGTAATGGCCAGACATACAGATAAGTAGCTACTGCTTGGAAATAACTTATTATGCACTCTGTATCAGCAGGTTTTTCAGGAAAGTATTTCTGCTTGCTTATAATTAGATCATGCTAAATTTGTTGGCTGTGTATCTGCAATAGCGTTGCTTTCTGCATTTCTTTGTTTCTGTCTTTGTTTCAAATTCAGGGCAATTGCAGCTGTTCTTAGAGAACTTAAGAAGTTCTTAGCAGAGCTTGTAGAAAACCACAAAGAGTCTGCAAGAACATAAGTAAGGGAATCATCTAACCATTAAACAGTCCAAAGTGGTCAGGCTGAGGGAGTGCACAGCTGAGGGGGATGAAATGTGGCCACAGGCTGGTAAGGCATGCCCAAATCAGGTGGTGCTATTCTACAGAGATACTAATGAGCCCTTCACCCTGCCTCCCAAATATCAGTGAATCAAAACCTGAGCTGAGTCCTTTGTTATATTTTAGAGATGATAAACACCTTTACACATCATACATTTGCTATTTCTTATCATAAACGTTAATCAGACTAAAGCAATTTCTCTCTTTCCGTAGTGCTCTCAGCATATGGTGGGAGCTATACGTAACTCCAGAAATCTATCCCATAAGATAAATCATCTATTACACGGAATGATCTGCCTTGGGAAGTGACTCCTTTGTCCTGAGCTGTACACAGCTACTGTGCAAAGAAACATACCACTGAAGACACATGCACAGAAAAATAGAAAGACTGAATTTTCCCACTCTCACCTTCTTGCACAGCCATGTCAGGCTCACTTTTCTGTGAGAAGGTCAGTGCCTCCACCGGCTCTTCCTTTGCTGGGAGAGGTGGAGGAGAAGTACCTTTAGCAACAGGTTGAGTAATCGGGGTCTTGCCAATGACAGGTGGCTGTACTCTAACTGCAGGGTGATGATATAGCTTGTTTCTGTGAGGGCCAGAAACCGTATAACCCATTCCACCAGGGCAGATTTCCTTAAAAGCAGCTAGATTTGGGATGGGAAAATATTCCTTTTAGGAGTCTAAAAGTGCAATATGTTGACATAGTGGAAAACATAATGAAAACCACTAATAAATTTAATCTGCTACTGTATACACATTTTTATTTCAAAAAATATTTAAAGAGAAACTGCATTGCATACTAGTATGACTGAACGTTCTCCCAAAAGCATGTTCCGGATGCTTATTCCTAGGTTTCCACTACAGTTTAACATCTTTCTTCAGTTATGTTTAATCCATCATTATGATCTATCAAGATCATTTTTAAAATTAATCTTCTCCAAACAGTACATCCTGAGTGCAAATTTAAATATGCAAATTGCCATTATCATAAGGAATGAAAATTACTATTTGTCACTCCTTTTTTGCAGAAACTAAAGAAAAAGAGTCTCATAATTCTTGTACTAAAGGAACGGAAGAGTATCAATCAGAAACAATATCCCATGTGATACCCATTAGAAGTCTCATACCAGCCCTGATGCAAATTGTACTGAAACAAGTGAGTCCTCCTAAAGACCTCAGTGAGCTGGATGAGGATCATGGGAAAAAAAAAAAAAAAGAAAAAAAAAGTAAAACCAAATCACGACTGGAAGAGAGGGGCAACAATCTCATTTAGAAGGCTGGTATATTGCAAGATAACAAAAGTCAGGCAGCAGAACTTGCTCTAATCTGTGCAAATGTTCTACACGAGCATCAGGTTTTGCAGTCCTAGTGGAAGGCTTTGTTCCCACCAAAGATAACAGTTATGCTCCTGTCAGAGACAAGGGACTTTAGGAGTCTGGCACTGCTTCTTTGTTCTCATTGCTATAGGTAAAGCCCATGTCAGGATGAAACACCACAGATGTAGCCTTCCAAGTGCCTGACGTGATTTCTTACAATTTCTTAAGGGATGTACAGGGTGGGACATTGGTAGATTTACAAATATTGCTTTGAAAACACACCAGGGTTAAAAAAGAAATTAGAATCTAAAAGAAAAACACAAAATACTTGCTATAGATACCTCATCAATGAAGTATTTGAATTATATACTAAGTTACAGATTTTTGACTACAAATGATATATTTGCAGTGACTACAGATAGTATATTAGTACTAGAGAAAGATGAAAGGTGAAACTGATTAAATCTAGTGGATTCAAAATAATGAAATACTTTGGGAAACATTAATATCAAATTTTGGCAGAAGAACACCCAATTGAAGGTGAGAGTTCTGGTCACAGAAGACAGACAGACAATTTGAAACCCATCCCTTTGGATGTCGGTATAGGGAATCTTAATTGGAGTCATATTCCCTCAAATGCAAAATAGAAAGGTGGACTTGATTCTCACATAACTCATAAAAGTGCTCTCAACACCTGCATATACAAATCTGGCCGTTTTCAGTCTCTCTGTAGAACTGGCCTACTTCATACAAATATTTTAAAAGATATCAGAAAGAGATGATGATTTTTAAATGCAGTGACTCTTACAATAACATGGGATGCTGCAGTAAATACATTACCCCATTCTGGAACACCCCACTTTCACACATTTTTCATTGAAAACTCTGAAAGATCATTATGAATTTAACCTGTTACAAAAAGGAACATGTTTTTAAACAACAAAAGTCGCCATGAAATGGGAAAAGTGTTTCCCACATAGCTCATCAAAACTTTCTACTCACAGATTTTCTCCCAAGTCTTTACATTAAGAACAGCCATTAAAATATCAGTATCATATTAAATGATGTATTGTTATGACAAGAAAGCAGTCACTGTTGTAAAAAAAAAAAAAAAAAAAAAAAAAAAAAAAAAGATATATTCTCGGCTCCAGAATATATGGAGTTGGACATGAAGTCTCATGCAATATTCTTATAAAGCATTTACATTAGCATTGCTAGTCACTTGATGAAAATGCATTTTGCTTCATTAAAAGGTTATAAGAAATATTATCTGAAATGAAGCTGGAATTCAAAATCATAATCAGCAAACTAGCAACCCAATAATGAGAAATAATGGCTTTAAATATCAATTGAAATACTCGAAAACTGTGGTTATTTCCATTACATTCCATAAGCCCAGCTTAACGAAGTAAGGAACCTGTTACTTTCACTGCACCTCTGTTAGCCGTGGATTTCCCAGAACCATTAGTTACTTTTCAAAATCTGAATCCTTACAGTATTCCAGAAAGATGCATTATTTGTATATAACAGTGACATCTTCAGCAGCAGATTTGGTATGAAGAGTAAATTACAAAACAAATATCTGTGTTGAAATACTGATCAGGAGGGACATTATATGTGTCACAATAAGTTATATTCAATGATGTTTTAAAAGATATTAATTTGACCATATACTTGGACAAGCCACAATATATACCAATTTTTACCAGACTCCAAGTTTGGTCATTTAATTTTTAGGCAAAGTCAGAGAACAGAAAGAACTCTGAAGCAGTGACCAGCAATTTTAACTATCAAATGCTATCATCCTTTCACCTGTGCCTTTAAGAAGTACATAAGTATTCTACTATCACAGAGAAACTGTAATAACAGAACAGTCCTAATTTACTGACAGACACTTACAATTTATTTTCAAATCAATTATTAGATTATTATTATTTTATTTTAAAAAGCATGTGTAACAAATTTTTTTTAATTTTAAAGAGTGGTTCTTACCTGTTCCTGGAAGGGGGCACTTCTCACAGTTTGGGCCCCAGGCTTTTCCAACACTGCAACAGCAAAGCTGCTTGCTGAGCTGCACAGAAAGAGGATGCATGCATTGCTTTCCTGCACTGACAAACCGGTAGCAGGGTCCTTTCTCTTCAGCAACCATAGGACTATCAGCTGCAATGGAAGTGGAAGAGAGGATGGTACTGTTCACTGTTTCCAACATGTATCTACATGGCTGCTGAATCTATGTTGCTTTATCTTATTTATGCTTTTTTTTCTTATTAATGCTCCATAATTCTATGACTTGTACATGTGTAGAAACAGTATTTTTCATTGTTCCTGTTTTCTAGCTACTAATGTTGTCTGCACTACTATCCAGCCTGATCTCATAGCATGCATTTTGCACTTAATCTTCAAGCCCAGAATGTTAACCAGGAGCTCTGTGCAGAATTCCACTGGGCACACTGCATAGATATAATTTTGCACTGCATACTAGAACACTAGTTAAAATCTGCTATTGTACCACACTGATGGAAGCATTGGATTATCTGCTTTGCTAGGGCAACACAGGAATATAATTTACACTTTAAATAAAACAGAAGTTCTGAAAATTGTTCAAAGTTACTTCTCAGCCCCACATAAAAACCCACATTGGGTTACTGAGATTGTAAAGTAAAATGTCTATTCCTTTCGAAATTAAAAAATTGAGTAAAATAAAAATGATAAGAAGATACCTAATATAATCCACATTCTTTTGGTCATACCTTGAGGTTTAGATTTGAAGATGTTTTGTTTCATTGACAATAAATGGTGAAATGAGCAATACCAATTACTCATCTTCCCTAGCACTTAACACACTAAACATTTTTCTCCCACTTAAATTTCATTGTACTTAACCCGTTTGAACTGCTGCAGTCTGTCTGCTTCAACCTGATTTTATTATACTTCACAAATCTAAGGCAAAAATGTCTATAGCTCAGACTTGGAAAAATATGCAGTTTTGCTTACATCAACACTATGTGTAGCAGTCTTCCACCCCTAAAAGCTCCAATGCTTTTACAACATGGGGATTTCAAAACTCTCAAAGAAGAAAAGAGAGGTGTGTGAGGGAGAGGCCTTTCAGCCTTCCATAAAACCATAATGGAAACTACCCAGGCTAAAGCTGCAAAGACGGAAGAGGAGAGTGTAGGTACAGAGCTGACGTAGGCTGGGGAAATAACAGAAAGGGAAAAAAATGTGAAAAATAATTACACACTGGTGAGAAAGACTCAAGAGGGTAAGAGACTGAATCAGTCTTTTGAAGGCTTTGAGAAAGGAAAAACAGGACAAGAATCTGGATGGCTGATGGTCCAGGGCTTCCAGGAAAGAGACAAAAAAGAAGTATGAGTGCTCAGACTGGCTAAACAAGTTGAATAAGAGAACATGAAAAAAGACAAGTACAGCTTGGAGCAGTAAGTGTCAGTTATAAACTCTCATAATGAATTGCAACTAAGCATCTATTTCAGTACTTAGATCTGCACTATTACTCACCTATGCATCTTGAAAGGGTAGGATCTGGCACAAATCCCAGTTTGCAGGTACATCTGTAGCTGCCCATGGTATTCAAACACTCACCATTAGGGCACACTCCCTGTAACTGACATTCATTGATATCTGTGGAAAAATTCAAAATAATCAGATACTGAAACAGGATTGCACCCATAGGAACATAAGTTCACAATACTTAACAATTGCTGAGACTTGTTTGATGAAGTTTGCTGTTACCAGGCTGGTTGTGACACTGTCTCTTCCAGGGTGTCACTGAATTATTCTCTAATGTCTCATGCATTCAGGTCTCTATCATGTCTGGTATTGGATCCATAATTTACTTACTCTTAGACAATCATCTAGATACCAGCTGTAACCAAGTCAGGCAAACTAGCATTTTATTCCAGGAGACAGTAACAATGTAGGTCTGCACCAATAATGAAAATCTCAGAAAGAAGGAAAAGAAGGGACTGAAGGAAAGCAAAGGCAAGCACAAGACCATAATTTGTCTGTCCTGGCTTATCTCTAAGAAGAATAGCAGAAGCACATTGAAATACATCTACTTAAAAATGTTTATGCACATTAATCCAACACAAGACTAAGCTAGGAAAAATTGCCTACACTGCTGTATAGAGAAGATTTGAGCACAAGTCTGACATTTCAGTCTGCCTTTTGGAAATTAGGTAGTAGTGACCATTAAAGTACATAGCAAAGTACATAATACATATTAACTTTCCTCTTAGTTTTTATGAACTCT
>NW_024884142.1:72159104-72330953 GCF_019232065.1 Centrocercus urophasianus | reverse complement strand
TGGAGCTACGAGATATGGTTTAGTGGAGCTACGAGATATGGTTTAGTAGCTTGTGGTACTAATAGGAATGGGAGGGTGGTTGGACTAGATGATCTTGCAGGTCATTTCCAACCTTGTGATTCTGTGATTCTGTGATAGAAGGTTATACTTTGTGCACTTCCCTATATCTTGTTACTATATCCACACAGCTCCTACCCTGTGCCCTGAAGACCAGGATCATATCTGCCACAGCTATGCATTCCCCCAGCATTAGGGAGTTGCCCCTTCTTACAGATTTGATTAGCTATGCCTGTGCTCTGCATTAATATGAACATTTAAAATGCAAAATTTGTAAAATCCCACAGCCCCCAAACACCAACCTCCCCAACATTTTAAAGGTCTGTTTTTTGTTGTTGGTTTTTGTATTGTTTTGTTTTGTTTAGCTTGAACACTATACCCAGACCAGTTAAAATCTTAACTAAGAAGCTAATTACTACCCTGTTTTTAAGCCTTAGTTTTTAACATGCGGCCCATGGGCCTCTGGGTGCCACTTCTAAGGTGTTTGTAAGTAAGAAAAGCACGTGCATTATCAGTAGGTTTGCATTCACACAGGAAAATTTTTAGAAGCCTGGAGAATGAGAAATATTGAAATATATAATCCAGAGAATGCAAACTTACACCTTTTTGCTACACATGGAAAAGATTTAGCTGCTTATTTTAGATTGAAAAGTATTAGTGGGAACGAAATATATGGAAGGCTTAAAAATGATTAGACTGATAGCATCTGAAGTACATTCCATAAGATACCCAGTGATTTGCAGAAAAATGTCTGAAAGCCTAGTAACAAATATTAATGATATATGTTTTAATTTTCATAGTATTCACATCAATTACAGTAGTGTTTATACCAGTACTCCTGTTACATAATTAGATGACCTGACATCTGGCTAAACAACCAACATATTGCATGTCATTAAAACACTGATCAAATTGCATAGGATAATAATTTGACAGTAGTGGAAAACTTCATTTGCTTATAATAAATAGCTGTGGATTTTTTCCCCAGACAAAAATATTTTCATCTGAAGGATGTAACCTTCATTAACTCCTTCCTTCTCCTCCTCACCTTCCCACACATATATAAATATGTTGTCATCCTAGAAGATTATTTGGGAAACAAGTGGACTAATCTTTTGAAATGTGGTAACCGCCTACAAACTGACAATTAATTAAAGGCAAAAAGTGCCCTACTGGTGTAAATAAATCCTAGAATAGAAAAACCCTTAGGAATTTTACATGCTTCTAGGAATTTTACATGCAATAAATTTGTCCAGAACCAGGCCCTTGAATCCTTTGTGTCTTTTGACACTGAATAATATTTTAAATCTCATTCTGTTTTAGCTAAATTATGCTTTTTGAGTAACCTTTTAAGCAAACTGGTGTGACTGGAACATATTTTAGATAAGAAGGTCATCAGTCTGTATGTACTGAATGTGTCTGTGCTGAATGACATAATTTGTGTTTCTTAAGTATTCACAATACTTGGAGTTTTTTTTATTTGGATTCTGGTATACTTGAAGTTGGTTTTTATTTAATTTTATTATTTTTAATCTAGTTTACTATAGATGATTTACACTTACACCGATGTCCACAGAGGCAACTGGAGCAGAACAAATGCAGTCAGTTAGTAACATCTACCAGTTGACTAGAAGCACACTGAGAGTTTTTGTTATAAGATTTCCACTACTTTCAGCAAGCAGTGAAAACACTTCAGCAAGCAGTGCTGAAAGTGCTAAGAACAGCTCCTTCTGTTTGGCCTAATCTTTCAAAATGCAACAAAAAGGTGTGAGTTACCCTAGCCAGGTTATGAGTTAGTATCTTCTGATGATGGAATTACTAAAAATGCCTAAAAGTTTGTCACAAGCCCTCCTGTAAATGCAGACAATGTGAAGTCTAGTAAACCACACTGGATTTGAGCTAGCACGTAATAAAGGAGCAGAAATACACACCACTTTAAATCAGTTTCTTATTCAGCCTTTCTGACTTCCAGTTATCTTCCCAAGACTGTAAAAAGTAAGTCTGAAAGAAATAGAAAAATTTGGAGTTGCTTTCATATGTCTACTTTTTCTCCATTTCAACCTAATTTAAAATCAGGAGTGTCCTTTTTTTTTTCCATCAAGTTTCAGTTTCTTATATAAATAGTCCGCAAAGATTATTCAGTCTTCATTTTCATGTTCTGAAGCTCACAGTACTATTGAAGCCACAGCAGCCTTAAGCTAGACGATCAGTGCTCAACTCAGATGTCCAACACTGTGTGAACCTCTGTGCATAAAGAGATGACTTTGCAATTTATTCCATTTTCAACTGGACTCTGAAGCGGTGAGCTTATTTTATGCTGTACAGGCTCTCATATGTTAAAAAAAGTTTTGGTTTCGTGGAATGATATCATAGGAAGACTCTCTCATGGTATGCCCGACTATGGGAAAATAAATAAAAAATGTGTCATCAAAAAAAGTGCCAGAGCTGCTTACCAAAAATTCTCTAGTGGATTCCATCAATAAAGGAAAGAGCCTTACTCAGAGTTTGCTCACAATTGACCAGTTCCTGAAGTCTCTAACAAAGATTTCCTTAGGCTCTGACCAGGCAGGGTGTGTGAAGAGATGCAGAAGCAATTCTTCCTGAAGGGACTCTTGTTTGGAAAGTGTCCAGTGCTCGGGATAAGGGAGGAAAGTTTCAGCTGGGAGGAGACAGAGGAAGGAATCTGATTTCTGCATGTCAGTGTTTTCATATTTACCTCTGCTTGGCCTTGCTTGCCATTGTGTAGTGTTTGTTTTAAAAGCGATTCAGAATTTATGGAGTCTTTCAGGAGGATGTCCAGTAACCTGTGATTCATGACATCCTGCAGAAGTTGCACGCTGGTTAATAATACCCTCTCTGTATGGAACTGCGTTTCTGAGCTGTGAAACATCACGAGTGCTGACAAATCATTCCAACCTAATTCTCTTGAAAACCTGTTTCGTGATGTACAGCCCTTTGGAGCACAGGCTGACCCCCAACAGCTTCCAGAGCACTTGGTGGCTGGCTGACAGGCATCACAGAGCCCAGCCCTGCACACACACCAGCCCCTGCAAGGTGTTGGTATTAAAGAGCTTACACACAATGATGCTGCATTATCTGAATAACTGTTGGATTATTTAAACTGCAAGCTTCCAGATTACAGGTTTGGTCTGCAAAACCCCATCAGCATGGCCCTGCTCCCTGCTGTGGAGCAGCCCCAGGGGCCTAGGCCAGGCCAGGTTATCTTACAGCCCACCCAAGTCCAAAGGAAAGTTTGCTGGCTTCGGAGAGCTCTCTGCCTGGCAACAGGCCTAATGAGATTTACAAGTTTGGAGTCTTTGGCTAGCATACTATTTAGATCTGAATTTAAATTACGCTGTTATTTAGAATCAAGAAAATTATTTATTTTACCAACAGTATTAAAAAATTAACATTATTAACACCTAGGGTAATACATATAGAAGTATGCAGTCTCTTAAAGTGAAATGGAAATAAATATGTAGGAAGAAAAGTGGCATTAAAAGCAAGTTACAATAATACTGCTGCCTACAGACAATTAGGGTTCAGGGTTTGTTTTTGGCTCCCAAGGAACTTGCTAGCACTGATCTGCTGAGGTTTGGCAAAGTGTGCCCTTAACAGAAAACCCTGTCTGGACTTCCAACTGACTTACAAGAACATAGTGACAATGACTTTTGCACTTAGGGAGATTTCTTTTCTGCAAAGTAAGAAGGTGGCCATTTCACTGTCCTCAACAGGAATTACCTGAAGGCAAATATTGACCTGGGAGATAAATGCCCATCTGTGCTGAATTACCTCACACCTAAATAACTATTTCCAGGGGGTGGGGATGCAGTAGTTGAGACCAAAGCAGGATCAAGAAATGCTGAACTTCCACATTCCATTTCTCCTTTTGGCGTAATATTGCCATTTTCTGTAAATAGATGTGGCTTAAGCTGACTGGTACAGGATATTGTAAATTGAAACGCTTCCTTAAAAACACAATGCTTGCACAGGTGCAGTGAGATACAGGATGATAGTTATTCAGTGACGCTCATCCTCACAAATATATGTCTCTTGATCCATGTGGCCAGAAGAAACCTTTTCAGCCACCTTTTTTCTTGTCATTGAGAAGTGTAAGATGTTAAGAGTGTTTTCAAACAGGATGACAAAGCTACATCCTGCATGGATTTGAAAGGAATAGATTGCAAAGAGCCTGCAGTAGCCCATAATATCCTTCCTGCTTGGTTGGACCTATCACTGCTGATCTCAATACGGGGAAGTCCCAAATAAATAGGAGCTTTCAGCTTCCCCACTTGTGCTGCATTCCTGATTGGTATCTAAGCCCCTATTATTTGCTGGCCAATGGGGAGGGAAACGCATCATCGATTAGCTCATGGTAGGTTTGAATCAAGGAATGTGAGTATGTGAAATTGCAGCACAGTTAGATCACCATACGCTGACGGCTGCTAAGAATCAGCCTTGCCCTGTTGTTTTTTGAGAATATGTCCCATTTCCTATGGAACAGGGGTATTTCTGGTGCAGCAGATAGGCGCAGGCTGTGCTGAGGCCAAGGGCATGGGCCTGCTCTTGTGTGCATGCCATGCTCCTCCTGACTGTGCCAGGACCTGACCCTCGCCATGAGTAGCTCTCTTCTGGGCTTCAGCAGGCAGCATGCCTCTGCCTTTCTGCCCAGTGCAAAGCTAGGAAGCGATGGGCAGCCCACATTCAGGAATCAAATGTGTTTCCGGGTCCACCCCCAGGCCCTCAGACTTGTTCTACAGTGACATTTTGGACTGATCATGACTGCCACCCATCTCCATGTTCAAAGTATGCAAGCCACTCCTCAGAGCTCTTTAACATCACACCTGAAAAGCTCCTTCCATCCACATGGAAGCTTCTTGACTGTCCAGTAGGGATGACCCTCTAGGACTCAGCCTTACTTCCCTTCCAGCAACATGAGCTGTAATTAGGGGCAGGTCAGCAAAGTGAGGTGGGTGGGAGGCAGGACTGGGGCATTGCCTGACAGCCCCAGAAGCTCCTTGCTCTGGCAGTTCTGAGCAGGCCAGGACCCACTTTGGGTGCTGGTGTCCTTCTGGCTCTGGGAAGAGCAGTGCAAGGAGCACATTGTGTGACATGCTGCCTGCAGGGGTGGCAGAAATATGTCATCCCCTCGGCTGCCATGGGGCTCAGCTGCAGTCACCCTGAGGGGAAAGCTGGAGCTGCATCTGTGGCTAATTGCGGGGATTTATATGCCTTCTCTTAACTATCTCCATGGTGGCACAGTTGCTGTGTAACTCTTATCAGAGCTGCTCACTCCTACTTATAGTTCACATGTATCCTTTGCTTTCACAGTTTTTGTTTTTCCAAGTTTCCAAGAGGATTCCATGTGGTTTCTTGGGACAAGAGACTCCATCAGCCACTGTGTCTTTTGCTAATATTATTTTTGACAACAAGTGAACAGTGACTGTTAGTATTCATTTCCATAATGTAGGTCTCATAAAGAAAGTGGCGTAATCAAATAATACCTCATTTTGTGTTGCTTATTTGATGGAAGGGAGGAGTCGAGATAATTTGCCGCTTCATCATCCTCCTAATTAAAAGTCTGGTGCTTTTACCCAGAACGCCCATTTGTTACTATTAGGGTGGTACAATGCCAGGTCAAATTCTGACAAAGTGCAAGTCTTTTAATGGTTGGATTCTGCTATTGTTAAGAGTAGTGCAAATCAGAAGAAAACTCCACTGATTTTAAGGTAGCTGTGATGCTAAATTGTCAGCAAAACTGAATCTTATTTATAAGAAAAGATGTAATGTTAATGTCTGCCTTATGTTTGTGGATGGTTTCATTTGAAGAGGTACAAAACAGAAGCTCAGGATTACTGAATTCCTATTTCCCAAAGCATATACAGTATCCAGATTTTCCTCTAATTTACATTTGGATAACTTCATAGATTTGTGGATAAAAAGAAAATGAAAGAATGTGCACTAAATAGAGAACTTTGGATTTTATTTGTTTAAAAGCTATGTCTTAATATAACAAACTAAGCTAAGGAACTGACATGAAAATCAACTTTTAAGTGAAGACAAATGCACTTTAATAAGTATTCTTTGTAAAATATCCTGAATCTGGTTGTATATCATAGGAAGCTATTCATTATTTTTAGCAATGATCAAGTGGTTCTAGATAAAAGGCTTAACGCTGGACTTTGAAGGTACTGTTGTTTTCATTAGTTGGAGAGATGAACTGGATCAGACCTGATGAGTCATTGCATGAGCGTGCAGGAATGTTGATCCAGCTGCATATCGGGATTCTCAGGTGCGCATTTCTTGTTCAGAATTAAGAGGGAAGCATTACACATTCAATAGATTTTTACTAGATGGAGAATGTTTTCTCCTATGAGGAAGGACATGTTAGCCGAACTCCTCATGGCAGCAGCGTACAATACATACTGCTGATGGAAATACAATGATTTCTGATCTGCTTTGACTTTCTATCTTAGTTCCTTTTTTTTGTAGTCCAAAGATAGTAATGCAACAGTGAGCAGGACCCAGTCCTAAAGAACTGTTTTTGCCATTTTTACCTCTAACTTACAGTGAAAGAGAAAGTTAATGTCTCGGAAAGGGAGGTAGCCAAAGTTGAGGAACTTCTCACCTACAGAAGTTTGCAGAGAGCGTATGCGAAAGATATGAGCTATTGTTACTATTATTTTTATATGGAAATGTTTAGACTTGGATCCAGTGAGCTCTGCAAAGGTCTCTGCCTACAACATCCAGAAACACTTCTAGTGAAAATTATTGAAGATTATGTTTCATTTTAAACTCCATGCATCGTTTAAGTGTTTCATATTTTTGTCATGTGTCTTGTAAATTGTTTGGTATTCATTCAGAACAATTGCTAAGATAATTTCTAAGGTGTCTTATCCTGCTGCTGCTAAGATTTCTTGTACGTTCTAAGCGAGAAGAATTATTGTTGTATGTTTTTAGTGAGATTTTTTGACCTAGGCAACAGAAATATGTGAACTGCAATCAAGGAAAATTATGCAATGAATCTGAATTGAATTTGATCCAGTTCTAGTCATTAGTAGCTGATATAAGACAGGCTTTTGATTTCATGATTTAATTAGTTAGTAGGGAGACACACTTCTGCAGAAAATCATTTTAACTTTATATTTACATGCTTTCCAATTGCAATAGTATGCATTAGCAGCTGTGTTTGATAGAACTGCCATTTCTGGCACATCCTCTGGCTTCTTGCTTGCTGTTTCTCAGCATTTTCCTTTCTCTTGCATGGAAGTCTTGCCTGGACAAATTTTGATCACTTTCTATACTCATCTGGAGATTTCAGCCTTCACAGAGACAGTTCTTTGTGAAAAGTCAGGCCCTGTTTTGCATATAGAATCACAGAATCGCCAAGATTGGAAAAGACCTCCAAAATTAGTCCAACCATCCACCTATCACCAATATTTCCCACCAAACCATGTCTCTCAGTACAACATCTGGATGTTTCTAGAACACAATGCAGTGTACTGACACGTGAGCTGACAGTTTAGGACCTGCTGTGTATAAAGGAGTCCTAGAGAAGCAGAGTATGGATACATGGTAGTGAGCAGGGATGTATATATACCCCACTCACATGATGCCTGCTTCTACAGCAAGTATGGGATAGGCCCCGCATGCACTATGCAGCCACATCAGACTTGTAAAAGCAGTTTGACACAGATAGGGAAAATCAGATTCAACTCGTGAGCTGGTTACTGGGCATAACCACTCTGTGGTTGGGCAGTATGTCTGGGAAATCCTGGAGATATGTGTGATGTTACCACACAGGGATGAAGTATCTGTGACAGAGTTTGGCTGGTTCTTTGCTCATTGTGTGAGAACACCTACGTAAACAACTCTAACTCCATACTTGCAGTGTTCATTAGCCTTGGCTTTCCTCAGTGCTTCCTTAAAGCCTTTGGCCCAACTTTTGTATTGTATGTTTTTTCACAGAACTGCTAGAGATTTTGAACTCTGCTACCTTCTGTGGTTTAATATATCTGTGAATACATTTTAGATATTTTAATTATATTTGGAATTTCAAAGAAATCCTGATTGTCTCCTGTGACAAGATCAGTCATTACTCAGCTCACTAAGCACATGAATGTATAAACCTCTAAAGTGTAGCCGAAATGTTGAGGTATAGTTCCTTTCTCAACTGACTCATTTTAGATGGAATTCAGCATAATCAGACACTATGTATTTTTAGATTTACGTAATTATATAAGCACTGCTAAGACTACAAATAAAGCCTTATATCATTATGAAACAGTAATAACAGTCCAAGAAAAGCTCCAGCTTACCAGAAGAACATTCACTTATGGAAGGAAAGATAAATATTTCTAAGACTCACATCATAATTTTAGCCATATCTGAAAGAATATTTTTTTCTTTTCCAGTTTATCTTCTAGCTTTGTTAATTAGAAGTTATGGTTCTTGCCCAGAGGAACTCTGGTTTCCACTTAGCTATAATTTCAGTGCATGCATGGAATGCAGCCCTCTATGCAGAATGAGCATGCTGCCCTGTGGCTTTCTTATGGCTGGAGATGTGCTTGTCTTATCAGTGAGCTACAGGTGAAAAAAAATCACTGCATCCTTCACTCTTACTGATGCACGGGATGGATTTGTACATAGGTAGGGCTAGTGGTATCGTTTACACATAAGTGTGTCAAAAATATGTTTCCCTGTTAATGATAGTTGGATTGGTGCTTTTTGCATGCTTTTGATTCATTAACATTTTCATTCTAATTTTTCAGTCAAGAAGGGGTTCCCTATCCATTCTTTTCCTGAAATAATATAATATAGGATTGAATTTTAATATTAAGAGAAAGGAATCATCTTTTTCCAAGATGATAAATTGTAAAGAATTTAGCTAGATTGCCTGTCTGGAATGTTTTCTTTAGAATAATGAGTGGATTTATAAAACTTCCAGCTCCCCCCACCCCCATCTGTAAAAGCAGTCAGAATAACGGGTAGATCATACCGATTACAATTCTACCAGGAGCCGTTTTTGCTATGCAGTTTATTTTGTGCAAGTGCAAAATTCAGGCATCCAAAAACAATAAGACAATTTCTCCCCAGACAATGAGATTTTAAGTAATAAGAATGTTGATACTTTTTTCATTCCTTGATGTTATAAACATTTGGCGTGACCTTCTACCTAGTCTCTGTCTATTGCTCTAAAAACAGCCTGTGATATTGTATTTCATTTGCCTTAAAAAAACTCTCTGTCCCAGGAAACTCAGCAGATCTCTGTAACATAATCAGTTTCCATGCACTTTTACTCAAATAAAAAGTATATATTTAAATAAGAATCATTTGACATGTGCATTAAATTTATCAGTGCAGGTTTTCTTATAAATATGCCAATGTCTGTTTATACAATATGCATATTACTATAGATACTTAACGCTGTAAGCTAGGTACTTTATTTCTTCATTTAGCCTTGCCAATGCCAGCTTTTTACAAAAGTGGAACCAAGCCTTCAGGTCACCCCAGAAATGACAGTAGTAGAAAATAAATAGAAGTTTACTCTTTTTTTCATGTCTTTCATTTTTTTGTGAGGGTCTTCATAACTTATTTAATAGTTTTATGTTTTCATGCCTTTTGCTGAACAGGAACTTATTTATTCCATGAAACATAGTAAATATGTTTCATGGGTATAAATATGCAGTGACAGGCTATGTTGATGGCTCTGTTTCAGTTGTAACTTCATTTAAAGTGTTCATGATTTCTATGCTGATAACTACATAAAATGATGCTGAAAGTGATGTAGAGAGAAAGATCTAACAACCAGGCTACAAAGGGCTTGAGAAACTGTTACAAAATCAGTGTCTTCTTCAAATCAGTGTCTTTTTTCTTTGTCATTTTAGGTATAGATTCCAGATTTTTGCACGTATTTAAAATACACAGAATAAATCTGAATGAATAGTGAAATGCAAAGAAGGATTAAAAAGCAAAATGTTTTTTCTTCTATTTCCAGTTCATTGCATCTCGAATGAAGAATAAACTTGCTTAGAATGGAGTTAAGCAGAGGGGTCATCTAGGATGTCTCGTACTGTGTATAAATCAGAAACACAGGCATTTGCGATGCTTTGTGTTATCTGTAAACACAGTAAACAGTTCTGAAAAAAGTTACTTTTTTGAAAAGTGACTCAAAAGTAGATGTGAAAATCATTGCCCAATCTATGACTTTGCAATAAATTCTATACCTGAAGCAAATTTGCTCTGGTACAGTCTGCGTGTTTCAGGCATATTTAGTGTGAATTATGAACAAAGATGTGTTTGAACAACTGGATACATTCTTCTGATAAATCAAAATCAGTGCAAGTTTCAGTAATAACAGCAGCAGCATTGGGTTTTGTCCCCTGTCCTCCATTCCCCCACTGAAAATTCAGGACCTGATTCCAGGCTGGCTGGAGCCAGCACAAGGATTTCCATGCTGAACTAAGACTTGCATTAGGATTGCAGCACCTAAGTGAGTCATTCAAACTGTCCTTACACTCCCTTCTTTCCCCTGTGGGGATGCACATTTATGGAATTATCAGTAAATGAGTTTTATGATCATTTTCAGAAATTCCTTCTCCTTGCAACAGATTTCTTCTTTCATTAATCTTAACCCTATACCTATATTTCAAATATATGTACATGTGTACATATGTATATACATATGTATATATCTCATTATATACCAAGGGCTTTTAAGCAGCAGTAACATAAGAGTTGTTTAGTCCTTGTACTGAGTACTATTAAACCTTGGCATGTACTGAAATCAGAACTCCTGACTGAACCTTGCAAAACTCCCAAATCAGACATTGCATCTCTGGCAGAATAGATGGTTACTGTGTATTTACCAGCTAAGTGAAGGTGATTCTGATAATAAGTAAAACATATCTTGTAACTGAAGCTGTCTAATGATGTCTTTCAGCATTTTCAAAGAGCCCTGTGATACCTGCAGCTCAGCTACTTTCCTATATTTGATCCAGATCTTTTCAGCTCTATGTGGATAAATGTTTTAGGATGTTGCTGCTGTTTTTCCTGCTGCAACCGATCTTCCTGAAAAAAGTGATTACTGATTAATACTTCACTTTTTTTTTATTATTATTAAAAGCACATTTTATTGTTAATTGATTATTAGGTCATTATTAACTGATCATCAATTATCAACTTATTTATCCTCATCATACCTCTCTGACATTGTAGTGACTTCCCTTGTATGGATGGAGAAATTTGAGTGGGTGAGATTTACCTGATAGCAGATTCTGATTAAGTGGTGAAGTTCAGACCTCAAATTCTTCAGCACATTGTCTTCAAATTGGCAGTTAATAATTTGATAAATGTATATAACTGAGTAAATGTGAATAAAAATTTAGCCAGTCTTCACTATAGAGGATATTTTTTAATTAGTCAGTTACTGATTGAATTTGATCTGCCTGATCCTAAAGCCTGAAGTTTGGACATGGCTGTTTGGATTTTCACATTACTTACAGTTTACATGATTGCTTCCACCAAGAGAAGATAAATTGTTTCCTAAACAGAATTGCTGAAGTTCATTTTACATTCAATACGCACTTACAGACAATTGGAAGTGATACCATGAGTAATCTGTGTCTTTGGACATGAGTATCTCCTACCCTAATCTCAGGTTACAGTGCTGTCATGCACCTTGGTAGAACAGATGGATCACACTGCGTTGTCCCAGAAGTCCCTGAAAAACAGAAAATATGAAAGCAAAACCCAACTTGTCTCTATAGCACAATCTTACCTCTGCCTTTCCCAGGTGATGACACCCCTTGCCGCAGACACAACAGCTTCACAGACAGTGTGGGACACTTTGGAAACCAATGCCAAGGCACAGTCTTGAGTGCTAAGCTCTTACCGCTTACCTCTTCTCTTTGTTGGGGAGAATTTCCAGCTCAGATCAATAACAGTGGACAGGATAGACTTCACACAAGCCATCTCAATATTGGTAAATAGTATTTTTTCCTTTCTTCTCTGAAAATTACACCTGGGCTACTGCCTTCCTTCTGCCCTCACTTAATCTTGAGTCCTTTGTGCAGGATGTGTCCAGCCTGCTGGCCATTTCTATGCTGATAGGAGAGCTTGTATACCTCTTCAGGCACAATCTACAGCATTAGGTATTTACCAAAACTTTCCTTCATCTATGTGACTACTCCTGCTCTTGTCACAGGCCCAGCTCTGAGGAACTGACATTTGTTTTGTTCACACAGCCCCATGGCTGTGGCTGGACTGAAGGCAGAGGTTCTGTAGTTCAAACCATCACAACACAACCCCTGTATGAGAAATTATTTCAGCCCTTTTTATGTTTACTTTCCAGGCTTTTTATATCCAGCAGCTTAAGCATACCTGAAGCATTTTTCCTAAGAACATCAAGCTGAGCTGGAGAAGTACCTCCGATTCACAGCCTGTGGCTGTGGCTATATGGTAAGGACAGGCAGGGAAGGAAAGGAGAATATATTCAGATGGAAAAAGCTAGTGTGGAGCTGCCTTCCCCTCTCAGCTTTGGCTGGTCGGCATTTTTCACTAAGTTTGGCCTGGGATTGTGAGGCAGGAACCTCTGACCTAATCACTCATCAGCTTTATTTGACCACACTCGGTCTCCTTCTTCAGAAAACATGATTACTGGGTCCTAAACACTTCCTAGAGTCTTTCATCTTTCTTCTATTTAATTAATGCTAATTTCCTTGATGGTACTTCTAAAGTACAGTTGGAGCCTGGATGTAGATTATAGAGCACTTTACAATGTCAGCACTAAATCAGACAGAAACGATGAAGCAAATAAATATGAATTTCCTGAGACTTGTGAAGGGTAAAATTTTATCCTGCAGTGCATTAGTGCCCTTGAGATTGTGTAACGCTATAAGTCATGGAGTTATCATGACAGTTTGTTACCTGGAAATCCTCTTCCTTTATTCCATGTACTTACTTCATTTTTGTAGACAAATCAGTTTGACACATGTTAACCTGAAACAATAACTTTTGCCTTTCATAGAGTTTTCAGGGTAATTTTTCCCAAAGAGCAAAGGGTAACATAAACTTGTTGAGAGAAATGAAGAGGGACTGAAACCATCTTCAAGAGTCTTATTTTGAGCCCAGTGCCTATCTGAGACAGAAGTGAAGATCATTTTAAAACTAAGAAGTTCATTCAGCTTATATTGTAGCAAGTAGGATATCACTGAATCCATGCCAAGATAATTGCTCTCCATTTTAGTGATATTTACCTTCTGTAAGAAAGGTATATGGATTATTTTTTAAAGTAATGTTTGACTCCACAATATGACTCAAGTCAGATCATGCAGCCAGCATTGTTGCACATACTGCTGGGAAGACATATGGAGATATATGACCACTTGCACACTTTATAAGGTGTGTTTGTGGGTGTACATGCATAAGTATGATTGGAATTTGAAGATCAAGTTCTAAAGCTGTGTCCTAAATACTCCAAAAGCCAGATACTGTGGCTCACTCTGAAACTCCAGTAGCCATTGCACTGCATTGTCTGATCACTTCCAGTGGAAAGCTGATGTGAAATACTGGCTTGGTTTATTACTATATTCTTATCACTTCTGTCTGATAATTGAGGGATCTAACCAGGGAATTCCTACCAGGGATTTCTCAGCTCTGCTATTCTAAACAGCATCTGTTTGATGGCAATGCAGGCAATCCGGTACAGTTTATAATGACTCAGATTACAATTGTAATTCTCAGTTACAGAGTTGGCTCAATTTCTGTGTATCTCTTGTTACTGACAAATACCTCAGTAGATCTTCCTAGCTAAAGTACAATACCTTCTAAAATTCATTCTAGGAACTAAAAAAAACAATGAACAGATATATCCTTTGCTCTGAAATAATACCAACTTCCTCATGTTTTTACCTGATTTTTTACATAAATTATAAAATAAGATGATCAGAGCACGGATATATAAATATAAGAAAAATCATATGGTGAGCTTTCTCCAGAAATGTATTTCTGAGCCACTAAAAATGACAATCATTTCATCTTTAAAAATAAGAGCTTAGTGTTGGTGACAACAGTGCCCCAAACCTCAATTATTTTCACTGTAGATTATGACATGGACATTTTACAAAACCTATGTGTTGTTTAGTTTTAGATCCTCCACCCTTTTGATGAAATACAGTAGCTGGCACTTGTACTGAAAAATTCATTAAGTATTTCCATATTGGCTTCCAGCTTGTCTGGTGCTTTTACATGGCTGAATATAGTGCATCTTTGTGCTTTACTAATGGTCTTAGCTTCAGGACAAGTCCAGGTTTTATGCCACTGCAAAATTTTCTTACAAACTGTGGCAGAAACAAAAACTTGCATACATATAGAAGACCATTTTTGATGAAGTTGAGTCACTTTCCTTAGACAAAAGCTGAAAGAAGAATTTCTTCCATTTAAAGAAAGAATTAAATATTTGTTTCAAGTCCTAGACGTTTTAGCAGTTGCAAAATTGAAAAGAATGTGGAAGGTTGTTAACCTTTTTGGCTACACAGACCTCCTTTTGACTGTAGGATGGCAGGTAACACTATGAATACGGCAGATGCAGAACTACACAGAAGGGTTACTAGTTGTGGATGGTGCAGCCAAACCACTGTCAAGCACTAGTGGAGCCTTTTCAAGAGAGCTACAGGCTCCAGGGATGGGAAATGTGCCATCCCAATCACTCCAGAGTTACCTCAAGATCTGAAGGCTGTGTGCTGTGCGTCTCAACATTTAATACCCTTACTGCCCTGGCATCCAGGAGTCCTCTAAAACAGCAGTGCAAATGCATCTCTGAGGCTTGAGTAAGGCCTTTCCATATTTCACAGTGTGTTCAGAGCACGTGGAGGAGAAGAAAAGCAGCTGTGCACAGCTCTGTGTACAGGCAAAGGGTGTTTAATTCTTTCTTATGCAGGGGAGGATGTGGCTCTGTCATTTTAATTCTCGTTTGTACAGATTAACATGTCTTTTGAATCGAAAGCAATTTGAGAAACTGCTTAGGAACTGCCATTTTTAAGAGATCTTTAAATTACAAAAAAGTTTCAAAGGAGATCTGCCTGATATTGTCACCCCTGAAGCAGAAAGGAATAAGCATGTGCTTTGGTTTCAGCTGCAGTATGTCATAAACCGAGGTAATGTCTTAAACCACTGGTAAAATTTTGTGAATTGTGATACTGAACCAGTGGGTAAGTTGTTACTGAAGTAATGACATGATTTCCTCCGTGCCATCTCCCTTGGCTCTGGCAGCCAGGCACAGAAGAATTTTCTGACATTAACGTCTCAATTTGCCAAATGGGACCATATCCTAATTGACAACAGGAAGATCTCATGGAACCGAGCATTTTATTGGCAGCACTTCTGGCATCCATCATTTAAGAAAGATTGTAAGCTGCAAGTACCGAGGACAAGAGGAGAGAAGGGCAGACAGATTGATCTCTTTAATCATATCTGTGAAATTCAGTACAATAAGAGGCAAGGAAGGAGTCACTAATTTAAACTGACTCGAACAGATTCACCTTATTTTTGTTTGTCACCACATCAAATCTGTGCTATTTCAAATATGCTCTTCCCCACACACTCACCTCAAACTAAAATCTATCCTCCTACCTCAAAGTTTCTAGGCTTCAAATAGAGAAGACTGATGTTCTCTGTTCTTTGGAAGAAAAACCTGAAGGTCTCCTTCAACTCATACGAGATGAAAACTTACAGACTGACTGTTCCTAGCCTTGACCAGGTCACAAAATGAAAGTCAGACAAAAATGGGAGATCACATCCTAGGTGTTAGTTTAATAGAGGGAAGGCCTTTCAAGGGGAGAGGAAGAAAGTTATTTTTGCTTGCTTATTTTGAAGTAAAATGTTGCCTAGTTACTTTGTAACATTCCAAAGGGGAGAGGATGTGACCAACGTGGATTCCAGCAGGAACAGGAAAGTAATTGTCCCCCTGTGCTCAGCACTGGTGAGGCTGCACCTCGAGCACTTTGCCCAGTTTTTGGCCCCTCACCGCAAGAAAGACATTGAGGCCCTGGAGCAGCAACAAAACTGGCGAGGGGTCTGGAGCACAGGGCTTATGAAGAGCGGCTGAAGGAGCTGGGATTGTTCAGTCTGGAGGAGGCTCGGGGGAGACCTTACTGCTCTCTATAACTACCTGAAGGGAGGTTGTAGTGAGCTGAGGATCGGCCTCTTCTCTCATGTAACTAGTGATAGAACTAGAGGGAATGGCTTTAAGCTGCGCCAGGGGAGATTTAGGCTGGATGTTAGGAAATACTACTTCTCAGAAAGAGTGGTCAGGCACTGGAACTGGCTGCACAGGGAGGTGGTGGACTCATCAACCCTAGAGGTGTTCAAGGTGCATTTGGACAATGTGCTGAGGGACATGGTTTAGTGAGAACTATTGGTGATTGGTGGATGGTTGGACTGGGTGGTATTGTAGATCTTTTCCAACCTTGGTGATTCTGTGATTCTGTGATTCTTATTTGTATTTCCTGACTGCCTTGCAGAAGTGAATGTCTTAAAATAGTTTTGTGCAGAGTGGCTGCATAGTTAGCCTGGACTGAGGCATAAAGAAATGAAAAAGGAAGTAGCAGTGCTTGAGTAGAGAATATAACTGAATATTAAAACGTGGGCTTTTTAGATCAAGAATTGCTTGTAGAAGGTTCTGACATAAGGTCTGCAATAGAGGGACTGACATGCCTTTGATGACAAAGCTGAAACACTTTTCCCGAGAGTTCCTTCCTCAATATTGCAAGAAAATAACTTTAATCTGCTTTAATTAGAAAGCTAGATAAAGATCCAGATAGCTTTTGTTTTTTGTTTTTTTGTTTTTTGTTTTTTGTTTTTTGTTTTTTTACTTTACTTGAGTATGTTCTGAACACCAGCAGCCACTTGCTATGAATAACCAGAATTCAGGAACTTGCCGCGTGTTCTTCAGCACCATCTACTGGCACTTCCCTTATCACCACCTGGGCATTGCATCATCTACAGCCCTTGAGTCACTTTAAGAATAAAGGAGCAAAGTAAAATCCTCTAAGACACTGTCCATACATAATAAACCTAAAGACTAGCTCGGCTGAATTGGTGCTTAACTAGATACTGATTCTTACACAAAATGTAGTACAAATCAGCCTACCTACAAGCAATACATTTGACTTAATGGGAATAACGTCCCCTGGCAAAAGCGTCATGGAGATAAAGTACACAAAGACAAATAAGAGCAAAACATAACTCCTGAGGTGATGAGAACACCTCTGGGCAGGGAAAACTGTGCAGGAGATGTGTAAAGATATTAAACAGGAGAAGGGCCTTTGGAAGCAGAAACTGGACCTGTATGTATAACCTGAGAGCTGTGTTTTAGTAATGGCATTCTTGAACAAAATTTGACTGTTATTATTAGATTCTGCAATACTCCAATTTAAATATAAAACTGATTAAGAGGGAAGGATGACTGTGGGCTCTTTTTCTAGAAGGCTTTAGATGAATAAAGTGAATTCTGACCCTTCTGATTGGAGCAGCACTACGTAATCCAGTGGGACAAATACAGTACTGGGATTACTGGCAGTCTCTACTGTCTTCAGAAATGGTGGCATGAAAGCAAAAATGAAAACAAAGTTTGGAGCATTTCTGTAGCTACTGTTAATCACTGACATCAAAAACATTTACTGATTTGCTGCAGTGAGTGAATCTTTCCCTTTTCTGACAGCAGAGTAAACCCAAAATGAAACACAACTGCTGGTTTAACCCTAAAATGTGTCAGTAACTTGGATATTGCTCAATTTTCAATGTACATTTCAGTATTAATTTCACTGATAAAAAAAATGATGCACTAAAGCCATTCCAGATAGCCACAAGTGAATGAACAGTTGCTGCTGTTTTTGAGTATGAAATAATAGCAAAGAAAAATGGTATAACAGGATGTGCTAATGACAGAGTGGAGTAAATACTTATTCAGCCTCAATGTTTTTTCTGTTTATTTATTTAGAGCTCTCCCTTCACTGATTTAAAAAAGGTCAGTGAAGCAGTACAGACAGAGGTAACAGCCACACGTTGTTCCAGGGGAGGTTCAGGTTGAATATTAAAATTAAAATATTCTCAGAAAGAGCAGTGAGGCAGTGGCACAGGCTGCTCAGGGAGGTGGTGGAGTCTCTGTTACTGAAAGTGCTCAAGAGACACGTGGATGTGGCACTGAGGGACATGGTCAGTGGGCATGGTATGTATGAGCTGATGGTTGGACCTGATGATATTAGAGGTCTTTTTCAACATTAATGATTACATCATTCTGTCATTCTGTGATACTTCTCAGCATGGACCTCTAAATCATCTAGCCCAATGAAAATCCACTGATTAGTTTTCTATACCTCACAACCTCCTCTTCTTAAAATATCTCTAATAAACATTATGCTTGTAGCATCAGCAGAATGTTAAAAATTGAATATTTTATTGTTTTAAATATCTAATTTAACAGCACCAATGTCTAAAAGATTGTTCAAAATTGTCAGTTTAGACTCATGAAAACACAACTGAGATAAAATCTCATTTAGCATCTATACTTGCCTTTTCTATTGCTGCAAAAGTACTACTATTTGCTAAGACAGAGTAACACCGTAGCTAGCTCTGCCCAGGGATTCCAGCAAGCTGTAGTTCCCCGTGACATCTATAGATTTGTGAGTTTTGTAAATGTTTTTGGGAAATATTATTTCTGTCCTCACAAAAACCTAAGATACCCCAGTCAATGGCTCAAGCTCTGACAGAAATGGCAAAATATGTGGGCAACAGTTTCACACAGAAAACATCAGTGGACAAGCAGAACAAGGGTAAAGCAAGACTGAATGACAAGCACGGTAAAGGAGACAAAGGTTTCAAACAACAAATGCTATTAGTGCTCTTCTAAAATACAATTGATAAAGAAGGAACAAAGACATTAAGATAAACTATCAAATAAATATCAAATAAAAATACAAATGATAGGTAAATTGTCCCCAGATTTTTTTCTAGAATTGATGCAGATCAAGCTGTTTACTATTTTTATACTTCTTTAAAAAGGCTAAAAGAAAACACCAGAGTATGCTTTGAGGATATGAAACATCCAAGAGGCTCCTCTGTTGCAGTGCACTTTTATGATGTTTCTAAATTTAGTCATTTTAGCAAATATGATCTCAGAAATTTGCTACTGTACTTAAGATCTGAAGTTGGCAACACATGGTTCCAGATGGCTTTTATACAGATCCAGGATGCCCAGATAGAGCTGAAGAGTGTTTGGTGACCATATGGATGAATGAGCTGCTTGTAGATTTTGCAAGATACTGATAGCATCACTCTTCTGGCAAAACACAAACTACTTGTTCGTCTTTATAGGAAATGAAAGCACAGACAAGAGTTTGTCACTCTTTTTTACAGAGACCACAATGTGCACCAAAGCATTTCCTTGTAAAGTGAATCCTGCAACTTAGGGACAGAAACATAAAACAGTGAAACTCCACAGCTGGAGTGCTGGGTTAGAACTTGGCCAAGAATTGAAAATGGAATGATATTATAACTCCGAAGAGCTACAAATCAGTGTGTCAGCCACTGTTAAAATTTGGACTTTAAAAGCAATTCAGTGTGCTAACTGATTCAAAACTATTATGTCCTTTACTCTCTGGAGACAAGTCAAAGCCTGACATTAAAGGGAGTGTCATTACTTGGTCTGAGAGTAATCACAGACAGATTTGTAGGGCACTGAGTATTACTACCTGAGCAGATGGCCTGTGGTAATAACAGATTTTAGCTCTTATTCACTTAGAGCATTCAGAACATTGCATGTGGTATACATATATCTTGCTAATGCAAGCATAATATCTTGTGTAATGCAAGTGAAGAGTAGAAAAGCCCAGAATAAAATTAAGGTAGAGTAAAGTCTGCCTCCTATGTACACATGTGAGGAACAGTATTTTTCCATGTGCATCAAGTTCATCCAAGAACTACAATGAAAAGAATGTAACTTCATGTCAATAAGGCCAAAAGCTTACGATAAGGAGTTTTTATAAATTTTCCAGTGTGAAGACTTCTACCTCCAGTTTGTGTGGGCACATCATGTACCCAGAGGATGCATATGCAGAAAGAAAAGGACCCCTAGCCTGTCCTCATCCAATGCTAGGGGCCCAGCCAGCTGTCTTGCTGCCAGGTGTCTGAGCACAGCATAATATCATAGGGTAATCACAGCTGCATCCTAGTGACAGGAGCATTTTTTTGTAGATGGATGGGATATAGGAGGAACTGGAAGAATTTTCTAGTAAACAGTACTAATGAAGGAGTGTTAGGGAGATCCTATTGGGAGACCATAAGAAATACTGCCTTTGGGAAGAAAGTGAAGTTGGAAGTTTGTATTCTGAGTGACAGGTAAAGGGCTGTCTGCACAGCTGATAAATTGGTTCTACAATCTCTAGTAGCTGGCATTCAATAAAGTAGTTCATTCATTGAGTTCATTGAATTCTAACCAGTAATTTAGGCATTCAGCGTAGTTGCGTATGTCTTAGTCTGCAGATCTGCCCCTCAGTTTCAACAGACCTCCACACTCTGACACTTCAAGGCTCCGCAAAAGAGAAGGGAGTAAATACAAAGTTTGTAAAGCCCAGTTCAATCAACAGTGCTACTAGGTATGATTTTATGAAAGTGAAGAACATTCAGTGACATTGCCTATTTATGTTTTAATGAACAGAATGCTTTATCTTGGAGGATTTTTCACACAGAACAAAGAGAATGGAGGCTCTTACAGTTATTGCAACAGGGCTGTAATACATAATTCAGTGACACTACAATGTTGGCAGCTATCTTGCTCTCTCTTGAATATGGCACATAAAATAGACCTATTAAATAAGTTACCTAATGGAAATTTTGTCTCACCTGTAATTTCTTGATTTATTTTAGACAGTACTTGAGGGAAAAATGTACAACTAGGGCATGTTGATACTTCAGTATATCATAGCAGATGGTCATGGCAATTTGAAAGAGTTCTGAATTTAGAGAGAAGTGGTTTTTTGCTTTTATTTCCTAGCAACCTGTAAAAATTGGGATTTTTGCCTTGCTGTCATTTGTGCTCTACTAACTATGAATAGGAGCTTTATTGCCTATGCTTCATTAACTATGAATCTGAGCTTTAAGTCTCAAAGGGATGACAAGCCAGCACATAGTAAGCACTAAAATAGAATTGCAATACTATCCTAGAAAGCAAAAAGAAACAATAAAGCTAGCATTTTGTTGTCTGACAGTATTACTGCAAAGTCCAAACACGTTTATTCAAAAAAGTACTAATTTATTAGTAGTAAAAAATTTTCTTATTAACTACATCATTCATCTGAACATTTTCAAGAGTAATTTTTTTCAATTTTCTATATTTCTAGAGACTGTACAAATGAGCGAAATAGTTGGAGATGCCCTGCTAGGATGGGTAAGTAAACCTTTTTTGGCAGACTAAGTTGTTTAATATTCTCATTACTATAGTAAGCTAGTTGCAGTTCTTGCTAAGGGTGAAGAATGAAGGACTTTCACGGATGTTCAATAGAATTTAGTACTGAAGTAAGAGCATATGAGTAATTTTTAGTAATGTTGGATGTATTCAAGTTCGAAGAGTGGAAATACTGAAGTCATTTGATTTAAAATTTACAGAATACCCAGCTAGAATATACTCTCGACTGATTGTTAGTCAATGGAGCATGTCAATGTGCAGTCTGCAAACCAATTACAGGAGTGTTCTTGAAACAATCAGGTAACAAAAATTCAGTTATACTTTTCATTAGAAGAAGAGAGGATCATCATTCAACCCCAGGCTACTTCTGTGCATGTCATAGGTTTATGAAAATAACTTTTGGTACAGTCAGTGTATTTCAAATGCTGACTGGATTGCTAAAAGCCAGTTAAGAAAGGCTGCCTTCCCTGTGACAGAAAACAGGAAGAAACCTGTTCAACTGTAGTTTGACTGGGAACATAACTGGTGAAGTACTCTGATAGAGACTGGGAGAGCTGGACCTAGACTGCAAACCTAGACTGCAAGGCTCTGGGTGGGTTTTCCAGCTGTGATGAATGTGGAGAAATGTCTCTGTAAGAGAGAAACTAGTGTGCTGTTAAAGTGAAGGTATCTTCTTTCTATTTTACCCGCAAAACAACCTCCTAGCTAGAGAAGCCATCCACTGTAGTATCCTAAGTAAATGTTCTGACTTTCTGCATCCTTCCAGAAGTCGTGCTTTTAAAAGGTGCTTTTGAATGGAAGCTTTTACAGACACAAGCACAATGTCATTCCCAATTGACTGATTTCTGTTCCTTCCTGGACTCAGCATCTGGTGGAGTACTCAGGGGAGCAGGGACAGGCTGAAGGAAAGCTGAAAGAAAGCATGGCACAATTCTGTAAGAGCAGGGATTATGCGGTTCTGTGTGCAGCAGTGACTAGGGGAAATTAATTTCTATTGACAAAAAGGAAAATTCGGGACTTGGGTTAATGACAAAAATAATGTTATTCTTCACAGAGAGGAGACCTTAAAATGTTGGAAGGGTCAAAATCTCCTGCCTTCATATCCTTAATTAATACCAGAGTTCACACTAATGCTGGTGGTAGGCTGGGGGAATGAGAAGCAAGGGGGAATTAGTGCTTACGGAAAGATATCTCCCCTATCTGAGCTGAGGATGGTTATTTCATTGAAGGGTCAAGACAGAAAAAGAGTGAAAGGAAATACTGAGGTAGCCTAGATGTAAAGGTTATCCTGTGCAACGTAGCAACTCGTGATTTCAAACACACAAGTAAGATGGATTTCAGTGTAATATCACCTGCTTGGCTGATACTGGGCCGCATGCACTCAGGAGAGGTAAAAGTTGAATTCCAGCAGATGGTGACTTAGTGTCATACAAGGTCTTGGAAGAGCTAGAAACCAGGAAACAATAGAACCAAAATATATCTGCAAAATGTTCATCAACAAACGTGTTGAACTATCTGTGGTTATCTAGGGAGGGACTGGTAGATCAAACAGCAGTTTGGCCTTGTGAGGAGCACTGCCTGGTAAGTGTGGGGACTTCAGCAGTCTTCTGTGTGGAAGACAGTAAAAATTGCCTAGAAGAAAACATCATGAAGTGCTATTTTCAAACATTTCAGTGACTCCACAGAAGCCATTTGTGGCTATGACCGCTTTCATGTTATTTTACTGCATTTTTCTGTTTCAACAAAAACATAGATTGCCTGTCTGCATGTGGTGAACTGCAGATGTGGTGGAGAGGAGGAAAAGTTCATTTCAAACTTGCAAGTTGAAAAACTTCATGTAGCATTAACTTATTTTCTCTTAAAACTAAACACGCATTTGTGTGCATTTAAAAAGTGCTGATTTAAACTGTTTTTGTTTCTGATCTGGGAACTCAAAGGGCAGTCTTCTGAACAAATTTTTGTTCTTACTGAGCTATTATTACACCTTAGAGACTTGAACAGTTCTAATGTGTGAATTTGAAGATAATTTGACAAGACATGTGGAATCTAAGGTGGCAGAAATGTAGAGAAATTCATTTTCCTGCAGAAAAAGAAAAGGTTCAGAGTATAACCTGACTTGAAATGCCAACTCAGCAACAAGGTGCCACAAAAATTTATTATTTTCAAACACTGTGGCATCTATTAATGGCAGGAAACCTCACAAAAGTTAAAGAATGTGATTGAGTTGTTCACAGTAAAGTCTTGCATTCTGTTTCAGGCTCTGGCTATGGCAGTTTCTGATTTGTACAAAGGAAAAGTGTGATAGTTTCCCATGACAACCAAATCCAGCAGCATGAGTGACAAAAATAATGATGATCTGAAAGTCCTATATATTAACATAGACAGCCACCACACTAAGAGCTCTCCCAAGAGTCTTGGCCTCATATTTTGTTTTCTAGCATGTCCTAAAAGGCCAAGCCACCAATCTGTCTTGGCTATCTTCTATTCTTCCCTGCTGATGCCAGCACAGCCTTCATCTGCGCTCTCTCATTTTGCCATGATGCTATGGTATCACAGTGAGGATATCAAGATATGTAAATTTAGATGTCTAAAAGAGGGAAATGGTTTCGCATTTCATTTTTATGGTTATCCAAAATGACTGCCATACCCTGGAAAATTACTTTTGGGTGCTCGTTCTGGCAGTGGGCAGCTGCAAATGCTCTCGAGTTTTCCCTTTCTCTCTCAGAACACACAGTTGGAAAGCACTGGGTGGCCAGTGACATTGGCAAATGAAACGGGTATTTCAGACTGGGTATGCAGAGATGAGGAGGTGTAATGCAAGTGGGTAATTTAGAAATAAAAACTAGGTAGTTGTTCTAAAGAAATAGTCCGGATTCATCACCTGTAAAATCCTTTCACCACATCTAAACCAAGTGCTTCTTTGGAACACCTGCACTTTGCTATTGGAAGCTCATCGGAGCTGGAAAATTCTTCCTCCAGAGGCAATTTATTACCCATGTAACGGATGCAACTCTGTTGAATGTGTAGCATAATGAGGTTTGGCTACCAGCTTCACTCTTTCAGCACAAAGTGAAAATACTGAATTTGTGGGTTTGGATGAATTTCTCTTATTGATATGGAAAACTGAGAATTTAACTTGGAACTTCTTTAGTTAATTCCTGCTTCTGTTTATATTGTTAACATTGGAAATTAAGTTCAAATGCATCCAATAACAAATTCCCTTCTTCAGAGGAAGATCTCATTTCTCTTTTTGATGGGATACCATTCCCCAAACAAAATGTCTATACATACGTATTTTATCTCCTGAGCAAAAAGTCCATCTTTGATTAGACTGCTATCATTATTTAACATACCTTTTACAGATTAGTTTATTTTACAGATGGGAGAAGTGAAGGTCTGAGAGGAAACTTATTCTGTCCTACTGATGTAGGTTAAAATTGCTGCAAACAATTGAGAACCTATGAACATTTAGAAAATGCACATTGGACTGTGTACTCACAATCAGATGATTGCACTTTATTTTTCTACGAATGAATTGCATTCTACTTCCACATTTTCAGAGCACACTTTTCAAGACTGTATGCCTACTAACTTGAACGATTAGAGAACTTCTCAAACTATAAATCACTTCACCTTTCCTTCCTAGATATTTACCTGCAAATGTATTTCTGTTTCATTTCATATTGTAAGTTCAGTAGGTAACAAAGCACCAGAAGACTAGGGGGTGACTGGGTACGTTCTGCAGACAAAATTGCTCAGGAATCACCATACTGCTCACATCCAGCTGGTATCTTTAGATTCAAAAGTATATACAAGAAATTTTGAAATGTGTAGCTATGAAGTGAAATATACTCCTGTGAAACAGTTGTGACAGTGTCACTAGTCTTCAAATTTCAAACATTTCAAAGTGACCTGATAATATATAATTTCCTAGTTCTAGTTCACCTCAAGGGGATGATGGCAAAGATCCTTATATTATACACTCCACAGTTGTTTGTTCATTTCATTATAGTTTTTGTGATAATTATTCTTAGTTTTGAGGAAGAGGGATAGAGCATGCATGTGAATCTTTTTTATTTAAAATCTGTGTCAGCTTCAAGTTTTTTAGACAGAAAGAGCATTCTGCTGAAGACCCAGATCTGGGTCTGAATGTCACAGAAGGCCCTCTTTATTTTTATTAATAATCAAGATCTCAAGTGAATAACTCACAGTCTATAATAAATGTTTGATTCAGTGAAAAATCCTTGCTAGAAAAATGAAGAAATTTAGTTCATCTTCATTGGTTTAATTCAACATAGGATCGATCAATTTATTGACACTGGTGCGTTGCACTTAATGTAAACTTTGCTTTGCTTAAACTGTGAGTTAGCAGGATTTAGTAAAGAAAACCATGGCTAAAAGTAACTCAGTTTGTTGCTTTCCTGGTAGCTGGTCACTTTCTCAGGTAACTGTAGCTCAGACAGGTTTTTGTCTTCAGGTTAATCCCATGTGCAGACATCATCCCATCATGTCCAAAAAGAAGGGCTAGATTGGTTTCTTCTCTCCCTACCTTTGTAAATTCATGCTGGGATTAACGTCATTGCAAACACTCTGGGGCAGTGTTGGGTCTGCAAAGACAAAGACAAAGAATAGGTATTGCTATTTTTGCTATGAAGTGTAAGTTTATATAATGTAGAATGGCAGGCTGTTTGTGCAGTGGTACAAATGAAGGAGAATATCTCAGAAGCTTACAACAGGCCCTGCAGCAGGTAAAATTATTAGCAAAAGGTCTGAGGAAAAATTTATATGCTTTTGGGGTTGGGGGAGTTTGAACAGGGCTTTGATATATTCGTACAGTTTGTTGCTATCAGGAGATAAAGAACAGTAATAGCACACAGTGCTAATCCAATTCGCCTCCCAAAGGTTGTTATTAAGGTCAGTACTGAAAAATGATTAGCCCAAAAGGCAGGCATGTAGTGACATGCAAGTGGTTATCGGAATTTTTTCATTCTGTAAACAAAGTTGTGTATCTCAGATTTCACAATGACTGCTTCAGTTCTGTCCTTTGAACTAAAGTTAGTACAGAAGGAACAAGATGTGCTTCAAGATCTTTTTTTTGTCAAATAAATATAAAACTCCAAAGGTATAGGTTTCTTGTGTGTGTTTTTTTTTTTAATTCACAATGCAACTTCATGTTGTAATTTCATGTTGACTACCTGGATGCTCCGTATTTCGCATTTGGATTACTGAGGTTCCTTTTCCAAGGCTTACGATCAAGTCAGCTGCAAAACTTACATTTGCTACCAGTGAAGGTGACTGCCCCATTCCTTCCCTTGTAAGCACAGGCTTCCAAAAACTTCAGGCTACAGATAACAAAAAGAGAGACCGTGATAGAAACAGTGGGATTCCCCCTTCTGTGCAAGCTTCAATTTGTTTCCTGATATAGCCAGGAATGGGGAAAATTGAATCTGTCTTGATTTCACTTCCTGCACACTTCAATTCTTATTTTAGTTTTTCTATCAGTTCTGCCAGAGAAAACATGCTCACCCAGACTCTCAGCGCTGACACCAAGAGTTATGAGTAACCTAACACATGATTAAATCAATGACATCTCAATGCTATATCATTACCTCATCCATCTTCAAGTTGTTCTTTTCCTCCTGGAAGTGGATACAAAAGACAGCACCTGGCTGTGTAGAAGTTCTGGCACCATGTAGGTCCATGTCTGGTTTGGGGATGGGGACAATGCTCTGGGGACAGTGACTGGAGTCACCTCACAGGGAGTAAAACCTCCTCATGCCTGAGGTGGGCAGTGACTGACTTGGTTTTCCGTCAGTAGACATTCTGTTTTGTTTTGCCACCTATCTCTGCTTTTCTGCATCCCTGAGTAGGGCTGACTTTGCTCTTACTCCTTAGGATGTGGAGGTGGTTTTACCCTGACTTCCACCACCAGCCTTTGTCAGTGCTGAGCACTTGTCTTGGCACCAGCAATTACACCCCACAGTAATTACCAAATATTTGGGAAGAGTTAAGCTTACTGTCCATATACAGTGAAGCCACTGTGCACTGGACATCTTCCCAAGAAATTTCACAAAGTTCTGAGTATCCTTGTTCTGTTGACCTCATAGACTACGGGGGGTATGGCTTACATTTTTATCCAAGCTTGTCCACATGGAAACCCATTCTGTTTGTCCTCAGTATCTTCAAAATAAGAGATTGGTGTCTGCTTCAACATTATGTGCATTGTCCCATCCTCTGTTCTATGGAGATGCAGCATTTCTCAGCTTTTAACGTTGTTGTGGTTGTTTTGTTCTTTGTTTGTTTGCCATGAAAATCCATACAAAGTGCTATTACATTTTTCCCAGAGTGAAAACAAACGTACAGAAGGGCTAAAAGATTTACCCTGGCTTAAAGCTCCAGTTCCCAAATTCCATGCTACTTCCAAGCCTGACCAGGAGATTCTCCCCCTTCTGTGCTCACATTCAAGCAGGTAAAGGAATCATTGTTGCATCTGCTCTTTCCATACAGCCACACCACTGTGTATCTCCATGCAGGGCAGAAACATACCTTAAATAAACTTCTCAGTGGTTAGTGAGTAAATCTCTCTGATGATCTTACAGTGTTCTTGTGCATCGACACAGAAGCTGGTACGTATTTTCTCTCTTATTAGTTTACCTCCAGGAAGATGAGAAACCACAAGGAATCTAAATGCTTTGAACATGGGCTTTGCATGGAATTCCTACCCTGTCCTCCTGTAAATCCTTGAAAACCAAGTTATTTTCAGAAATCCTCCAAGAATCTTTTCATCAGATAGATGAGATCATGAATAATAGCTTTATTGATAAGATGTGGTTGGTCACCCATTCAACAGCAAAGAAAAGTATGACAGTGCAATTTTTCAGCCAGACCCTCCAGACATGTTTTATCCCACTATGAAACATACTGGCTTCCCTCTGGCATGAATGAATGAATGAACTGTGCAGTCCTTTGCCACCACCAAGATCCTTTTTATCTTACTTTGTAGATGAAGGGATGAGGAATCCACGGGTCTGCTTTGCATCTCTCACTGCAGGCACCCTTTATCACCAAGAAATACACCAAGATCTGGCTATGATTTTAGGCACAGACCAATCCACTGTTCTCTAGCTCAGGTCAAAGCTCAGCAGGCAGCCAGCAGCTGGATCTGGACCTCATGAACACTTGAGGCAGACTAGCAGTGTTCCAGCCAGAACATGCTAAACCGTGGTTACACTGGCATATGTGTCTATTTATGGTGTCATTGTTACCAAGCCACTGAATACTGTTGCATCTCTTTGTCTTTTGTTAAGCCCCACAGCTGAACACCAAACTTAACAAAGCCTCTCCTTTGGGTTTTGAACATCCCTCCACATGGCTGCAAGTATTTTCAGCAGGTTCTGTAAATTGGGTCATGCAAAGTGCCTTAAGTGTGAGGGTGTCTGTGCTTACTAGGCACATTTCCAAATCTTGGCCAGGGCTATACTATATACTGTATTGTATCAATACTAAGAGTATGAACTTCCAGAAGGAAGGTTTGGAAGCTCCTCCTTGTTTTTCTGTGGATTTTCCTTAGAAGTTATATTTATATTGCAACCTCATTGCTGAAAACATCTTTTCTCTTTCACAGTTTGTTCTTAGTGCAAAGGATAACTCAGAAGAAAGGGAGATGTCACCATGCTTTTAAAATATCACATGAAACTGAAACATGAAATTAAATAGCATATATAGGAGCTGGAACATTACAGCACCTCTTCAGGAGGTGACACAAAGCTCACAAAGTAGCTGAATTCTGAGTTAATAGCTGAAGTCTGGGGGAAAAGCTGAATTCTTGTTCACTTCAAATTTCTGAGTGAATGACAATTTCTTGTCCATCCGCTTCCCTCAATTCCTAACCAATCTCACACACATATAAAAACATCTACACTTTAAAAAAAAAAAAAAGTGACACCATTCTGTTTTGTTTTGTTTTATCTTATTTTAAAGCAGCTTCTATGTTGTCTTACTGAAACTGGAACAAACCTGACTAACTGTTAAGTAGAGTGTTCACATTATTAGTTATAATAGTTCAAAATAAAATCTGTAAATCAGGTTGAATGGAAGTGCAGGCTCTTGGCTGTTTCTGCTCTGAGGCTCATTCTCTGCATAGTCTGTTCAGTGCAGCAGAAATGGCTTTGTTATTACTGATCTACTGGGTTTCGAGAGCCCAAAACTTGTTTATGTTGAGAAGAAATGTTTCTGCAGAACGGATTTTTCCTTACTGTTTCAAAAATACTTTTTCTCAGAGCAGCAGAAAAAGGGATGATTTAAAGGAGATCTTAGCAAGACATAACGCATTATTTAAATCCTCACTTTCTTTACTGCTTTTTTATTTCTAATTCCACATGCAGCTTCAGTGGATACAGACTCCAGACTTCATAGCCAGCTCCACTTCCTAATTGCTGAAGAATCTGGCCCTACCAACATTATTACTTTGAGCAGGAAAGAAAATATCCTGAAAGGTGCCCCAGGATAAGGGAATGGGAGAGTAAGTGTAAATAGAGCAGGAGGCTGGGCAGACCAACAAGAAATGTTTAACATTCCATACTCTCCACAAAGGGCAGGTCAAGAAAAGGGAATGAGTGGTTGGGACGAAGCACATGCCACAGATATTTTTCAAGTACTGTTCAGCAGAGTATATCTGGTCACGTAAACATCCACAACAAACAGAATAGCCTTGTTCTTGAACGTGGCAAGCCTCCTGAGGTCCTTCTATACAAGCAGGAGACAGGTCTCAATATGCAGGGAAGATACAGCTGCTGAATTCACAGTGATATGTTTTTCATAGACACAAACAACACTGAAAGCTGTGACCTTAATGCCAGATCTTCTCAGTTGCAACCAGTTGAGCCTTTGCTTGCCAGTATGCTAGTCAAACCATTATACAGTCCAGTTACTTACTGAATGCACTGAATGACTCTGGACAGGTAGGAGATGGAATGGGGGAAACTGTCAAAAGTAATTACTCAGTGTTTTTGGGAATGCTGAAAACCCCCCTACAACAAATGAAAGTTTGCAAGTTTCTGACCTTTATTATCCTCAGATGCAATCCAAAGTAATTGAATGAAGGTCAGTTAATAAAACTACCTTTTAATTTATATGAAGTTAAAGCAACAGGTTGGATTCCGTTTGCAGATCGTGTCACTCACTCACAGAGCCTTGAATTAATGAGGCTGCAGTGATGTAAATGTGGTATGAGATCAAAATAAAGTTTATATGCCACACCACATCTAATAGCAGTGGCTAATTGGCTGTGTAGATATGTGTCTTCAGAAAGCTGCAAAACATTTGGTAGAAGTAAAATGCTTATAAGAGCTGAACCTTTCTCTCTCATGAGTGAGGGACTATCCCTGTCAAGGAATAATATCAAGGTCCTGGATACTCATGAGGATATGCCCATTGCTTGTCTGAAGCCTATTTTGCTAACATTGCTTGCCCTGCTGGGGTAGGACCACACAGGTCTCCTGAAGGGGCCAAATTCCTCTTCATGTGGCCTATGAGTTCACATCATACTCTGCTGCTGCATATGCTCAGCAGTTGCCAGTGAAGCTGCACTGGCTGGCAAAACCTTTTATTTAGAAAAGGAAAGGGAAAACTGCACTACAAATCTACCCAGCTTTTAGGAATTGCAAAGAAACAGAAGGACTTGGAGAGCTTTCTCCATCACACTTGGAAAGACTTGAATCTGTCCTACTTTGGCATTAATAGTTGTCTAGATTACTGTGAGTTTTTGGTTGCCGTAACTATGAACTCTGCCTCAGAACAGAAGAATGAAGTAGCTCTGCTATTTAGGGCACTCACGGCACCCATTTTCATCATTTTTTTCTTTCTCAGTGGCTTAAAAGTTAGTATTAGCAGTTAGTTTGCCTCATGTGCAGTTTGGAACCCCTTACTGGGTAGTTTGCATGGTGATCCAGGGAGAGGTGAGCCTCCTGGAGCTTGAGTTTTGCAGATACGAGATTTTTTGATTTTGTATTTGAGATGGCAGGGTTCAGAAATCTAGCTGGAGTTCATGAACCTATTCTTCCTGTAACTGAAACCCATGTTTTAGTCAGGGTTGATTCGATTTTTAAAATAAATGTTTTCCTAGTTACAGGGAAAGCCAGTGCTATGTATAAGGGGTAGAATAACACCCTTTCAAAATCCATGTGTCATGGGTGGGTGGCCTATATACAGGATATGCATGCTCAGAAAATCTCGCTTCAAGAGATTTTTCCTCTCTCCCCATCTGTTCTCTGCTGCCTACTGCCCTGCCATAATTTCTGTCATCTTTCTCCCTTCTCACTCAGATATTTCCATATCAATTTCCATCTTTCTTCCTTTTTTTTTTTTTCTTTTTAGTACATTTGTGGTCATTATTTTCAGTTTCTCTAGATGAGCTAGGTATCATTAGCCTTAACCAACATGTGCTTTTTGTCCAGTTTCAGCTTAAGTAGAGTTTACTTTTCCTTAATGAATCTGCGTGTCTGAACTTGAATTACTGACAAAAACAGTGACAAGGGGATCTTTTTGCTTGGGCATGTCATCTGTCCAGCCAGAGTCAGTCTTGAAGCACCTGGAATACCAAATTTCCTTGCAAACATCCAAATGTACAGAATAGGGATGCATCATGTGAAATCCGTGACTTTACCCTCACAGGAAGGGAAAGACAGAAGCCTGTGTGTTATGAACACTCTCCAGTCTTTAAGTCTGAGCCTGCAGCCCTTTTGCCCAGTGATGTGTCACTGCTAGGAAAAATATCACTCCTCAGGAAAAACTCCCTGAGGGCAGCAGGATTTTTCCCTTTCTGGTCTGTGGTCACATGTATATGAAACTTCTATTCATGCTGGGAAATATTCCACGTACAGATCAAAGACAGCACAATCTTAGGTATGCTGTCATCTGCCAAGAACAGATGCATCAATTTTCCTTCATAAAACTGTGGAATTATCCATTGCAGAGGGGAGAAAAATCATGAAAAACATGTTAAAATATCAGACAGGAAAATGTAAATAATCACACATAACAGCATCTGCTCCTGATCGGATTCTATTCTTTGATCTTTGAAAGATGGCTATTAACTAATTGTCTAAGCTAAGCCTTTTATTGGAAACAATGCTCATCTGAATCACACAAATTATAGACAGCTTGTTGTAGTTCTGCTATATAAACTATCTCTGGGAAGGATTCTTCAGATAAATAGGATAACAAAATTACCTTAATTAAATGATTAAGAAGCTAGTCCATGCCCATGGTAGATAGAAGAGATACTTCATAGACAACCACGAGGACTGGATTATTTGAAATCTTAGATTAAATGGGTTCAAGTCATACTGAGATTGCTGATATTGCTATTGAGACTGCAGTTACTGATTGTGATGTGAATGTTTGTCTGCTGTGCCAAATCCCATCTGCAACATAAAAGCCATGCTGTTACAGCTCCAAGACTGCTGAAACACTGCTGTTAAACAGCATTCCAGTCTAATACTATTGGTTTGAATTGAAGAGCTTTCAGTGTGCTCACTGAATAAACTGTGAAGTGTTACCTTGGTGCTTGTGTGGTTGTACCCCAGGATGGTTTGCAGTATCAGACCCTAAGGCTGGCCACAAATCCAGAGTGGTTTTGGTCTCAATCCCAAAGCCTAATGTCAAACCATATGGCAAGAGTAAAACACTTCTCATGAGTTTCATTTCAGTTTCATGAGTTTCCAGAGAGGCATTTCTGATTCCATTTCCTCGTAATTAATAAATAATCAGCAAACTGGAACAAGTCTCACCTCTAATTAAAATGTAGGTCATAAAACTTACAGGTGTCTTTTGTTGACGTGATATAACAATGCACTGTTTTTCAAGTGAAAGTTAAAGTTTCCTATACATAGAGAGTCTAATGAAGGAATGGGAAATTACTTTGATTTCTCCTAATTGTCACATGGCAATGAGCTTTAGGAGTTCTAGGTCTGAAACTGTCTCTTTCTGCTAAAGACAGGTAGAAGAACAGTCTGTGTTAATTTGCACATGTAATTGATATATGGTCCATAGGATTAGAATTAGGTCATTAGGATTATAATTGCAGTCTTACTGTTTTCAGGGCCAAATATTCAGAAAATCACAGACATCTTGTCTGACTGCTAATGTGGCTTGGCAATGGAGGAGCTCATCCTCTTGGAAATGATGTGTAGGCAAATACACAAACACTTCCTGCTAGCAGAATCCAACATATGCTTGATATAATAAGAAAGAATTTGGCTCCCTGATCATGAAAAAATGTGTAACATATTGGGCTATTTATCACTGCCTATGTGACTACTTTGATAGAAATTATTCAGAGATAATACAAACTTAGCTTCACATAAAAGCTTATGGCCAATAACAAAATGGCTGACTGAGCAGTGAGAGAGGAGTGCAAGTAAGACAACATAGCTGAATACATTTTTTAAAATATGGGCATCTGTGGTTTAGGCCTAACTTGCAACAGCTGAAAAGAGCCAGGTTACAATGTTACTACATCACTGCTTGCACAGGGATTGTGTCTTTGTAAGAGCACATATAGAGTGAGGTCTTTAGTCACTAAAACCTTATACAAAATGCTATAACAAAACTATGGCTAAATATGCTTGGAAGAGTAGGAAAACTATAAATCCAGTAATCCCTGGTTCATTGCTAAGGTCATGGTGATTGCATAGTTGAAAACTGTTGCATTGGATGTTATGAAGGGAAAGATGCAGTATTTTTTGAGAATAACTCACCATGTTTTTTCCCTTCAGAATCATAGAACTATGTTACATTTTAAGCAGGCCAACCAGCCTACCTGTACCAGCCCAGATTTTGCCAGTCCAAGCATCCAGCTTTCTCTCCAGGGTCTGGTAGGACCTGAGATGAAACATTTTTTGTGGCTGCCTGCAGCACCAGGGAAGCCTCGCACAGGGCAACATCCAGCTTCTTGCTCCCACACTGCTGCTGTCTCCTCCCTTTTACAGCCATGCTCACACATATTCCTTCTGGGCTTGGCTCAACTCTTCACCTTTCTCCATAGAAACTGCCTGTGGAGCTGCAGTACTCTGGGTGTGCAGTTTTGTAACCATGTCTCCAACTTGCTTGAGACACTTAATTTGGTAAAGAAATGAGGTACACAAATGTAGCAGTCTGAGTTGTACTTGTTCAAAGGACATAGCTCTAAACCAGTGAGGACAGCAGCAGCTGAGTTTTTTAATCTGTTTACAATTAACAATCATTGCAGACAAACTGGAGTTTTAAGTGAAGTTAGATGCAATGTTAAACAGACCTTTTATTTTTGAAACCTTTGTGGCAAACATAAAATTATTGACACTAAATGGGGTGAGATGTTTCTCTTTCTTAACATGTTGCTACTTTTCTCCTTACCTTTCTCTGCGTCTTCTGTGGTACCTCATGAACTACTCTTACAAGAATTCAGGGTCCAAGTAGCAAAACATTGCCAGATCAGAGCCCTTGCACTGCCCTGCCTGCAGTGATGCTTAGGTGCATTACAAATGAGAGTGGAGAAGGAAATTTTAAGAAGGAAACCCGAGTCTTTCAATGAAATGTATTTCCTCTGTGCTGGGATGGAGCAACACCATTCTGCACACCCAAGTCTTGAGTTTGTAATAACTGACCATGAAGGAGAGCTACGTATAAATATTGTGTCTTCTTACACCTCCTCCATTCTCTCTTCCCAACACAGCTCACTGTGTACCCAGAAGCAGAACTGCTCAGCTCTCTGCTGGGACTCCCAACCCTCTGTCTCCAAAAGATTTTATTAATTCACAGGGAAAGGGAGGCTAATAGGTAAAATATGGGGATGCACTTGGGAGAGTGATCTGGTTCATTCTGCTGGCTAACATTTTTCACTCTGCTACCAACTAGACCCTAGCAACAGGGACAGCAACAGGGACAACAAGAGGGACTTCTCTCTATCCTCTTCTGCCTGAACACAAAGTACTAAAAACAGATGCTAATTGTATGGTTCCAAAGAAAAAAAGTGAGCTGGGGTGACTCAGGACACATTCCCACTGTTGTGCAAGGAAAAATGATACTTAGATATCTGGAAATACGTCTGTGGTTAACTGTGGCTGTTGGGGCAGGGGATGGGTGCATGTGTGTCCGCAAAAGCTCACAAACACCACCCTGCTTTATTTTAAGCCTTGGAGACAAAACTGGTGATTATCTACTGTCTAAGTTGTTAGCAAATGACTATTCAGTGCCACAGAGGGACAGGCTGAACTTGGAGACAAATAAGGAACAGGATAATAAACAGAATTTTACGTGTTTCTCTTGCAGCATAAAACTTGTTACAAATTACATGTCTTTAAACATAGGCATAAAAACTTATTGGAAAACAGAGGGTGGCAACACTTAGACAAAAATGTAAATGTGACTCCGGTGCATATATTTTTACCTGGGGGAAATCAATGCCTGCGAAAACACTCAAAACGAGAATGCCTATGAAAATGAAAACATTCAAGGCAAGAATTTATTACCCTACAATTATTTTTTTTTTATTCTGCTCTCCAACATCCAGTCAAGTGGTAGGAATGCAGTGCTCTGGAACGCAGTCACCCTTCTTTCAGTGATTGACTGTGAGCGTTGATGAGGAACTTAGGACAGCATTTTGAAACGTATAACTCAAGCTGGACTCTTGAGTCTCCTATTAAGCACCTAAATAGCCAGCATCATCTTCACTGATACAGACTGAAAGTATGAATGGAAAACTTCATCAGAAATGCTAGTGAAGTTGCTTATGTAGGTGATTCACAAGCACCAAAGCTTGACCTGCTGTCTATAAATGCCTCTTGCTTTCAGTTACTGTAGGACAGAGTGTTAAATTTGACTTGCTCTGTGATATCTCATGCCACAGTTACGTTTTTGTCACAGTAATGCTCTGGGTGCTGCAGGCTGGTTATTAATTAATAAATAGTTTTTGGCCCTTTGCTATGATTTACATCCCTACTGGACTTGCAGCAAGCATTGTTCCAAGCGGTTTGTTTCTCCAAGCTCTTTTTAAGTATTTCCTCGGTAGTTTGAATAACATCCTGGAAGGGCAAGTCTGTTTTCCTTGGTATGGTCATTCTGTGTCTCACATGATCTAATTCTCTCTTTAGGGCATCTCCTTCAGCTTCTGGACAGACATAATTTCTTTTCATTAAGGAGCTCCCAGCTGCTAATAAGATTGTTTATGCAGACTTTTAGCAGCTAGCAAGCAGAGCTAGTTTTACAGCCACCAAAAAATGATAATTATTGCTCCTGACACCACTTTTGACCAAAGCCTTCTGATTTTGAGGTCTTATTTATTGCAGTGAACTGTCAACTTCATTGCTAGATGTTATATTACCTTCCAGTTCCAACCTCAAGGTTGCAAAATCCTGCATTAAAACTTCCAGACCATATAGGACTGCGCTATCAGGAAGGAGCCAGGAAGGAAGCAGGAGCAAGACGGGTATACTGGAGGCAGCTCTCCAGGGCTCTGCAGCAGCTGGGAGCAACCTGTGAAGGTCAGGAGGAGCTAACAGCTACTTGCCAAGGGATCACCCTTGCCACGGCTTGCTGCTCTGTGCTCTGCACACCAGATTGCAACTCTCTTATGCCGGGCATGAAGAGTTACATTTGTTTTCCTGTAATTCACTGCCCTGTTGAGGTTGGATATGAAGGTGTAATCTCTATGATTACAACCACTCTTAAGGCAACTGTGCCCTGAATGTTTGTATACAATATTTCTATCAGGTCTAATGAAGGTCTCCAGTTTCTCTGCATGTGTACATTTAGGAGATGCTGGTGCAGCTGGCAGATGTAGAGGCTGATCTATGAAGAAAGTAGGATAACTTACTACCAAATTTCTAGCAAATCAGTGTGATTGCAGGTAGGCCAGCAGGCAGAGAGGTCTCTGCTGGAAGGGCTTTATGGTATTTGAGTAGTATCTGTATTGTCTGCTTAAAGTTCTGGGTCCTATTGTCAGGCTGTTATCTGTGAATGTGAGCTTTTGTCAAAAAGGAGAACAGTAATTTGAAAGCAATAGTCTTCAGTACAGTAGTGAGACACTTGAAAATGTAAGCCCTAAATATCACCAGATCATGAAAAACAAAACAAAACAAAACAAAACAAAACCACAAAACAATGCTTTTTCTTGTTTTTTGAGATTTAGAATTTTTTAATCCAGTTCTTGGTGGGTGCTCAGCAATGGGCTTGGTTTCATTCAATTGTTTGGCTTTCTATGCACAAGTCCTATCACTGGGGAGCAGCATCCAACTGTGTTTCTCTTATCAGCACTGCAAAGCTCACATTTACAATGGCTGCACTGTGGCCCCATTTTGTGGTTCATTCCCTCCTTCTGGACAAATACTCACATTTCCAGGGTCTGAAATGAGAAGAGTGGGTGAGTGAAGGATTTGGTGGAGAGCAAAAAGCATCTTGTGAGACAGCAAGAGAGGAGGGCTAAGAAAGAGGGGAAGAGGAGAGGAGGAAGAAGCTGAGAGATCAGGAAGGAGTATAACCATCAAATGCTTTGTGTGATTGAATCTCCAGCACTTTGAGACAGAGGTCTCATGAAGCTCTAAACAACTTTATTTTTGTCTGGTTACTGTAAACTGATAAACAGGAACTGAGAGTAATAAACAAAGAACAGGAAAGAGGAAACACCACTAATCAAACAGGAACACAGCCTGCAAACACAAAAGGAACAAACAGCAGTTACATTTTGCCCCATTATCTCTCAGGAGTAAGAAAGATGGGATTACTTTGGAAGAACACTGGACAAAATCTAAAGGCACAGCTCTGATGGGACAGAAACAAACATCAGTTTATCAGAGACATCATGGGGCTTTATTTATTGCTAGGAAAGAGGATGGGGACTATTGATCTTGTGCAAATTCTGGCTGCTGTTCCAGTTCTTACATAGGAGAGCTTTACAAGTTTGTATATGCATCTGTAACTTCCCCACCTTAGATCTGTGTCCAGTCTTTTGCATGCAAGCTTGCACTAACAGAAGGAATCTGTGTTAGCATAAAAATGTGTACAACATCCTGCTGCTGTCAAATCCGGATTGTGTTTGTGCTGGGTGGAGATTGAAAATATAACATCTCATTTTTATATACTAAAATTATATATATATATGGCTTTGCTTTTTTTGTTTTTTTTTTTGTTTTTTTTTTGTTTTTTAATAGGAACATCCACATATATATATATGCATAAATATACAGATTTATTTTTATTTATTTATGTTTGTTCAGGAACACCTTATTTCAAGTGGCTTTAGCTTTTACACCAGGACTAGCAAGGAAGTCTCCTTTGTTCTTTTTCAGTACATGTGTTCTGTATTCTAACCACAAATCCTTCTTTATAAAACTGACTGTTTCTGTACCAAACCTTTAATAAAAAATAGGTTTCAGTAGGCTCCCAAATTTGTTCCATTAGATTCATCCTGAAAAACAAAACTGGTTTATTGGGAGTACTCTGATACAGATTTCATTATATTAAGATTCACTTAATAACCTCGTCGCACTTAATACATAAAGGTGAATAATGGAGAATTGTTGGGCTTTGCTTTGCAAAATATTCAAAATATTCATGAATAAAATGAGAAAATGAGCAAGTGAACTGCCAGTGGATAAAAGCCAGCAGCATTTGAGATATCTCATTGTTCTTCAGTTAGGTAACTTTGACAATTAGTGACCTAGACAGTGTGGCAGATTGCACTCTAGCAAGTTTGCAGATGGTGCAGTATGAGGAGGGATGGTTGATATTCCAGATGGTTTTGGTACCATTCAGGGGGACTTTCACAAGCTGAATAAATAATCCAACAAGAACCTTATAAAATTCATAAAAGGATAATGCAGAACCCCGCTCTGTAGGAAGAATGGCCCCATGCAGCAGTGCATGCTGAAGGCCGATTAGCTGAGGAGCCCAGGGGGCTACAAACTGGCCGTGAGCCAGCAATGTGGTGATGGCCACTGAGAGGACAAGTGGAAATGGGTACATGCTGTAATACAAGAAATTCCACTTAAATATAGGAAGAAATTGGAAGCCTGGAAAAGAGATAGTTCCAAGGAGTGCTCATAGCGGCCTTCCAGTACCTGAAGGGGGCCTATTGGAAAGTTGAGGAGTGTCTTTTTATAATGTAGCATGCGGCATCAGGATTAGGGGAATTGGTTTTAAACTGGAACAGGGTAGATTTAGATTATATATTAGGAAGAATTTCTTTACTGTGAGCATGGTGAGACACTGGAATAGGTTGCCCAGTGAATCTGTGGATCTGTGCCCCCTCCCTGGAAGCATTGAAGGTCAGGCTGGATGGGGCTTCGAAGCAATCTGGTCTAGAGGGAAGCATCCCTGCCTATATCAGGGGGATTGGACCTAAATGATCTTAAAGGTCCCTTCCAACCCACACCAATCTGTGATTCTATGATTCTATGAAACACTGGTACAGGTTGCCCCGAGAGGTTGTGGAGTCTCCATTCTTGGAGATATTCCAAAACATGAGAGGACAATGTCCTGAGCAACCTGCTTTAGCAGACACTGCTTGTGCAAGAGGAGTTAGACCAGATGATCTTGAGAGGTTCCTTCTGACCTCAGTGTTCCTGAAATTGTGTGAAATATTCCGAACAACTTTTAAAACAAACAAACAAACAATAAAAGGCTGAAGATTAAATGATTGGCAGTTCACAGTGAAGGTCAAAAATAGAAATATTCTGTACATCATTTCTATGAAGCATCCAAAAAAGCCAGTAGGTGCTGCTGAATGGTGCTCTGGGGGTGACTGGAGAGCTGGCATTAGCAAGGACCAAGCAATCGATGGTGCACTCCGAGGTCCTCTCTTTCAGAAACCACAGATGGCTGTGCCAACAGAACCAGGAGGCTGATAGTGAGGAAATCTTGGGTTCTGGGATGAGGTAGAAGCAATGCAGGTAGAGTCTTGGCAGGATGCTTGGAGAGGAGTTACATGCTGTCACAGTTGCATACAGAGATACTTGCTCCTGGTATGAATCCAGCAAGGATAGCTTTGTAGTGAAATACTACCTAACGTAAGGATGACAGAAGAATGGACTGAAGCAAATCCATCTCCTGTGTTTCTTTTGGGTCTTACTGCCAACAAATAGCCCTGCAGAGGGCTGCAGAAAAGAAGACTAGACGTGGTAACACACATCACTCACAAGACCTTTCCATTTGGCAGCTTAAAGAACTGTGTGAGATACTGCTCTGCCAGGGACCTAGCTATCTGCAGCGTTCAACTTAACTAGCTAAGAGCTGTATACCTCCAGCAAGGAGGTGTGCGGTGCTTGGGCACATTCTCTAGCTTGCCCCAGCTTCCATTAATAGACACGCCTGTAACTGGGCCTCAGACAAGTATAAGGGCAGCAACAGGGCAAATACTAACCTTTGCCTGTATGAAAAAGTACTGAGGCCATGGGCAGAAACTGAAGTGCAGTGAAGAGGACAGATCTCTCACTATGGGCATACAGAATAATGCACGTAAATTATCTAAATTGCACATAACAGGATCGGCACATATTGCCAAATATGGCTGCGTTTTAAAATGGCTGGTAATTGTCTACAATTCTCAAGCATATAAGCCAGTTCTGCAACTTTAATAAAGCAAAATATTTCCCCTCCAGCCATGGTTTGAGCCCATGTCTTATCTGCTAAAACTTCTGATATGTTATTCTTCTGCACATGCTAACTGCTGAGCACAAGCTGAATAATTTCAGCAATACTGGTATAGCATTTGCATCGGCCAAGCACAGCAAGCAAATTCTTTATGCAGCCCGTTTCTCTTCCCTGTTACAAGTAAAACTATTTAAAGTTTAATCAGTCTTGGCTGGGTTCTTGTTCTCATGTCTGAATGAAAATAAAATGAAAAATCTCTAATGAAAAATTCCCTGAAGAGGTTTTGTGCCACTAAGCTGATACAGGTGCAATACACCAGCCTGCTAAAGCAAATTACTCTGGCTTTGAAAATCTGAAACATTTATTACTGAATCCAAATTTTAAAACCTTTAAAAGTCAAATGTTGGAAGTAGAAAGCTGGGAGTAAAGCAAACCTCAGCTTGCAGAAGTTAGTTTTGGCAAAATTAGTAAGGAAAACAGAAGAAAATAAAATAGGATCAAGGGAAGGGGAAATCCACAAACATAAAGGCACTCACAGTGTGATTTTTTCAAAGTGGGATTTTCACCAAAATCTTTACATAAACTGTAAACTTCATTAAAGCATACAGCTTGAAAGGGTTTAGTGGACAGGGCTCTTGTTTATTATGTGAGACTGTGATGTCAGTCCAGGTGGAGGCTGTAATGAAAATAGTTACATGATTCCAGTCCAATTTCTTTGAAGGTTAACCCAACATCACAAAACCACCAGGTAATATAACACCCATCGGCAGGGCCAGGTTTACTTCCAGCTATAAAGCCCAAAGACTGCATGGAGGGTACATAAACTGACCTGCAGATCATTTGTGGAGAGATGGTGACTCAGTGAACCATCGGTTAAATCTTTTGATGCTTAGTTTGGCTAGTTTGAACAAGATGAAAGGCCAGGTTTTCCAGAAACATGCATGTGTCCATCCTAAGCATGAAAAGCACTCTCCAGGTGTGCCTGGATTCAGTGTGCACTCAAGCAGCTATCTGAGGATCCTGACTTGTAGGCCGGTGCTAAATGCTGTGCACGCTCAAGTCACACACACTACAGGCCATTTGGAAAGGAAAGTAAACAGCACCTTTTCAGGAAAAAAAAAAAATGGTCCAACTCAAGAATGCAGAAGGGGACAGAGGAGAATTCAGCTGAGATAGGAAACTGGTCCATATGCCTTCTCAGCTAAACAAGTTCTTCTATGAGAAACTGATTAGATCCTCTGAAAATCCTCTCAGGAGATCCCCAACTGTCCTTCGGGACCTGAACATCTCAAATGCTTCTTCACTTGAGTTTGTTACAAAAGATGATACAGGAGGAAGAAAGGAACTCCTGATTTTGCCTTAAAAATGAGAAAAGTGAGTATTTTCCTTCATGGCAGAATAGCTGTGATATGCTGCCTCTCTCTGTTGCTGCCTGGAAAAACACTTCTGTGTTAAACTCTGTGTTAGCAATGACTGTTACAGCTCCTCCTCGGCTGGAGGAACTGTAAGAGGCCCTTCCCTGGGGATCTGACACCGTGTGCTTCAGGAACAGCTGTGCACAGGTACAAGCAGCTGCCTGCGTTGGCGACAGGCTGTCCCAGCAGCCTTAGCAAAGTGCTTGCACTAAATGCAACCCTGCTCTCGTTATTCCACTGACATCACTGATACAGACAGTCCTCATATTTTACAACTAGAAATGTTTGTAGACTTACAGAGTTTGTCTGGAAGGGACCTTTAAAGACCATCTACTCCGAATCATGAATAAAAGGATTCCCATGTGAAGCCTGAATTCCATACGCAACATGCCCATTAACCCCCAAAATTATCATCTCTGGAGATAAGCAATGAACACACAAGCAGATCTAAACCAAAGCTGAAATCGATTTCATTTTTAAATTATTATTTATGAACAGGAAAGAATGGCAGCATGTCACTTGTGCCATGCCCAGCACAGGGGGCGCAGTTTGTCTCAGAAATTCTCCGAGAATTGTGGGGACCTCAAGTTCTCCTTCCCTGGAAACACCAGTTGGTTGCTACTGCCATACCTTATTTTTCTTAGCATATAATAGCAGATATGCCTTTGCTATTATGCCTTCTTGAAAAGTTAATGGCTGCTGTCCTTAGACTGAACTGTTGCTTAATCAATTCTGAATAAATTGCTTTAAAAATGAGAACATTTTTTCTTAAGGTAATTTTTTTTTTTTCACAGTTTGTGAAATGTTTTCTATGTTTCTGACATCATTATGTGTTTCCTTTATTTGAGCTAATTGTTCATTCCTGGCCAATTCTTCTTCCCAGGATCCTGTCTGAACACCACTGTGGATGCATTCAACCTCTTGGGATGTAGGCTATCCCCTTTTCAATGCTGCGGTTGGTAACTCACTGCTTTCTCTAACTTACTCTTATTCAAAGCAAAATAATATCTTACCTCAGGGAATAACTCCCTTTTATTCTAGTTATTGATGCTATAACCTGATAGCCATCAATGAATCTTTTTATTCATACATCCATTAATAATACAAGTGTCTGGAGAGCTAACGTGAACTTTCAAAAAGAATTTAAAAAATGCACAACCCTCTTTATATGTGATAGCAAGCAAAAGCCTTAAGTACAGTGTTTGTTTGGTTTAGTTCCCAATGTGCATGTTTCATTTCTCACACAGCTTTCTGAAGACCTCAGTTTGGCTCAGTACAGTCTATTAAATACCTCTCCTGTGGCATCCATGCTACAGAAGAACTGGAAGGATTCTGGAGTTTGTACATTCTGCTGTCTGTGTACTAAAATGTTGCATGCTAGGCAGTGACATCACCTTGTCCCAAATCCTATCTCTATAGTTTCACCTTTTCTGCTTTCCCATGCTAATTTGAACACCTCCAGCAGCTTGTTGGCTCTGTGGAGACATTTTTGATTCTTTTATCCTAAGTCTAACAAGCAAACACTGGTGCATGAGTGGAGTACTTTATTTGCTGAAGTCTACCTTGCATAGGAAGTTTACTGGCATATTTGAAGAGCTGAAGATGTTTTTGTAGTATAGAAGCCAAGCTAACCACAATAAGACCCTGTGGGGTGGAACACCAGGCTATTTTCTGTGTTTAGTTAAACTTTTGTATCTGTGAGTAATTTAAATTACTGATTATTTTTTATTGAGTACTTGTGATTCAGTTTTCTCAAAAGGTCTATAAATATGAGGCTCTTCTTAATCTATGAACAACCCATAGTCTAATGCCAGAATTTCAAACAAACAAAAACCAACAAACTCTCTCCTAAGACAATAACTGATATCCCAAAAGGCTGTAAGTTAGTGTTCCAAAAGGAAGAGATAGTGAAGTCAAGAAGAGTTGCTGACTTCTCCCAGCAATGGGCTGAGCAAATCACAGTTTGGTCCAAGGCTTGCTGAAGTCAGTGAAAGGACTCCTGCACTCCAATAGGACTTCCCAGTATCACTGGGAAATACAGAGAATCATAACTGAAATCTTACAGCGTACCATGGTCATTTGGAGACAGGACACTTGGAAGGAGTATTGTCTGCATGGATAAGAATGACGGAGAGACAGAATTTTATGTACGTGAGACTATTTTCACATAAATGTGTGGAACAGTAGAAGTTACCAGTGGCAATCATTAGCTGAATACTAATAAGATTCCTTGCTCTTCTTGTCTGGTCAAGAAAATGGAAAGTGACCAAAAATATACAGCATAAACTTATTCCAAATTCCTGTCTTTGCTTACTTAGCTGCTTTTTATACAGTATGTGCAAAGGGTACAATAGCACACTGTGCTTAAAGGCCATTGTAGTGTGACTGCTATGCTGTTAAAACTCACTGCTGTGCATATAGCAAGTATATAGCTGAGAAATACATTGAGCATTACTTCTGCTAGAAACAATCTTCAGTATTTGTCATAGGTACTAATAAAAGAATTATAAATACACCACAATTCCATACAATCTGAACCTGAAGTACTCCTCAGTTCACAAAAATATCAGTTTCACCATTTCCAGGAAAGCTGAGCTGCATTTTCCTATTGACTAACATGACTGACTTTCATGACCTAACTAACCCATATTGCTTCCTTGCGGTACAGCAAGACAGACAAACACTGAAACCTCTTTGCTTTCTGCAGCAGACACTGTAATCATCTACACACGTGAACTATAAAAGCACAAATTAAATGACCTCTGCAGTAGTTCCCTAGTTGTATGGTAGAACTTTTCCTGTACTAAGCTCCTCTTTCCATAGGACCACATTTTGTGCTTATTTTGTACCTACTGTAAAGTGTTGCATAAATAGAGATCCACTAGCGAGAGTAAGAGGGGAGCATTGCAGTTGATGGGATTTTAGCCAAATCATCCACAGATAAGAAAGATCGGAGAGTGGTTGTGATGAAATAGGATAAACTGTAAAATAGGATAAATTGTAGTGTTAGCCCAAATAGTATTTTCTAATTTAAATTTCTTTAAAATATAATTAATTCCACTTCTTAATTTTGCAATATCCCACTCAAATTTTGAAAAACTGTGTGTTTACAGATGCACTTCTGATTTTTGTAGACCTATATCTAAATTCATCAGCATTACTTTGCTACTTCTGAGTATCAACTGAAAGTATACCTACCTAATGGTATTAGGAACGTAAAATTATTTCTCAGACTTTGTGTTTACTTTTGGAAAATGGAACTTTTATAGTATTCTGGGGTATTTCTGCCACATAATCTATGTGAAGAATTGTGAGGAATGTAATTCTAAGCACCAATTTTTTAATAGTTCTAGAGCTGAACAATCAAGCAGCCAGCCAAGATACACCACTAAGGAATGTATTGAGGGAATAGTAGTTCAGGTAGATGGTCTGGCATATTTCCTTCTTTTGCACCATTAAATTCTAGAGAAGTAGACTTGCTAGCCTTCAGTGCAGCCTTCTGTGTAAGTTATAGTCCAGTGGGACTCACAGATTCTTTAGGTTCATGCATCAGAATCTTGCCAGAATAGCATCTTTGAAAATGTAACTCTAAAACCATGTGCAGGCTACTGTAACAGGGAGTCTCATATACTCACAGTATGACCAGAATGTCCCACCCCAGTATCCTCTTGTCATCGGCATGTTATCAGACCTTTTTGAAGCCCCCTACAATTTATTGTTTTTCTAGAAAAATGCACCTTTCATGGAGTTTTTGTCACAAAAATATGGACATAAGAAGTTTTCATCTTTAAAAATGATTTAGAAGTTCTGTAATAATTTGTTCAATTTCTTGACAGCTTTCTTGTCTTTATCCACCTCAAATTTGTGAAATGCTTTCATAAAGGAAATAATTTGTTAATGCTGGTAGCCCTTAGCATAGACTAAATGAGGGAGGTCTGTGTTCTCCGTTACTGGCAATGGAAGTACATAGGAAATCCTTGCCCAATCCTTCCCCCAGGACTTGGCACAGGACATACACAAAGAGCAGAAGGTCAGAGACTGGGGAAGCTGTGTATCTAAGGTGATTCCTCTTTATTAGGGCTATACACAAACAAATCCCCTGAACTAATTAGTGAGACTGGCAGAGAAGGGAGTAAATTGCAGCTGAAAAGGAAGACAGGAAGGTGAGCTGATAAAGAGATCTCTCTGGCCAGAAGCCTGTGGGTGATGATGTCAGTGCTGCCTGCTTTCAAACCTGTGGTGAACAGCAGGCCAAATTAAAGTTGGTGCTGCTCATAGAGTGGGCGGTTTTGACAGGGCCCATATTTCATCTTTAAGAAGTCTTATTCAAGAGGAATGATCTTGAGCAAGAGGAAGAGAGAAGAACAACTCCTACTTTCACTGAACCTCAAAAGTCCTGGTGATAGAAATGGTCTTGTTTAAGCTTTTCATGGTTTGGTCTTTGGTTTTACTGGTTCCGCCCGGATTCTACAGTCTATGTACAGCACACCCAGCACAGAGCTCTCTTAAATTTTGTCTTTTGTTTGTGCTATGAGTAGTGTGACTTCAGTGATGAATGTTTATAACACAGCTCGAGGAATTTCATCCTCCCTTGGTAAACCGCGTAGGAGATTGCCTTAATGGACAAAGAGAAATGTCTTCTGGTCTGTAGCCAGAAGCATGGACTTGCTTATGAAGAAGAAAACACACGCTTAACCTTCTGGTATTGTGTACAGAAGACACATTTAAAATATATATATATTCACCTCTCTTCTTACAACCTAAAATGGAACCAGTAGAAGATTAATATGCTTTTCACTGTTTTATGGCAAATCACTTAGTTGTGATAAGTTCAATGCTGCCTCTTGACCAGATGTCTTACAAGACTGTCCTGCACTATTTGCTTCTACAGATACCTCCAGCTGGGAAAATGACTTACAGATGACTGTGAAAAGCTAAATAAAACTAAAAGGTATGGAAACAGAAAGCGATAATAGACTTTATTCACAGGTGTAAGGATTCAGATGTGAATGACAGATTAAAAGCTACATCCCAGTTTTGACTTCCTTGAATACTTTGCTTGAGTTAAATTTGAGACCTAAATTCAGCAAGCTATCATGTTAGTGTGATTTATGCTTGTGCAGTTTGTTTAAACAAAGCCTGAATAAAGACATCAGGATCTGCACTGCTCTGGAGTCTACATGACACAAAGTATTCAGGGTTTGAATTAAATTCTCTGTAGAACAGTTCCTAATCCACAGTGAAGAGAAGCAGAATTGCTGTATGTTGCTTGGCTAATCTATTAGGTAGCATTTATTGCAAAGGAAATAAACATGCTTAGAGCTATACTGAAGAATGGCTACTTACGGGTAGCCTAAAACTATTCTTGTTGTTCATTTATTCAGCATTTCACTGCTTGCTTAAAAACTGTAGATGCCCAGCAGTTATGAAAGTATCCAAGCGTCACTGACATAGCAGCCAAGGTGTGCTGGTGCCTTTATCTGCCTGAAAACAGTGGTTGAGAGCTATAAATTGCCCTGTGGTTACTCCCCTCACTCACTGGTCTGAGCTATATATGCAATAACTGTATCTCCATAGAAAATGTTATGTGCCTGGAATGGAAGAGCACAGCAGCCAGAGCCGCCATGAAGCTGATAGGTCCTTTCCACCTCTGCATCTCATAAAGGGATGAGGGGTCGCCTCCTTTCCCTTGTAACACCTTACCACTGCTGCTGATTCTGAACTGGAGAAGGACAGATGCTCTTTCTGCTACTGCCAGCATCTCCAGTACTCTGAAAAAGGAGACCTTCTCAGTCATCAGAGCACTGGAAAACCAGAATTTCTCCTCTTCTCCAGAAAAGACTATCCAAAGGGAGATAACAGTAGAAATGTGGGTTTGATCCTGGTCCTACCTCTCAGGTTTCAGGCTTCCTGACCCATGGCAGCTTCCTTAGAGAGCTGACTAGGAACCCAGAAAGCATGCAAGCTGCTGACAGAGAAAGCCAAGGAAGCCTGCAGGGGAAGAACACAGCTTCAGATCCTGGCTTCTGTCAGAGACAACACTGCTCAGAAACCTGTCAATTACAATTTGTTATTTTCCCTGGTGAAGATATGTTCTGTTAGAGATTTTTGGCCAGCTGTGCTCTGTGTTGCCACCACTCCTCCAGATGAGAATGGCAAAAAGGCCAGAAAGATTTGTGGGGGGGAGGCATAGGGCCCTGGGAGACCTGGCATTACAGCAGGTCTGCAGTGCTGGCTGCCACAGCCCAGCCATGAATAGAAGTCTGAAATGTCAGATATTCCCTGCAGAATTCAGTATGGCTATTTGCTCTTCTATGGCTGCCAAAATAGTGCAGGTGTCTTAGGCAAGAGTTTTACACTACACTGTAATCCTCTTATAGAAAATTCTGCTTCTTGTTAAAGCCCTGGAAGATGTCAATATGCTCTGTGTCGAAGAGGAAAGCAAATTTTCCTGCTATTTTTTTCTCCACATAGAAGCATATGCTTCTTTTATTAAACACTCAGTCATTTAATAACTTGCATTTGTTATCCGAGCTGACCAAGATGCATTTATAGCTCACATGAACAATAGCATCTATCTGAATTGCACAGAACTACCAAAATTGCTACCATTGAAGCTGAGCTTTTGAAATGAATCAGGATGTTGCTGCTGATAAACAGCATTGTTAAAGTATTACTGTAACTTCGCTTTCTCAGCTTAAGCAACAAATCCATTTTGGTGGTGTTTCTTTACATTGCCACTTTCCATGTACCGTACTTTTCCACGTATTAGAAAGTAAAACACAATGGAAATGCGAAGCTTGTGCTTAGTGTGTATTTTTCATCTTCTTGTGGTACTTAAAAGTACATAACACACACACACACAAAAATGAACTAGAACCAAAGCAGCAATTTCATTTTTTATACTGAAGTGTCTGTAATCACGCTATTTCGCAGCTTAGCCTGAGCTAACATTTATGCTTTGCAGTTAAACACTAATTATGGTCTTAGTGCCATCACAGATGAAGACTGCCATTGCCTCACAGAGATTAAAGTATAAAAATAAGAGATAAAGATAAGAAAAAAATGAACCAAGGAATCCATGTTTGTTTAGAGATAATGATCCAGCTTCTTTGCTGCTCCACACTGCTGTTTAGCGCAACTCTTTGGGAGTAGGGAGCCAAGACAAGCAGAGAACGTATCACAGCTTCATGACTTTCTGCTCATCCTCCTGTTTCAGTTCAAAATAGATTTCAGGACAATGTGCCGAAGGTTGAAACTAAAGTCACCGTTTTTAAGACCAGAGAGTTAATGATGATCACGTGGACTGGCCTTATGTAAATCACAAACCACCTCTCTCACTCCAGTAATTTCCATCGCAAGGATTGTGTTGCAATCAGAGGTCAGCAAACGCTTGGCACATGAGAGCAAGAGCTGGAGTTACCCTCAGCCTGGAGCAGCAGGACTGCTGCTGTTCTGCTCGAAGGTCTGCTGCCCTTCGAAGGCGCCTCTCTCTGCAGAAGTCAGAGGAACCCCATACCTGTACACCCTGGGTACACACATAAACTCATGAGAAAGGAATCCAGGTCATGGTCACCTCAGATGCAGAGACGAGCTCTCTAAGCATTTACAATTTTACACTTCTCCCACCTTCCTTTCTTCCTTGCTCCTTTGTTTTAGCACCAGTTTTTATTTTAGTTTATTACATTCCTGTGCCACCATTCTGCTGTTTCTCTTTCACTTTGCCTGTTCTCAGTGAGACTCAAAGGACACAATGCTCAGAGCTGAGTCTTTCTCATCACGAATCAGCTCGCACAGAGCCACCTGATGACACCTGAGTTCAGCTCAGCACTCGAAATGAGCAAAAACCGCAGAGAGCTCTGCTGCTCCCTTCACTGCTCTGCGAGGCATCAGTCACGCTCCTCCTGGTGCAGACGTTCCGATTAGTGGTGTATCGGACCCACAAGGCGCACCTCCGTCGGATGGGCGAAATCCGCCAGGCTTCCCGCGGCCGCAACCGAGAGCCTTGGGCTGCGACGCTCGCGCGCCCCCTGGTGGGGCCTTTGGAGAACGGCCGGAGCGCACTGAGGGTGGCGCGTGGAGCGCGGTTCTGCGCGGAGCGGCCCGGCGGCCATGTCGGGGCCAGGGGTCAGAGTGCCTGCACGGGCAGTTGTGTGTGGGGAGAGCCTCGGAGGGAACCGTGGGAACATTGATTCCGCATAATATCTTGCTGTTACAATCATACCGGTTAGATGAAATATATCTAAATTTAGAAGGAAGAACAAACGAACAAATGGAAACATGGGGACACGAAAGGCCCGCGTTACGGCTCTGGACAGCCGACCTCAGCCCCCGCTTCCAGGAGGGGTTGGGGGGGGGCGGCGCGGAGCTGTTCTCCACGCGGTGGCAGCACGCGAACGCCGCATGAGCACGGGAGGCAGCACGGCCGGCTCGCCTCGCTCGGGAACGCCGCCCAGCTGAGGCACTTTTCAGTCCTTCAGGAGTCTTTAGCTCAGAATCAGATGGGAATATAACTGCAAACCGCAACTGGTGTAATGCAGTCTTTACTTTTACTTTAGTTCATAGGTCTGTTCCCAGGAAAAAGCAAAATGGGGCTGAAATAATCAGAAACCAGAATATTCTCTACGTGTGCATTCATTTGTGTAAGTGCATGGATGTGCAGGTGTTGAATCAAACAGAAATCCTGCCCTCTTGCTGCATACAGCAAAAGTTCTGACTGATTAGGAATCCCCTGCTTAACTCTCTGTCTTCTCCACTTTTCCTCATGCTTTTTGCTGCGTTTGTCATTGTCCAAACAGGATCCTAGGACGAAAAGGGAACTCTTCTGTGTTCAGACAGCAGCGACTGGCGGAGGTGACCTCCTCAAAATGTTCTCATTCTGTCCTACCCAAATAACTGTGTAGCTCAGAGCCAAACACCCCAAATCTCCTGATCTGGAGTAAGGTTGTGCTCATCTCGTAGGACACAACAGATGATGTGGGCTACCAAAGATAAATTATTCCATGCGCAGACAGATCCAGACTTAAAGTAGAATCATTTGAACAGGAAAGAAATGAACTTACCTGTGCGACCTGCTGTAGGGAACCTGCTTTGGCAGGGGGGTTGGACACGATGATCTCTGGAGGTCCCTTCCAACCCCTACAATTCTGTGATTCTGTGAACTGTAAAAAATAACCTAATTTGCAAAGGTAAATACGTATACTTAAGAGTGAGGTCCTGCACTTGGGTAGGGGCAATCTCAAGCACAGATACAGGCTGGGAAGAGAATGGCTTGAGGGCAGCCCTGAGAAGAAGGGTTTGTGGGTGTCAACTGATGAAAGACTCAACATGAGCCAGCAATGTGTGCTTGCAGCCCAGAAGGCCAACCGTATCCTGGATTGCATCAAGAGAAGTGTGACCAGCAGGTCGAGGGAGGTGATTCTGCCCTTCTATTCTGCTCTCATGAGACCCCACTTGCAGGACTGTGTTGAGTTCTATAGCCCCCAGCACAAGAAGGACATGGAAATGTTGGAGTGGCCCTGGAGGAGGGCCATGAGGATGATCAGAGGGCTGGAGCTCCTCCCCTACAGGGACAGGATGAGGGTGATGGGGCTGTTCAGCCTGAAGAAGGGAAGGCTCCAGTGGAACCTAGTAGTGACTTTCATTACCTGAAAGGGGCCTCCAGGAGAGCTGGGGAGGGACATTTTACAAAGGCATGCAAAACCAGGATGAGGGGAATTGGTTTTAAACTGGAAGAGGGTAGATATAGACTAGATATTAGAAAGAAATACTTCACTGTGAGGGTGGTGAGACGTTGGAAGAGGTTGTCCAGTGAAGCTGTGGATGCCCCCTCCCTGGAGGTGTTCTCAAGTACAGGCTGCATGAGGCTGTGAGCAACCTGGTCTAGAGGGAGGTGTCCCCGCCTGTAGCAGGGGGGTTGGAACTACATGATCTTAAAGGTCCCTTCCAACCCAAACCATTCTATGATCCTGTGATATTATAAATATACATAAATTTGTATAGCTGCAGCTTTAACATTTTGGGTACTGCAGAAAGGGAAGCGCAGATGCTAAATAGTGAAATGATTTACTGAAGAACACATGCAAGTTTGTGACAGAGTCAGGCACAGGCAGTGAGCTCTTTGTTATCTGTCTTTCGTCGACAATGCCAAAGACTGAGAAAGAATGGTGAATGTGGAAAAGTTTCATGTTTACTCAAACAATTATTGGTTAAATAATGATTATTTCAGACTTGATTTAATTGTCTTGCCTGAGTTTTAGGACTTCCTCTTTATACTACAAGCCTGTGTTAATTGTCACATGCATGCCTGTCATGCTAATGGACACATTGCTATAGAGGCCTAAATGGAAAGTTAAAATCAGAAGAGAAACTTTTTATAAGCTCAGAAATGGTAGTACAAAACCAGAGTAGGAGTGAGGGAAGAACACGCCGCATCCTCTGAATCAAGTGTGTGTTTTACATGAAATTGCAGACGCCCAAGGGCCACGTATTAGTTATACTGGAGGTACATGACGTATTAGTTATACTGGAGGTACATGACTGTTCAGGAAGGGGCATTGCCAGTTGCAGGTAGAAAACTCTAAAATATTTTTAAATTGCCTACATCATATTGGAAAGCAGGAGAGAAAAGGACACATCTCTTCAAATAGATGAAAACAAATTGGGTGACACAGCATACATGTGCACTTACACACACACACGTATTTATAAAGTTCTGATGGCCATTCTAGAATACCATACATCCAAATGTAAAATATATGCATACACATATACTTTTCTCGTGTTTTTATGTCTATTCATGTATTTTTTCTCTTTCAGTGTACTCTAGCACTCCCAGGACAACTTCTCTTTGTGAAGGAATTGGACAGCCCTGTGGAATTATGACCTTGCCTATTTATTCCTATTGTTGTCAACACAACATACACAAACTCCTTTGGGCTGCCAACTCTCATCTCTTACAGCACAGAAATTGAATCAGGTATCTTGGACTTAAAAAAATAACATAGCTTCTACAAACATGCCTTGATAATATCCTTGAGCTTCCTGATGGGATGAAGACAGACACAAAGAAGCAGGAGCAGTGTGTTTATGGTTGTTGGGTGATATTTGTACACACGTAGGCTTAAAGATGGTGCAATTACAGTAGCTCACCTCCTTGGGAACTATGCCAAGCACTGTATGTTTATTTGAAGAAAACAGATAATACCAGTATGCTGTTACTGATCATTATTATACTGATTCATTATTTTTTATTAATAGCATTGGACAGCTGCTGATGGCAAGAGCAACAGAAAATGTTGTGAAGTCTGACAATGAATGCTTCCCTTCCCTTTGAGGTAAGGTAAAATTTTGGTTATTTTTTATAGCAAATGGTTTGGAAAGAGTTAAATACAACTTGACAGAACTGCAGGATTTCTGGCAGGCTGTTGGCAAGACTGGTCAAAGGTATTTAAGCTTTCACAATATTTGGTGATTTATTAACAAGGTTTGATTATATGCTTACAACTGCTGAAATAATGAGTATGAAATGTTACTAACACATTACAAGTTTCTGTGTTTGTTACAAAATTACTTTCTGTTGAGGAGAGAGCATTTAAAAAAAAAAAAAACCACGAAAAATACCACAAAAATGTTATGAAAAAAACACAAATGGCTTTCATACAGAAGTTAGAACACTGGTAAATTAATACACATCTTAGTTGGAAATGGCATGCATTGGTTACTTATGATGTAATGGTTCCTTCACCCTTTGAATGCAGTTGCTCAATAGTAAACTAACTTTTCTAATATCACACAGAAAATGCTGTCCAAGCTCAGAGTATCCCAAAAGACCAGGCCACTGCATGGCCCGGTTTTACACAAACAGTGCTCTGTTTATGAAGGTGTGCCTGGGTGCAGAGCTCATCTGGGGACAGTGGGAGGAAGGTAGGATGGTAACAGGCCCTCTTTACCTCAGAGCTGCTAACATGGCTGGAACTGCAGGATCGTGACTTCTTTCTTCTGTCAAAACTGAAGCAAATATACAGGTTCAGGAGCTACTGTGTGAATAAAGTATTGTAGCACTGTTGGACAGGACAGAGTACAGACAAGCTGGAGACGTAAGCTCTGACTTCTTAGGAAGGCTAAAAACACACTGGGCTAGCCATTTTGTAAGAGGTATGAGCTGGACTTGGATATTTACTAGCACTTCAGGTGCAAATTTTGACTGATGAGAAAAAATCCACATGCAGAAGAACACTGCTTCTCTACAGTTTCTTGCCATCCGCTTAGGCCAATTGTAAGATTTAGTCTGATTTAACATACTGCATCTAGGTAAATTAGTGTTTAGGTCCTAGCTTGGAAAGCTGCTGGGTTCTGACAGGTTTCTACATGCATGCAATGACTTCTAATTTCTGATTGGTATGCCTGGTAAGGTGGCCTCAGGTGCAAAGCAATTTAGGAATCTGGGACATGACCTGTGACTTGATTTTGACAGTCATGATGCATCCAGAGAAACTAATGGCAGCTGCAGACAGCAGTTCTTATTGGTTATTATTTTTGAAAAGAAATGGACTACTCTAAAACCATTGGCCACAGGCTTTAGAAAGCCACATTAGAAAATCGTTGGAAACACATTGTTTTCTGCATCTATAATCTGCTTCAGCTGTGTTTGTCCTCCAATTAATTCTCTTTAAATAAACTTTTCTTTTTACTTGGCTTAGAGAAAGATTTTTGGCAAATGATGTTGAAAAGAGAAAATACAAATAAAGGTTATCCAACAAAATGTTATGACCACTCCTGAACATTTGAAATATGATCAGAATGAAGATTCATGTAATCTGGTCTCATTTTTAAATACTGATGGATTACACAACTCCAAACAATTATTTCCATCATAACAAAAATTACTCTTTGAAAATTATTTTAGTAAAGTTTTCATAAAACTGAGATGTTTACAAAACTTGAATTATGAACATATGAACAGGTTACACTTGTTTGTAACTTGGAAAATTGCGGAATATAGAAATAGGTTTAATGTTTCCGTTTCAATTAAAGGATTTCTGACTTTCTCAGGCTGTAGTTTGGCCTCGTGGAAGGCTTTTTTTTTCCTCAGGTTCTTAACAGAGCATTAGATAGGCATGGTTGTTTTAAGGGAAATCTTTGTAAAGAGAAATAGATACAAGACTATCAGACTAAAATACCTGCATGGATCGGCTTTTTATTGCTGTTTTTTTATATGATATCTTGTTCACTCTTATAAAGGTATTAGTGTGTTTGGGGTTTTATTTGTTTGTTTGTTTGCTTTTTAAAAAACTACATAATATTCCTTTTTTTCGGAGTAATAGGACTGAGGAAAACTCCAGCTGTTGACCAGCAGTTACTTTCCTTATGTGCAGTTTCAACAGTTTCCTTAAAGGTTTCCAGGGCCCTCACAGTGAACAGCAGTTTTGTGTTTCCACACTTGTGGCAGGATGTTGTGCAAGGGCACAGAAGCACTCAGGAAGGTGGATGGGCACAGCAGGTTGTCTGTGGCAGTCCTTTTTCCAAAACCAGGAGCAGGAGGCAGAACCAGAAATACTGCCACGAGGGAGAAATAAGGGTGCTATGTGATAAATAAAAGATGGGACACAGGAGCAGTACATCCTGCTCCCCAGCAAACTACACGGTCAGCTTTGGGCTCCCAGACAGCCAAGTTACCGATTACACTTTTGTGCCAGGGCTGCTCCTCTTCCCGCAGCCGGTCAGGGTTTCTCTGCACTTTGCAGCACTAGGTGGAGAGGAAATAAACTGCCTCTCTAATTCCTCGAAGTAACAAAGGTTAAGTCGGTAGCAATCGGCAGCCGGCAGAGCGGACAGAGACACGCTCACAGGTACATTCGCTCTCCAGCAGCCCCGCCTGAGCACCCAAGCAGGTGCAGCGGGCTTCCCCGGCAGCACCCCTTGGTGCTCTCAGGCAGCAACGGCCCGGCCGGGTTCGCAGGGATAGGCCTCGACCGGCACAGAGAGCCTCCCGCCTCCCTACACGCCATGCCGTGCCGGTGCTGCCGCAAGCCGCAGGGCGGGCCCGGCGCCCTCCTCCGAGGGGAAGCGGCCGTCACCCCGGAGGCCCGGCCGGCGGCTGCTGCGGAGGCCCGTCCCCCTCGATCCGGGTATCGCCGCCCCCTGGGCCGCGGCGGGAGAGCTGCGGGGAGTGATCCCGCAGCCGGGGCGGCCCGCCGGTACGTAGAGGAGCGACGGGCCCGGGGCTGGCTCTGCCGGCTTCCCCCTGTCGGGATGGGCTGCGGGGCGGGAGGCCGCGGGGAGGGGGGGAGCGCGGGGCTTCGCTGCGGGGCAGGCGGGCAGCGGGCGGGGCGGGGAGGACTGCGCTGCGGCCTGACGGCTGTCTGTCGCCGGGCAGGGGGAGAAACCCGGTTGCCACGAGTTTCTCGCCTTTAAAAACAATAAAATACTCAACGCAAACTGCGGGGAGCCGTGTAAGCGAAGGCGCGATGCTGTGCTGATACTGAAGTGCGCGTCCTTGTCCCCAACAACAGCCCACAGCTGTCTTGTTTTTGCTGTCACTGCACATCGCCTGTTACTGCAGAAGCTGCTGGAGTTGTGCTGTGGCTTCATGTCTGTAGCATGCACTGATTATTCTAGCCTTAACATTTTGTGATTTAAAAGCAAAGTGGGTGGGTGGTTTGGGTAGAGTGGGAAAACATCTTTAACTCTGCCTGTTATTGTTGTCTCCCAATCTTAGGAGAGCACAGAAATGTCTCACTTTGAAAATAAAGGATTGATACTGGGCATAATGGCAGGGACTGCTGGAATAAGCCTGGTCCTGGTTTGGTACCACAAGACCCGAAAACCCAGTGCAGCCGTGCACATGCCTGCATTCACAGATGTAGGGAACAAGCTTCATTCTGTGGGTTTGGAACATGAAGCCCATAATGAACAAGGAGCAGTCATGGTTTTACATGGAAGACAACTACAGATACTTGAAAAACTGAATGGCTTGCTAGTAAGTGTGGACGAACTGAAGAGAGAGGTGAAATTTCTGAAAGAAGCTATTCCAAAGCTGGAAGATCTGGTTCGAGATGAGCTCCAAGGGAGAGGGGATGCACAGAGAGCTAGCCCATCACACAGAGCAGCAAGGAGGAGGAAAGTGGAGGCAGCATCTGGTGCAACAGAAACTACCAGCTCTGAGGAGGCGGAAAGTGAAGGAGGGTGAGTTGGTCACATTTTGTTTCTGCTGTAGTTCATATGCAGTGCAAATGGCATCATTATGTAAGTGAAGCTTTGTGTTCTAAACAGTAGTCCTTTTAAAGTTTTATGTATATTTTATATTTCTCTTTTCAGAAAAAGATCAGATTAGTTGTTTTCAAATCAGAAAACTCTGTGTGACCCTCTGTAAGTCTGCACTGTGGTTAGTGGTTAGTCCAACATGATGTCCAATACAGACTGCTACACTTGTGATTGGCAACAGTCCGCTGCAGTATTGCTACGCAGCTGTGCAATGAGAAGCAAAGTTCAGGATAATGGTGTGATTTGTAATCACTTCCAACAATGAGATAGTCTTGTTTAAGTCTCTGACAGAGCAGGTTCAGACTTTAGGAGTCTTTTTAGTTATTTCTTCCTATGAGCCTTAAAGATGAGTTGCTACAGTGTTCTGCCAAAAGGTGTTGCATGCTTTGGAAGTTATGTCTGAATGCAAGGCGTGTACACATGGCAGGCTTGTTTATATATATTTGCTACTGTGTATGTTTCCTGGTTGCTTAATATTAATCATGAGTGATTCAGGGTACTGACTAAGGTTCAAAGTTCCTGGTTTTGATCACAGCTCGTTTTCCAACTGCTGTTAATGAAGTCTTCTTTAGTCTTCAGTTGGGGAACATGCTGAAGGATGAGATGTACCTGGAGTTCCTCAGGAGAGAAACTGTAGTTCTATAATTTCATCTGTTGCCTAATACACCCTACAGTAGTAATGTGAGAATAGTGATGACCTTAATTCCCTGTAATTACATCTTTGTTTTGCTATTATAGATTAGAAATTTACATGCAGTTTATTCAGTGTGTGTTTATAGCAGCTGTTTTCTGGTTAACATCTCCTCACTGTTTTACATACGTATCATAAGCAGCATGATGCCTGTAAATTGTCCATCTTGAATAACTTTTTTCTCTAATGATGTATAAATTAACAATAATAGTCTGAAGACAACAATGTGCTGCACGTAGTAATTAATGAAAATTTGTTTCTGAAGAGTTCCTCCATCTGTATTTTCAGTTCCCATGGGCAGAATCTTTTCTTTTGTTGCATCCCAGCCCTCTTGCTTTTATTTTGATAGCGTATTCTGAGGGCTATCAGTTCTTTACAAATCAGTTGTTACCCTTTTTTTACTTTGAACATTCATTATTGGCAGTGGTTGTCAAAGGCATTTCCTCCTGTTATGTACAAACATTTCAAGTTCTGTAGTTTCTCACACTGTTTTATAGTTTGGTTGGTTTGCAGAGGCCTTTATACTGAGCATAAAATACTTGGAGATGTAGATAAGTCTAAAGCACCAGTCAACAAATAATCAGGTTCACACACACAGTATAGTTGTCATTCCACACCTGACACTGAGATCATTACATCTTGTCAGGAGTGATGCATTCCTATTTGGGAACTAACCAAGGAAACTTGTCCGTTCAGGCTCTGTGTGACGAAGAAATTGATGGGATGATCCAACACAAGTGATTATAATGTGCAAAGAGTACTGAGTGTGTCCTTAAGAGAGGCCTTCTCTGATGAGTATTTGCATACAGTTGGAAGGAAGGATGATAATTCAAGGTTGTAGATAGCATTAGTCATTTGGGTATGTAATTTCTCAATGATGTTTTGTAATGTCTTTTGAAAAGCAGAAGATTATTTTTTTCCAAGACCTTCTACTCAGTGTCATTGTTTCATGTATCTTCTTTATACTTAAGAAAATTTTATTTTCACTTTAGTAAGTTTCTTTTTCTTCTTCTTTTAAATGGAAATAGGTTAATAATCCTGGTTTGCATACAGCTGAGATGTATGTAGGTTTTTCTGAGGTCATAAGTAACTTCAGTGTCAGTGATGCACATTATATGAGAGTTTTCTGTAAGTGACAATAAGACACAGAAATTTTTTGAGTTAATATGCTTCATTGTTTCGTGTGCTTGTAGGTGTGTAAATGCCATGAGCACTGCTTTATGCTGTCCTGTGATAAGTCTGTGCATGGCAATGTGTTCAGCTACTGGCTTGTGCACTAGAGAAATAGTGTTGTTCTTAGTTACAGATTAAACTTCCTTTTTTCTCTTCTGGTTTTCTATCTAGGATAAAGTACATGCAATGTGTTTCACAGCCCCAGCAATATTTTTACGATCTAGAAGGTAGGGTTTTGCTTGTGTTAAGCAGTTCTGGCTTTAAATGGCACATGAATAGGTTGTGCCAAATGACTACACCAGATTCAGGTTTGCAAACTTCTCCCAGGAAAGCTTTTAATGTTACTTCCCCTCCTCCCCCCCCAAAACATTTGATGCTGGCATTCCCTGCTGTGACCTTCACTGCTTTGATCTATTCTGGTCTGTTCCCAGTGTCGCTGTTTATGTTCAACACCTTGGAGAGAGAAGTTTTGCATTATTGCCTTTCAAAAATTATGTATTTCTTTCAGTGGAAAAATAGCACTTTTTATTTAAAAAATTGTAATTTTTTTTTTGCATAATAAAAGCTACCCTGATTGGAAGATATGCTGAATTAGTGAGACCTTGACTGAATATTCCAGAGCTCACTGCATCTAGTCTGTTCTACATTCTGCTTTTAACTGTTTCAGTTTCTGTTCTTCACCTCAGTCTTTACCATTTGAGAAAGTGTAACAAGGGCACATTCATTTAAAAATAAATATATTGTGTCTAGATGATCACCTTCCAACTTAGGTTGGAAGGTTTCCCCTAATTCTATCCCACTTGCCATTTTAATGAGATTTCATCCCTGGTGCAGCAGTGATGAACCATTGAAACTAGTGTCACGTTTGGCACCAGTCTTCAACAAGCCTGTCTCCCAGGCTTTTCAGATCATATTTGATGTCAGTCACCAGAAAGATTTACATCATAAATCCTTTTCCCTCCTATGTTTTATGTATGACTTTTTTAAAAAAAAACATTTCCTTGGCCTGCTTCTAAGAATTACTTCCCGTATCTCTTCATCTGTTATCCCTTTCCATTTCTTCTCAATGCAGTTTTCAGCTGACCTGACTCAGGTTTGGCAAATGTTTCCTCAAACCCAACCAGTTGATCCAATCTGTTGAACCAGCAGAGCAAGTTTACCACAGCAGTGTTTTATACCAGATAGCTCAATCACGATTTTCTATTTCTATTTTTGTTGTTTTTTTTTGTTGTTGTTGTTGTTTTTTTTTTTTTTAATGCAATACTGTGTGTCTAGATTTTGTAACAGCTAACCACAGTGTGGTGAGTCTACAGCATGGTTTCTGTTTGCTTTTTGGACTTTGAACAGTCTTCTGTGGTCTGAGTCCTGTTGGCTGACCATTGCTCCTCACATTCTTATCACTCACTGTTGTTCTCTTTTAAAAAAGATCCACTGGTAATAAAGATTAAAACAGTTGGCAGTGAGTGTAGACATTTTTTTTTTAAGTTCTTCCAGTTTCTCAGGTATTGGTTAATGTATTTTTCACATGTAAATATTCACTCTTCATAGAATCATCTATGTTTGAAAAGACCTTCAAGGCTGTGCAGCCATGGAATTATTAGGGTTGAAAGAAACACTGAAGGTCATCTGGTTCCAGCTTCCCTTTCTGTGGGCAGGAACACCAGCCCCATCCAGCCTGGCCTAGAACACTTCCACAGATCAGGCATCCACAGCTTCTTTGTGCAGCCTGTTCTAGCGCCTCACCACCCTCATCATGAATGATTTCTTCTTAATGTCTGATCTAAACCTACCCTCTTTCAGTTTAAAGCCATTACTGCTTGACCTGTCACTACACTCGCTGAGAAAGAGTCTCTCTCCAACTTTCTTGTAGGCCTTCTTTAGGTAGTGGAAGACTACCAGTAAGCTGGTAGTGGAAGGAATTGGGATCTCCACAGAGCCTTCTCCAGAAGAAACAAGCCCAGCTCCATCAGCCTGTATTCGTAGGAGGTGTGCTCCAGCCCTCTGATCATCTTCATGGTCTTCTTCCACTCCAGCAGCTCTGTGTCTTTATCGCGCTGAGCACCCCATGCCTGGGCCCACTTTAAGAGGCACAATCACCTCCCTTGTCCTGCTGGTCCCTTCTTATTTGATGCATCCCAAGATACACTTGGCTTTCTGAGCTGCAAGTCCACACTTTTGGCTCATGTCAAACTTCTTATCAACCAACACTATAAAGTCCTTCTCCTCGAGGCTGCTCTTAATCCAATCACATCAAACTATGTTCTGTTTATCATCTGATAAAACACTAGGTGAAATAGCAGATGTTAGAGTAGTTACATAAAAGACTTGGAAAACAAACTATAATAACTGTTCTTGCTTTGTTTCTAAGGTTTAGTTTCATCATCCCTTAAACTAGGAGACTTTGGACTGTGTTGAAATAAATCTTTGCTTTGCTTCTGTACACATATGCACTTATTATGGTGTATATGTGTATATAGTGTATATAGTGTATAGTCTTCATAACATGCAGCTTGCTCTTCTGATATGAGCAGATGTGTAAACCTGCTAGCTGGTTTTTGAAATCGGTTATCAAGCTCTTTTTATAACAGTTTTATATCAATAGTACCTATTATACTCTTATTTTGGCTGGAAATAGAACTCACAAAATAAAACTACCTTCAGTTCAAACAGCTTATTCACTCACACTGATAGGAAAAATCCTAGCTATTTATTTTTTAGAGGTCTATATAGCCTTCTTAAAGTGTTATGGTTTTGTGCTTAAAATGTTTCAACCATGACAAGGATTGAACAGAGAGCTAGTAGGAAAATTAATGCAATCAGAAACAAAACAGAAAAAACTTGTGCCTTGTTTGCCAAAGTGCTGAAATGATATTTAATACTTAACTAAATTATCTTGCTCTTGTTTTATCCCTGTGGCTCCTGTGCAATGTAGGAGTTTGCCTGGGTTGCCTGACTGGTGAGATGGGAACTCATAACAGAGAAAGTGGTTACTTTTTAAGTATAACCCTATTCAGCTCCTCCTGTGTGAAACTGGAGGAACCTAATGTATGCTCAGCACTTTGCACAGTAAGGCCAACTGCTTATCTCTGTGTGGTATTTATGGCTTTTGTAAATATTTCCTTGTCCTTGACTGCCTTGTGCTGAGTACTTCTGCACGGAGTATAATTAATTACCATAAGATCTTTCCCAGTTTCAGATATTCTAACCTTCAGAATGTACAGAAGATCGCTGTTATCAATTTGTTTACGTGTATTGTCGCTTATACTTAGATCTTGAAAGTGTTTAAGAGGACATTGTGTTTTAAGTGATTCTTACAGCACTTCTGCTGTGGTTATTAAGCTCATTCCCATTTCAAAATAGAGAGAAATTGAGGTAAAGAGTTGAAGAGATTCAGGTCTGCAAAGTGTTCAGAGTTGCAGAGAATGTCTTAGTAAACATTAGTGATTTAAAGTGTTCTGCATTTGAAGCACAAGGACACATGTTTCTAATATGTCTCTAAATTTTTTGAATGTAGGATTAGGCAGGACAATTTGAAATTATGGCTGTGCTGTTCTTTTGGAGATAAAAGTTCTGTAATAATTATAAGCTTGATTTCATGAATAAAAACATTTCAGTCTGGACAAATGGAATAAATTGCACTGAATTTTTTGCATTTTAATTTCACAATGAATTGCCAATATTTTTAGAAAATATAGTTATTATTTTCTGTGATTTTTAGTTACCTTACAGCTCATACTGATACTGAAGGAGACTCTGAGGAAGAGAAGGGCTGTAAGAAGTCACCTGATACCACTGTGCAGCCAGAAGATGAATTATTTAATCTTCTACAGGAGGTGGACAATTTGCACAAGGGTTCAGAGGATGACAAAAGGAAGAGCTTCAAACTATTACTTGAGGAAGAAGCCAAGGTAATAGTGTTACATTGCTATTAACTTATGTTTAGCACTACCTCTGGGAACTTCCTTAATGCAAGTGTTAAAATGCACACAGGAATTTCATACTTACTTTGAAAATATATTGAAAAATAAAATATTCCAAGGTGGCACCAATATTCATGTTGAGTGGAATGAAAGTGTTGTTGTATTATATCCCATCTAGACTCAAACATTTAGAGATTTTGTTTGGTTTTGTATTTTTGTGTACAATAAAGAAAGATACTGTGGGCTTTTTTCCTGGGTAAATGAAACTTTTTTTGCTGGTTTTAGAATGGCCTGTGTGAGAAAGTCCTATGGAATAAGGTATTAACCAGACCAAGTGTTCTGAAGAAATCAGACTATAAGCCTGTACTCTGCTTATACCTTTATGGTAATCTTCACGTGTGCTTTTCCTTTGATGGCTTTACTGCGTGCTTGTTTAACTCTTAATAAAATTCCAAAATGTTTGACAGGTAGCACTCCATTCAGTGTATCAATTTCATAATTAGTTCTGATTACATTTTCTTTATGTGTTGGAATACCCAGGCAAATTGATGAAATGCTACTTGCAAGTGAATTTGATGCTCATTTCAAATGTAAGGAAAGCATACATCACATCATTCAGGAATCTGTTGGATTTTATGGGGTTACATTTATATTTTTAATTTAAAAAAAAAAAGAACTTTAAAACTGGTTTTTGAAATAAAGCCTCTTTAGCTTGTCTGAAGTATTTCCAAAGTACTTTTCTCCTTTGGCAGTGAGAAACTGATCTCTGGTTCTCATGTAAATTAAAAGTAGTATAAAAGGATGTAAAATAACTAAATATTTATGCCGTGTTTGTCTTACCCACTCTAAGTGTTGTTAAAGGAAACTGTGTAAATTCCAATCTGATCTGATTCTAAGCTGTTTTCTACTTTCAGTATGAAAACTGTGTGGACTTTCTTTGGAGATTTGCACGTGCCTACGGAGATATGTTTGAGATGGCTACTGATGCTGAGGAAAAGAAAAAATATGTGTCTGACGGTAAGTAGATGAAAAATGCTTATGTCCAACTTCTTCTGAATGTAGTAAAACATGCTTTGAACCTTGGTAATGTTTTCCTATCCAAACAATGTCCAATCTAATAAGTGAGAGCATTTGTACTGTAATAAAAATATTTTGCACAAAACCCATCATGTTGTACAACTTCAGTCCATTCTTTCTTCTCTGGAGATATAAAAAAATGGTGTATAAAAAGTCTTGGTCACAATCTAAGTCTGTTGGCTATGAGTGATGCCTTAAAAATCTTCATTTTGATGAGAATCAGATGGAAGCAGAATATAAAATAATAATTTTAAAATGAAAGAATATAAAAAGTATTTCAGCACAGTTTCTTAATTACACCTTTGGGAGAGAGAGAAGAAAAGCAAGCTCAAGGCTTGTTTTTCTGAGGCAGTAGCACTCCTGCAAATCAGCAGCTTCCTTTATGATGGTACTGGGGATAAAATTGTATCTTGTTGATGTTTTTTCAAAGATCCCATGTATGACAATTTAAGATGTTGCTTCCAGGTGTCCCTTCCCATGTATCCTGTTTGATAGCTCAGCCATAGCAATTTTCCAGTGTTCTTCACAGCTTTTTTTCTTCATTGCTTTTAAAAGCACTTCTCTTTCTTTTGCAGTCTAGCTTTATATTGGCAAGAAGGACAGTATCTGTTTCCCTTCTTGTGTTGGACCTTCTGCTCTTGACTACAATAAAGCCTACTTCTTTTCTACCTGTATCACCCTCCTTCAGTCTTTCCAAACACTTTGTTCTTATGACAGTCTCTTTGTATCTGGGAATGCCTCTCTATCCTTTATTTCTCTATTGCCTCTCCCTTTTTGCTGCAACAAAGTAAGGTTTTGTAAGTGCATTTCAAATTCACGTAATTAGGTCTTTTGTGACTCTTCTAATATTTTGCAGGTTGTTTATTTTATTTTATTTTTTTTCTGTCAAAAGGAAGGACAACACTGAAAAAGCAACTTTAGCTGCAATTTGTCATCCTTAAAGGCAGTGTCATGCCCCTGGGCTGTTATTACTCATTCTGTAGCCAACGTAGGCATATCCCAAGGTCCCTGGCCTTATCTTTTTGTTCCTGTACTTTCATCATAAAGACTTGTGCTTTCTTAACTATTTAATTGTTGCTGTCCTTGGTTTAGTAGCAGTTTGGCTTCTTTATGTGGAAGTTGCTGTGAGGATTATAACACAAACTACTTTACAACAGGGATCTCTGTTGTTGGATTTTTACTTTTACCAGTGACTAGTTGTAGCCTCTCCTGATGGAAGATAACGACATAGCAAAAGTCAGGGAGTGAGAAGGAATGACACAAGGCTTAGGTCTTGGATAATCAGCCTCCTCTGGCTCATTCTCACGAAGGGGTGGGTGGTGGCAGCCCTTTTCATCTCTGTTTCTGGAAGTGATGCAGAAGGATTGAGACTGCAGGGGAGCTGGCAGCAGTTTTGTGTTTTTTCATTCCACTGGGTTAGAGGACTGTGTATGTTGCTCTTTGTTTTTATGAAGTTAACTCGTAATACAGAAATGTCAGTGTGGCTTAATTGGTTGCAGCTGAAACAGTGCGAAGAGCAAGCATCTCATCTGGGTGCGTGGGTTTGATCAGGCCACTTTCTGTCATCTTTATTCAGTTAAAAGCAGAACATAATGGAAGACTTTGTACTGGAAAGGAACTTCAACTAGCTAATCCCTGTCCCCGAGGAAGGAAGCAGCTCTGCTGTTTATTCTGACAGGTGTGCTTATCTAACCTACTTTCAAAGGTCTTAGAAATAACACTGCCTCCTTCAACAGTCCAATCTAGTCCATCTCTGATTCAGTTGCATCTGACTTGATAAAATGGATTAACAAAAAAATAATAAAGTTGCAATCATTTAATTGGGGTCTGAGTGCACGTATATAAGTGCAAACTGTGTAAAGCCATGATTGTCTACCTATATTTGCAAGAGAATTTTGAATTTCCTTACAGCCAGAGTATTTCTGATTGCTTAGTTCTTGGTACTTGCCAAAGATGTAGAAGAGTATAATAAATCTTTTAATATATTGTATTGCTGTTACAGGAAAGGCTAAAGCTGAAAAGGCTGTCCAGTTGGATGCCATGAGTGCTGAGAGTCACCAGTGGTAAGTTTGGAAAATTAATTTTTGCATAATTAAATGTATTTATCAAATCCAATGCAAGAGACAGCTGCCTTTGGCTATAAAGAAGTATCCACATTATGGTGGAGCTGGATATAAATTTCATAAAATATTCTTTAATATTTTTCGTAGTTTTTATGGAAGTCGTTTAGTATTAGTTGTAGTTACATAATTGCATTGAAGTATTCCGTGCAGCACTTATGATAGCATGTGAGACAACTCACTAACCATGCTTTAATAACTACTGTGAAATGTAGGTGGGAGTATTTGCTTTAGTCAGTATATTGTTGCTCAGAAAAGCTATAGTTTTCAATTTACTTCCTCTCTCAGCTCTTCTCAAAAAAATGTCATTTGGCCTCAGACTTTGTCTTTACGTTTATGAAAAGTAAGCATTCTCCAACATTTTGATAAGCTAAACTCCAATAATTAGACAGTAAGAGTACTATAAAAATTTCAAATGACTTCTCAGATTTTGCTTTCTTGGACAATTTTTCTCCAAGCTTGGCACTTGGATAAATTTCATAGACCTTTCCTGTAATTAAAAAATCTTTGCAAATGTGAATGATTCTTATCTGATCATCATTATCAGTTAAAAGATCATTCTACTGAGTTCTGGTAATAGGTCCTCACATTGCTATTTTGTTAATCACTGTCACTGAACTCCTGTTTTCTTTTCCAGTATTCTTAGCTTTTACTTTCCATTTTAGCTTCTATGTTTGTAATTAATTTTATCCTCACATACTTAATTTGGGAATTCACATAACATTCAAGTATCTAAACCTAATCCTGTTATTTCAGGCTGTCTAAAAAGAAGTAGCCACTTGTGGAGCATGGTTTTTCTGAGTTCATTTTACCCACCTGAGTTAGAGTGACAATAATTTCTCCTCAGGTTAACTACTTAGTTAGATACAGATGGTTTCATTTAAGTAGGTGACTCTTAGGCTTGGTATCTCACTATTTCTGAGCTTCAGAGATGGCTGTGTTATGGTTTTGTGTTGCATTGCTGTGAGCATTGCTGCATTTCTTTTTTTTTCTTCCCTTGGGTTTATAGCAACTAGTGACCAAAGTACCCACTATGTAACAGTGGGGTGCTGGAAGTGGTGCACTGTGGGAATTTCAGGCTGGCTCTCACCTTCATGGAGATCTGCGTTTTCTCTCTCTGGTCCCTCGTAACAAATAATGACAGCATCTGTAATGTGCAGTTTAGGATAAAGCTTTTGCTTTTGGCTGTTCTCAGCTGCTTGTCACTGCCTATCTGCTGGAGTTTGATACTGCAGCAGCAGAACTAATGGAAGAGGATCATTTGAGCATCACTGTTTAGTGCAAGGTGGTATGAAGCCACTGTAGCTTGAATACCTGCTGACAATAATTTGCAGCCATTTCTGCTATTAGGCTGACCGTGGCCATGGCCACTTGCTCAGAGTAATGATGCTGTATTCCCTTCAGCTAGAGCTATGCATATAAACAACCACAAAATCTCACAAATGTATGGTTGCCCATTTCTTGCCACCATCCTGAGAGATTGACAGGATGTATAAACTCAACTTCAACTGGCAGAAACTATACTGACAAAAGCTTGTATGTTGTTGAGGGAGATGTAGGTGGTCTGTTGACTTCAGATGTGAGATCCTGTACTGGCAGGCACATCAAGCAAGGGAAGAATTGTGAGTGTAAAGAGACATGTTCCAGAGGGTAGTTGAGAAAACCTATTTGAGAGTCTTTACTTGAGTATTTTCTGTTTTGTAAACTACTGCTTTTTGTTAGAGGCAAGGGATTTTGGCATGGTTTATAGTTGTCATGCTTTTTGTACACGGATTGCAAATGGATATGAAGATTTTATTACTTGTTGAAGTGGTGCCTTTCTAGTGATATATGCAGACACCGCAAATTTAAATAGCTTAGTGTAATTTTTTTCCCCCTACATTATCAGCTTATTTCTTCTTTTCTAAGTCTTTCTGGTTTGAAACATATACATGTATATGTATATGTATATTATTTTTTTAAGTGTAGTGTCCATATTGGATATATGGCTCTAGCTGAAGCTCTGAATGGAGTGAACTTTCCTGCTGATATGTTCCAGAAAGACAGTTGTATTTTTTTGTCTAGCCTGCTAACTCTCAGACTGTGGTCTCTGTATGTTCTCTTCTTCTGTGCCACTACTTAACCAGCAATGAATTTGTTTCATGACTGTGTTGTTTCCTCAGTAGAGTGCTTTCAGTAAGTTTCATAGATTTCATGTTGATTTCAGCCCATTTCTCTGGTTTATTGAGCCGCTGGGGGTACAGATGCTTGCATCGTCCTCTCTCAGAACACAAATTTATTTTCAAAGTTTTGGTTTGTTTTTTTGGGTTTTTTTTTTCATTAATGAAATTATTAGAAGGTAATGGATCCAGGACAAAATTCTGTGGAATACCTTTAATGACCGTGCAACTACTTACTGATGATTCTGCAACTATTTAAACAGTATTTTCATGGCTAGATTATGATGAATGTCATGTGGGACAAAGTCAAAAGTTCTCCTGAGGTCAAGCCATACCCCATTTGTTGCATTGCTATAATAACACTTTATCTTGTCAGGAAAAAAATAAAATGGTTTTGTGTGATAGTCTTTATTCATAACAAACTTGTGTTAACATTTTTTCTGTAAGTCAAAAGCATAGCAAGCAGTTATCTCAGATATGTTTGCTGGCTTGTCTGTAGCCTCTGTCCTGTTCTTCTCTTTCCAAATAAGAACTGATTTTCCTTTTTCTTTTCTGCTGGGATTTTCTCCATTATTCAAGAGAACTTGATTGTCAGCCATCTCAGATCTGCTTTGGTTGGGTCTGGCTGATGCAAATTTATATAAACAGTATTTTACACATTAATCACTATGAACAGGAAAGAAGAGCTCAGGAAATCTTTCCAGAATGAACTGGGCTCTGAAAACTGTATGCAAACAGAATTTTGTGTGAACAGAAAACAGTGCAATACAATTAAAACAATAGAATCATAGAATTGGGTTGGAAGGAACCCCAGAGATCATCAAGTTCCAACCCCCCTAACACAGGCAAGGCCACCAACCTCCAGATCTGGTACTAGACCAGGCTGCCCAGGGCCCCATCCAACCTGGCCTCGAACATCTCCAGGGATGGGGCATCCACAGCCTCTCTAGACAGCCTGTTCCAACTGTTCCAACACCTCACCACTCTCTCAATGTAGAACTTACCCCTAACATCTGATCGAAACCTTCCCTCCTTGAGCTTAAAACCATTCCCCCTTGTCCTGTGACTATCTACTTGAGTAAAAAGTTGATTCCCCTCCTTTTTATAATCCCCTTTTAAATACTGCAAGGCTGCATGAAGAAATAACGTGGAAGTGACATCAAACCTGGGCACCTGAGCCTAGGCAGGAATCCTGTGAATTGAACAGGGGCTCTATTGACTATTTTTTTTCTCACTGCTAATTGTTCTGTATTTTCTTTCTCATTTTTCTTTCCCTTCAGCTATTTTATTTTGTATGTATCTTTCAAGTTGAAATTCAGTTTGTATTTAGAATTTCTCATGTATGTCTGTAATTGTGTGCCATTCTTTTACACCCATCCAATACCCCACTTCAGCTGTGAGCTCTTTTAACTTTTAGGGCCAGTTCCTTTTTGATTTTTAATTCAGTAGAGAATATCTTGCTGGAACTGAATTAGTCCTTAAAATTACTTCCTTTCTTTCCTCTGCATCAGAAAGGATCATTTGCTGCTGTGCTCTTGAATGTAGTTTCATAATAACTTCCATAGAAATTCATATAGCGTGGCACTCTTTTTATGGTGTAGCAAGAAGTAGGACAATAGACCTCTCAGGAAGTTTGTTTTGGAAACAGTCCTGTTGTTTGAAAGCTCCATTTACAGCATAGAGGTGTTTTGGTCACACCCTGACTGACATAACTGTTCAGAAAAGCCCTAGTGTAGGCAAAGCTATGCTGGTGAAAGCATCCCGTTTCCAGAGTAGGTTTTTCTTGTGCTGTGGAACTGCTATAAACTGTCTGGAAAACAAAATATCTCTTTTGTCTGCACCAAGAGAATTTAGTGTAATGGTTTGTCAGTTAAACCCTGTATGTAAACTGTATGCTTAGAGTTCTGATATCCTTCCTTACTTTTCAGACATGCTTTGGATAAAAATAGGTAATGTCGTCTAACTTCTTAGTAGGTCATCTGCACTGTTTCATGAAACTGTATCATAAGATATGTCAGAAATTAGAATATCTGGCTTGCTGATCAGAACACTTACAAATTACTAATACTATGTTTAAGCAAAATTTTATGGAATGTTAGCAGAACAAAAAGAACAACGTATCTTGAAACAATCAGTTTTAGTAACGAACTTTTCCAGATGCAAATAATGTTCATATCTGAATCCAGATATTTGAAAACGTGATCACTCTTAATATTGCGCTGCCAGTGAGATCAAATCGTCGCTGCTTAAGAAATAAAAACAAAAAAAATTTGAATGGTAACACTGGAAAAGAAAAACTAGCTGTGAGGTGTTACTCTTTGTTTGACTACCCCAGAGAGAGACAAAGTAAATACTGTTCATGGTTTGTTGCTTCGTTCAGCTTGTACTGATTACTCAAGTTGTGAAGGAATGTAAATGAAGAAGTCAGCATAGGCCTGTTGCAGGTCACTGAGTTTTTCCTAAGCCACTAACCTGTGAGGAGGAGCATGATGCATGCCCTGGGATAAGGGCCTTGAGGTGGTGGTGCTTAGATGAAGTGCTGCAGCCAGTGCAATTGAGGTGAGCTTGAACTGTATTTACTAGAAGCTTCTTGCCCAGTCACAGGGAAAATAACACTGGCAACCAAGCAATGCTTATTACCTTTCTGTCAAGGATGGTTGTATTACTACCCCAGAAAGCTATTGCTTCACTTTATTTCCAGACTTGTGAAGACCCTGCTAATTTTTTCAAGATCATACTTGCAACTACAGGGTTTAGTAATGTCAGTTACAAAAGTAAATTTCTGGAACACAGTTTAGTTGTGGGTTCTGCAGCCTCAGAAATGCAAAGCATGGCATAGCTGTGTTCTGTTGATGAACTTCTGTGAATATCCCTTAGCAGCAACATTTTTCCTCGCTTGAATATGTTGTATGTGTTGTGGTAATTTATGAACCCAGAATTCTTAAGTGTTCTTATGTTCATGTATTGTTTTTGTTTTCTTTTCTTTTCTTTTACCAAAGCATGGATTTGTTTCCCATGTATTTTCTAGTGTCACTTTATCCCAGCATATGCAGCATTTGATATTTTCCTGGAGCTCAGCTTCAGTGCTCTGGTAAATTTTTAATATGAAAACTATTTTTCTGCCAATTTTTGCAAGGCTTAGATGCATTCCAAGTTAAAAACAAACAAGCAGGGGGAAAAAAAAACCAAAAAAACAAAAAACAACAACCAACTGTGCAACCAAAAAAATCCACAAAAAAACAAAAAACCCAACACCCAACAACTGAGAAAGCTAAACACTTCACTTAGCACCTTGGCACATTTTACTTTGGATGTTGGTGGTCTTTCACATTCATAACTCTACTTCTGTATCTGTACCTCTCCCACTAGGGTAGAGACAGCAAACTGAATTATTATTTTTTTTCCTTAAAAGCTTAGAAAATACATTTTTACAATGATGTGTCAGTGTAGGAAAGTGATGTCAAACTATGATCTCTGGAAGAGTAATGGAGCAGGAATCACAAGCAGTAATATAAGTTGCAAAAAAAACCTATGCAATTCAATGGAAAGTGATACTGTGTTGAAGTCAGATTCAAAAGTGAGCCTTTGGGTATGGCTTGATTGCAGATGGTCAGAGTATGTCAGTGAGTGAAGCAAGTATGGCAGGAAGACTATGGCCAAGGAGTAAGATAGGATTTTGAATGTGCTAATGTGGCATTTGACTCAAGATCTTAAATCTTTGCCATATATATTGGTTTTGTTCGGAATAGCTGTCGTTGCCAGAGCTAAACTGCTAGTATCAGTTCTCTGTGTTATCTTTATTAAAATTCTGCTTGCTTGCAAACTTGCTTGATAAAACTTGCTGGATCTGCCTCCTGCTGGCTCTTTTGCAGCAGGCATGCACTATACAGTTTTATGTTGTTTGAATAAGTATAGAGATTTTGGAATGACAGAAAGGAAAATGCGAATTCATCTTGATCTGTGCCCACTGCCCTCTGTTCCATGCCCACCACTCTCTGGTGAAGAACCCTCTCCTGACGCAGCTCCATGCCGTTCCCTCAGCCCTGGTGCTGTCACCCAGAGCAGAGCTCAGCGCTGCCCTCCGCTCCCTGTGAGGAGCTGCAGCCACCATCAGGCCTCCCCTCAGCTCCTCTGCTCTGGGCTGAGCCAATCCCGCTGCTCCTCATGCACATTGCCCTCCAGACTCTTCACCATCTTTGCAGCTATTTTTTGGATACTCTTTAATATGTTTATGTCCTTTTTATGTCGTGGCACCCAACCCACACCTAGTTCTGGAGGTGAGGTTGTGCAGTGCTCAGCAGTGGGACAGCCCCTCTCCTCGCTCAGTGGCAGTGCTGGGCTGCTGCACCCCAGGGTACAGTTGGCGCATTGAACTGGCAGGGCACACTGCTGCCTTAGATTCTGCTTCCATCAGTCAGGACCCCCAGATCCCTTTCTACAGAGCTGCTCTCCAACCTCTCATCCCCCTGTCTGTGCATAGATTCCTGGCTGCCGCATCCTTGCTATTCTTAAAGTTCACGTGATTGCCAGTGATTGTGAGCAAACAGCTCTGGCTTGCAGAAGACATATTTTACTCATTTCATAAGATATTTGCTCATTGTTATTATTATCAGTATGTGATTTTTTAAAAATTAGTATTATTTTTCCCCATAAGTTTTTCAAAAGCAGCGAAGGTGCCCAGAGCTGGCGGTACCCGCTGGCCGGGCGTTAGCCGCAGTTCCGCGCGTCTCCACCAGATGGGGCCAGCGCTGAAGGCTCCGCGGCCATCGGCTGCAGCGGGGAGGGGTCTGAAAGGCAATGCTCGGTAATGCTCGGGTAAGGAACGCACCGATGCGAATGTGGTCAGTTCCTAGTTTTCACTGATCGGTGTCTTAATTCTATCGTTGATGCTTGGATCAGTGCGATAAAAACTTTGCCTTTCCTAGGCTTGTTTTCTTAAACTCTGAAAATTATTTGAGGTGTCAAAAGAATTTTTTCCTGGCAAAAAGTAACCACCAACTCCCCCCCTTTCCCCAAATGAATCTCTGAAATGCAATTGAGTTTCAACTCTAAACATTTAATAATTGATTTATACTGATTTATTGTCTGTCCCAGTTTAGAAATATGAGATAGAAAAAGGAGGGAAAAAAAGGCTACGAATATACGTGAAACACATTTTCACACTTTTAAAGTGGGTAGGTCAGCTTATTTTTCATTCGTTATGAATGTTGCTCGGATTTCCCTCCCCGGAGATTTGAGCTGTAAGTAGAAGTTTTTCTTTGAACTGGTTTAAACTAAGGCCCTCTTTCTTGTCACGCACAGACAGGGAAATACTGCAAGGTGCTGGATTAGCCGTTCGCTTTTCATTGTTTTCTTTTGTAGCAGCAATCCGTTTAGCTATGGTATGCTGAGTTTATCTGATTAGCACTTAATGAGTAAAGGGAATAGGGGAAATGTTGCCTGAGTTACTTAAGCCTAATAAATGTTTCGGTGCCTTCCCCCTCTTTCTAAATACCTGAACTTTCCTGACCCCACCTTGCTTGTTCCCACCCTCCTCACTCTTTCCCATACAAAACACTCCCTGCGCAGCTCCTGCTGTCAGAGGCCGCGGTGCCATGAGTGGGGCTCTGCTCAGTGCTCCCCAGTGGCAGCTCATGTCCTCCCAGAGGGGTTTGACAGCTGCCTGGAGCTCACAAATAACTCCTGTGCTGTGTTAACTGCTGTGCTGTCCCTGGGAACCTCAGCCGACCAAAAGAGCAATAACTTGCAGCATGAATATTGCTAAATTAAACACCACTAGGTATGGCTCTGAGCAATAAAATGATTTATTTAGTTATGCTGGCAGTGATGTTTTAATGAGGACTCATTGAAGCTTGAATAGTTACATTATATAAAGAAATTAAAGAAAGCTGAGGTTTAGTAATCCTTTAAACACTGTGTGCCATACAGATTGCAGTTGCGTTACCACCACTGACTTCACAAGCTGCTTGCACAACTCCCATCTTTTGCTCTGTTCTTCAACTTCATTTCTCACTTCTAGGATTATTCTTTGCTTTAACTCAATATTACCTTGCAAAATCTTTAATACAAAACTAAAAATCTTTTTAAAAAATTGATAAGTCATCAGTTTAGTTTGTCATGCTCAAGTACAGCTTAGGTGGTTCTATTGGTTTTATGAAGAAAAGTGAAGTTGTTTTAATAATGAGAATAGGTCCAAGAAAGGTTGGACTGATGTATCCAGGAGAGTTGCCTTATGAAAAGCTGTTTCTGTTGCTGTTGAAGTAGTGAGGACAAAGTAATGGAAGTTGAGTGAAGTGTCAGATAAGCATCACTGAGAAAATCAGCCTCTAAAAAGAGAGAGCTCTGAAACCTTTTCAGATTTACCCAATCGATGAGAAAACTTTTAATAGCAATAACCTTACATTTCTTTTATGTGTGGTCATGGTACCCAATTTCTGAGATTTAAAATAAGAAATCTTAGTCAATAGGCAGCTATAATAGCAGCTGTGATTTTGTAAGAGCAAAATGCGTGCGTATGCTTTTTAAATAATTGCAAAGATGTTAAAAGAATGCTGGAGGTGCAGGAATGCACAGAGATGCTTGCAAAAGGCAGAAGACAACTGCTGTTTCTGAGGCTTGCTGCTCCCTGTGAGCACACCTTGGAGATTTGCCTTCACAGGAGCACCACAGTGCAGAGTGCAGCAGGTTGGGCTGAGCTGCTGGTAGGGTTGGGGCCAGTTGGGAAGCACTGAGCTATGAGCTGACAGGTAGAAACTTTGGAGGAAAAAACTCCCTGCTTTTTCACTTCATTGACGGTGTCATTTAAGCTTCTTGTTTCCATTATTACTTTGTTTTGTACAGTTTTGTTGTCTGCTCCTGAATCTGTACAGCTCATGCCAAACTTTCCTCCAGCTGTCAAAATGGAAGAAAACCAGTATTTAATCTGTGAATTAGGTATTGAAATATTTTGTAATTTGATCAAAGGTTTATTTAAATCACCAAAAGTATGTGTGTGTGTTTTTCTTTTCCCCTCTCAGGTTTGCAATTATGTGTGGCTATATGTCTCAGTTTGACAGTGTACAAAACAAAATCAGGAATGGTTATCTCTTTAAGGTATGTTTGTAGGTTGGTTTTTTTGTTGTTGTTGTTGTTTTTTAAGATATTTCTTCAAATTATTTCCCTGCACAGTGTCAAATATAGATTTTTTAAATGCAGTACTTCAGCCTCACAGTTTACTTCGGTGCTGATGTTAAAGTGAGCTGTTTTTGTGTGTGCAAATGGATTATATGCTTTCAAAAAATAAAAATTGAGATAAGGGTTTTTGGAGCAGCATCAAGATTCCTGTTTCATTTTGTAGTCATAAGGGAGAGGAAAAAGGAGGAACAACTCTGTTCAGATAATTAAAAAACCAAAGGTGATGAAGTAACACGGTCCTGCAGTCATGCTTCATGCTACTTTTAATGAGTGATGTTTGTTTTAGCACTGTCCTCTCAAAGATAACTCTGTATTCCAGGGTCAGCAGTTTTGTTACACGTGCTTCCCCTCCCCTCAACAGCAGACTTATCCCCCTTCCCAGGGAATAGCTGGGACAGGTCCCTGTCACATCCTGCACATGGCAGAGAGCGTTGCAGGGCTTTCTCATGAATGAGTGCCAAATCCACCTGAGTTGAGCCAAGTGAGCCAAGCACCAGGTGCTGCAACAGGCTGAGTCAGAAGGGGAAGGTGACAAGTAACAGAGGAATGCAGTGGTTGTTTAAAAATGGAGTTTTAAAGGAGCACATGGCATTGGTAGCGCTTTCAGGGAGATCTTCCTCTTCAGGGCTAGTTTCTGAAGTCCATGTGAATCATTTGGATAAGTTAGGGCTTCGAGGAAAGTAAGAGCATGAAAACATAGCTCCTCCCTGATTACTTTGCGGACAAAGTGATAGAATAATAGACTCACATCTCTTTATTGTTCAGAAATCCTAGTCACTGGTTTAGTTAGAAGAACAGTGGTATCTGGGAGAAAAAAATAATAAAGCCTGTGTGTATTTATTTTGAGAAGCAAACAGCACTTAGGGGTGCAATAATGTATTTTATATATATATATATATGTATTTTTTTTTTTTTAATTCAAGTTGAGCAATGAGAGCTTTCTTCAGTGAATTAAAGAGAGAAATGAATACGTTTATAACCTATAATGATAGTGGTTTTGGAGGAATCACCAGATGAGAAACTTTCTAGCTTCTATTGTATCACTGCAATGCAACAATTTTGTTCCTGAATTTTATGTTTTAATAACACTTTGTTGTGTCGTTTCATTGGGGCAGTCATATTCCAGGGTAATAGAGATTTCAGTGATGGGCACTGACATGTCTGAGCTGTCACAGTGGTTGCTTTCCCACTGATTTGATGCGAGTCTGCTTAATGCTAACTATATCTAAAAATATAATGGAGGTTGTTGCATTGTTAAGACAAAAGTTCCTGAGCCCTTTGAGATTTTGAGTTGCTGGTCTTGTTGTATTGTGTGCAGAGTTGTTATGTAACATTTATTGTGGTTTTCCTTTGTAGGTAAGGTGTTCAGTAATTAAAATACTTTCAGGACATTAGAAAATAATTTCAACAGAAAAGAATTTCTGATTTTTTTTTTATATGATTTGCAGCAAACTTCTTAGAATGTGACATCTGAAGTGACGCTGATTGTTTTCTTTTTACTAGGAGCATCTAGATAAAGCAATTGAACTGAAGCCTCAAGATCCTCTTTTATATTACCTAAATGGAAGATGGTGCTATTCAGTAAGTGTTTGTTTGTTGTTTTTGTATCTAACATTTATTGTATTGAAAAATTAAAGTGCATTTGAAGTGAAGCAATGGGACTTAAAGTAGTTGTTTCTTGAAGTAGATATTTTGAGTTAAATGAAGCAGGATATGTAAGTTTCCTGAATTAACTTCCACATGTGATGTTCCTGGGCTATCATAATGATGTGGAATGTTGGTGGATGATATCACAATAAAGATTCAGATATAAAATCTGTAATTCACCAAAATGTTTTGCAAAAATACAGTTCTTGTTATGCCAATAAAAGAGTTCTAAATATTGTGTTAATGTAGTTTTAAGTACTCATATGGGAAAAAAAATTCACTGGTTTATCAGTTTAGTTGTTGATTATTTATATATATTTTTGTTGATATATATATTTTTAGCAAATGCTTGTGCTTATAATATAGAGTTGCTGAGTTGCTTTATTCTTAAAGCCACCTGTTTTATAGCTCATGTTCTGTGCTGTGAGGAATATTAAAATCATAGTGTTGCTCAGGTTGGAAAAGACCTTAAAGATCGTCAAGTCCAACCACAACCTTGATCTCTTGTCAGAAGGAAATGTTCTTGCAAAGTGTAGGCTGTAAAAGACCATTGGGAGACTTCTCAGAGCAGCAGTGGCTGGTGCAAAGTGAATTCCAGCCCTGCCTTTTCCTCAGCTACTTCCAGTGCTAGTTACTATGTAGTGCCTACAAACTGGAAGGAGGGAGTTGCTGTGAACTGCAGCCTCTGACTTTATCTACAGCAAAGCTTAATGCAAGGTAATCTTTCAGTAGTTCTTTCAGATCATATACATAACTTTCAACAAACTTTTAGCGTCTAGATTTTTTTTCTCTCTTGATCCAAGTAAAGAATGACACCAACATTTTTAAAAAGCTTTTCATTTTGATTTTTGTCACAGCTATTCTTGAATGTCAGCATTGGCAAAGCAAAAGTGAGTTGCTAAAGATTGCCCCATAACGTGCTTTCTGCCCTCCTGCCTTTAAAGAGTATCTCTCTTGTCAGTGATTCCTTAAGCATTTTTATATTATGGCCAACAACCAACTGTAGCTCCCATTTATGTCAAACACTCCCAGATGTTTCTCATGTCTTATTTCTCACTTGAGCTATTGCTTTTGGAAGCTTTACACATAAGCCAAATGTACCTCATTTTGTTTATATTGCACTGGGTTTTTTAATCATTTCATATTAGTGGCAATTACCACTTACTGGCTGATGCATGTGGTTTGTTACAACTGTATCATTACAAATTAATGTTCCACACTTGTAGCATCTATCCAGTGCTCCTTTCAGGAACAATAAAGCCACAGATGAGCACTGCCTTAGGGTGTGACCTGACCTGCATTCTAATAAGTGAAACTATCCACCAAACTGATGTGGCCACTGTAATAGTTAGGATTGATACATATTTTGTTTTTTAATTCTGTGACTTTTTTGCTGGCCGTGACAAAATACTAACCTGATGGACTAGATTTGCATAGCTCAGATAAATGTGAGTATAGGACTGAGTAACGTTTTGTGATAAATTCTGGGGCAGGCACCTCTTAAACGCTTTCTGTGATTTGCACGCTTCCGGTAGCAGGATGAGACCGGAGTTTGGGTTCTGACACGTGGTTCTGTTAAGGATCTTAATCTTTGATCACTCCAACCAGAACTTGTTGAAATCTTTATTACGTAGGTCGTTCTGAAAGTAATGCCTCTTGTTTGTTTCCACGGAAACTACAGCAGCTACAAAGAGCACAACAACACTGTTCAGATCTTTTAAATATCTGCTTGTGTAGATGAATGTTATTTAAAGTAAATATAGTGTTTAGAGCCCTCTAAGTTGTAGCTTTCTTTTTATTGAGAGAGTGAAAATTACCTTTGCTCTTCAGATCAGCACAAAGCATTTATTGCAAGTTAATTGGTCTGTGGTACATAAAGTATAGGAATTGTTTTCTTTCTTTAGAGTTTTGCAAGTGATTATCTGATAATCCTTAATCATTCAATGTTTCATTTTAATGTATGTTAGCATTTAGAGCGGATTTTAAAACAGAGTCCATGCCTAGTTCAGGTTTATGCCTACTTGCTTGCCTTTACAGAACAGACTCAGGATGTTTAGCATATGTTTTTGAAACTGGATTGGAGCCTCTGGTAAATGCTATCGAGGTGTTAAAAATCAGATTTCTTGGAAGTTTGTTTTTGGAGGTTAGATGCAATGCATTGGATTCGTGTGGTGTATCCCAGTATCATCTGTTTGGGTTACACTGGGGAACAAACTGATCAAGTTCATTTGTGTGAGTGCTCTGTGAGTGTGCTCTTCTTACAGGAAAGTGAAAACCCAGGGAATTCAAGTTGGATAAATGTCTAGATGCCTGTACAGACTGTAGCGGATCCTCAGCTGGCCAGAAGGAGAATATTTGTGTTGGAAGCCAGTATTTTAAAACTGCTATTTAGATATTTAATTTCTTCCAGAAATAAAAACATTGTACAATTATTTAATACAATTTCACATTAATATATCGTCATTAAAAAGACAAAGAAAAGCATTCTGTGGGAGTGTTTTGGTAGATGCCATTGGTGTTTTATTGAAGCTGGATCAACGGTATTGTTTTCCTTTGTGGAAGACAACTGTGTGATTTGTCATCAGTGAGCTGTTACCACTTAACATTGCAGGAGGAAATTGTTAAAGGTCGTGGGTCAGTCCTGGCTGAATTTTCAATCCAAACAAATTAGTTTTATTGGTGCCAACATTCTGGAGTTTGTTAAGAGATGTGAACGGGCAGGGTTTGCTTCTCAAAACCAAGGAGGAGGCAAAACCAAAAAAAAATGAACTTCAGTCAGTAAGTGCTTTTAGTTCCCATGTGAGTTGTGCTGATGCTATGCTACAGAGGAGAAAGACATGTTAAGGAATTCCTTTACACGGTATTTAAGAGAGAACCACATTTACTGCCCTAATCTTCAGTGGAATGAGAGGTCTGATATGAAAGAGCAGCTTTACAGTCAGCTGCAGTTCAATTCCATGAGTGACACTTCTCTCTCTTGCTACTAATAGAGATTCAAGTAGAAAAAACTGATGAGAGCTTGTTCTTTTGACACATCTGTAGAAGAGGCCTTCCAGAACAGTCATCTCTGTGAGCTTTGGAACACGAGGATGGCCTTCCCTCTTTGCCAATGACCAGGCTGTTGTGGTGACTCACACTCCTCCTACCCTGGGGAAGTTCAGGGAGTGGTTGCTGGTCCCTCAAGCCTCCCCTCTTTTTTTTTTTCTCTTTATGAATAAGCAGGACTGGCTGTCCTCATGTGTGGCAGCTGGGGAGCAGTATTCCTCTTCAGAGTGACCCAGTACATCAAAATGAGATATTCTCTGGAAACCCAGCATTCTTGTGGTGCTTCTGTGACTTTTCAGGCTGTTGGGAGGGACTTACATCAGGTCTCTCTTAAGCTTTGGAAATCATCTGTAGGGCATTTCCTTCTTTAATTTGTTTTATTGTTGTTATAGTAGTAATTACTTGCTGCAGTAGCTGTTTTTCATATTACTTTCTTATGTCCATTACCAGTCCTGTGACAGTAATGATCTCACTCCTTACAGAGTTGCTTTGTACTTCATTTTCTGTGGACCTTGAGATATGCACTGCACTATATGGAATAATCTTAACTTTAGAAGTTAAATTTTCACTACAAGAGGGCTTGCTGCACCAGGGTATCTGTTGCCTGTGCTTCCTTACACACAGAAGAATACTTAATAAAGTTAGCCGATGTACTAAGAATAATTTCATCTCACTGAACATGGCATAAAGATTTACTTCAATAAAGTTATTTCAAATTAGAAACTTTTTGTTTGTCTAGGGAAAGAGTAGTATTTCCTGTCCATAGTTATTACTCCATGACACAATTCTGTGTCTGGCATAAATCAGCCCTTTACCCACCTCAGTCATTTGGGGGTACTGACTGACCCAGGTGGGGTGTGGTTAAGGTGTTGGGATAGGATTCATCTGCCTATCTTTTGCTATCCACAAGTCACGATTGTCTATGCTCCTTCTGTAGCTGAAGAAAAGAATGAAGGGAAGGAGCGGAGTGTTCAAGCTGAACTGCTATAATTGATGTAACAGCAGATGCCTAATAGAGATGCTGCTGACTATTGACTGTGTGAAGGGCATGGACAAGCGTAAACTAAGCACTTCATTTATAGATGGCTTTAGCTAGCTGTAATGAGTTTATCAAGCCTGCAGCTTGCAAATCAGAATACTTCAATTATTACAGAACTATCAGGCTATCTATGCAAGAGTCGCAAAGGAAGACTTTGAATCCAGTGTGCATGGAATATAAATCACTATTGTGCATATGTGCATCATGCTTTTCAAGATTGCTTTAGGTTGGTGGAGTTTATTATATAAAAATGGCCGAGTGTATATTTTTAAAAAAGTTTGAATAGTGCAAAGCAGCACCCAGGCCAGACAAAATAATGACTAAAACCTCAGTAGATTGGTTCTGATGAAATCTTTTAAGAAAATAAAACAACTGCCAGGAAGGACTTGTGTTTTCAATATGCAATTATAGCTCCACATGGAAAAACAACAATTTTGTTCCCTGGTTATTGCATAACAGCAGACACTTTTGTGGTAGTTGTATCTGTGCATTGTTTGTATACCTCCAGGGTGTTGGGTAGCCTTGCAGAGAACAATATAAGCATCATTCCCTTTATTATTTTCCACTTATCAGCCCTCTGTTAGCTCACTCCTTGATAAGAAGAACCTAGACAAGTAGAAAACTCCTTCCTCTTCCAAGAGAATAAAGAACACTGCAGCAGAAGAAAACAATACCTTTGCAAAAACCACATTACTGCTTCTCACAGAATATGACTTAGAAACTAGAGTGCAGCTAGGAAAGTGTAGTGTGGGAAGGAGTTATAGACATACCTACAATGCGAACCTTTAACCGGCGTGCTGCAGTTTGTAAGTGTAAAAGCACTGCAGTGTAGATGGGCTCCCCATCGTGTTGTTTCAATGAATGAGAGCTCTGAGTTTGCCAGAGAGCTTTTTTATTCTCTTAGAAGATGCTTCGAGAGTGAGAGATGAAAGAGGAAGAATGAAAAACGCTTTAATTTCTTATTATTGCTTCTCTCTGAAATATTTTAGTGAGTCTGTATGAGACTTACTGATGGTATTTAACAAATAAGGTGTTGAACCCTGTCAAACAACCGGAAAGACTTGTTCAGGATGCCTCTGTCTCCAAGTAATGTTGCTGTTGTGGAGCTTGAGTAAATGAGGCTAGACAATAAAGTACAGTCTAATGCGTTTTCCTGTTGCATGCTGTGTTTGTATTCCTTGAAATAGTATTTTTAGGCAGTTTGCAACAAGAAATACACAGTGCTTGATGCCCATTCAGAAGAGTAGTGTTCTGGTTGATTGCTTTAATGGGTTCTTATATTTTGTCATGATTAACTGTTGTACTGGGTAATTACTGAACCCATCAGGAAAGGGGCAAGGGAAAGGAGCAACAGCCCTGAAGAGATTGGGAAGCCAGGAAATGAGGTGGGAATAATCTGAAGCTATCCAAAACAATTTTTAAAGCAGTAGCACAGAACTGAGCTCAACTCTTGTGAAGATGTGAATTGCATCTGCATCTGAAACAGAGATGTCCATGGGTGACTTGTATTTCACCTCCTGGTTCTCCAGTGGGAAGCTCTCTTTCTTTGGCTGCATGTAACCATTTTCTGCATTGCTTCTGCATAGATCAGGTTAGGAGTTGTTAGGAAAACGCAGAACCTTGTTGGTTTTGTTATTTTTAACTCAACTATACTTAGTGATTGGAGCAATCAATTCTTTGTTTCAAGTATTGATGGGAATGAAGAATGAAGTTCTGACTTCATTTTGCAGGCGTAGATGTGGCCAAATGAGGGTGGCTTGACTTCTCCACTTGAATAGGATCCAGTCTTACATTAAACTTCTTCTTAGCTCCATCCTTCATTAGCAATGTGGAGTGTGTTTCTCTGGGTTAGGTGGTGGAGGCAAGTACTTTATGGCAGCAACCACAGCAGTTTCTGTCAGATGTCAATATACCTAAGGGAATAAGTCATGTACGTTGTGTGTCAATGTGCCAGTTCTCCAAAGGCTTTTCATTGCTGCCTGTCTTTCTTGAAAGAGGTCTTTGACAAGTGTTATTTTTCAAATCTGAAGAGAGAAAATGAAACCACTTTCTTAACAGTGATTGTGACCAGCTTCAGTGTAGTAAATGGATTTGTTTTACAGGGGCCCAAAGCAGTGACAGTTTGACTGTAGCAGCAGCTTTCTTTTCATAACATTGAAAAGCAGTCCACATGTGCATTACAGCATTAAGCTGTCTATCATTAAAAACTTAAAAATTTAACTTAAAAACTTAACAGGCTTGAAGTCTTTTAGCCTTAGAAAAGACAAGGTCTTACGATAACAAACTGTATGTTAACTTGATATACTGGAAGACTCTCATATCAGTAATGTTGGTGTTTTGTAGTGTATTTTTTTAATGTGTACTTTTCCCACTTAGTGGAATGTAACATTGTAAAGACTGTTCTTTGAGTTGGAAAACTGACAGCAAAAAACATTCCTTTGTGTTGTGGATTCGTCTTGTTTTGTTTTGTTTTTTCAAAATAAGTTTCATAAGTAGTATAGCAGTACAGTGAAATATTTCCTCCAAAACAGAGAAGCAATCCTAAAGACTTTTGATTTTTATATATACATATTTTTATTATAGGTATCTCAATTGTCTTGGCTTGAAAAGAAAGTAGCTACTGCTCTCTTTGGTACTCCACCAACTTCAACAGTAGATGAAGCACTGCAGAATTTTCTTAAGGTAAGTCCTACCCATGGTTTTCCGTTTACCAGCAGTTATCTGTAATCAAGAAGTCTGTTGAAGAGATTTTGTAGAGAGAGTCTGTAGCTGTAAATCCAGGGATCTCCTAAATACCACAAAGCTCTACAGTAAAATGGTTTGCTCTTCTCTATTTTAAAAATAGTTTGGAGATGAATGAGTTGCACCTTTCTTTTCTTCGTTTATTCTGCAGAAATATTCAGGGACTTGCCATGTCAGTAGTTAGTGAATTTAAAGTGAAATAAATACAGATTAGTTATGTATTATATGGAATAGTGATGTATGTATAATTGTGATGGTTATTTGACCACTTCTGCAAGAAGGTTGACATAGGCAAGGAAAACTTTGACACTGTGACAGTTCCATTTTTCTTATCTGAAACTCTTCACGTTTCAGTAGAAGCCTTTCTTGTTTCTGGAGGTGAAATTGATGCTGAGGAAAGATCTTTACAGTGCAGTAGAAAAGAAGGCTCTGTCACATAAGTCTTTGTTCCTGGATGTTCTACTTGAGTGTGCAGTTACTAGAGAAAACAGCATGCAAAAAAAATAATAGTAATAATAATAAAAAATCAAGCTGTCTTTCAGTGTCTTTTATAGAAATAATTTCAACTTCTAGCACTGAAAAATACAAGTTTTTCACTTGGCTGAATTCAAAGCGTAAACTTCCAGCGTTACAATTCCTTTCAGATAGTTTCCCAAAGGAATTGGACAAGCATATTTTTTCTCACTACCAAAACTACTTATTTTTTGTGTTCTTAGTCTGGTTAAAGGTTGAATGCTTTCTGAATTTTAGAGAATATAATACATTGCCATCTTCCCAGTGTATAGGTCTTATCTGCAGGGTTAAAATCCAAAGATTATAGAAATAATTTGAAATATTCACTTCAGGTTCAGGGCACTTTGTAGGGAGCTGCAGAGTAGCTGTGATTTTAAGTTAACAAAAATTAAATTGCTTTCTGAAAGACAATTGTATCTTTTTCAATTATTCAATTATTCAATTATTTAATTGACTACAGTTGTAGTGACAGCAGCATTGCTTTGGTTCAAGAACTGCAGCTATGGTATGTTTCACTGATGTAATTTTTCTTTCCCAAAAGCTATTTGTCTATTAACATTGTTTCTTGAATAGTAAATAACTGGTAATATTTGTACTCATCAATCAAAGTTTTACATCCATGGCATGTTTTAAAGGGAAGATGATCTTGAATTTTTCACAATACCTGAATTTTTTCAGAAGATAATAATCTGAAAAGAAGGGTGAACCCATAGCTGGAAAATACGAATACGTGAAAGAGAAACAGTTATCACATGGACAAATACAGTTCAGTATCCATTACTCAGCATGCAAATGGTTGGTTGCATATTTCTTTGATGAGGAAAAAAATGCTAATGATTTAGAAAGAGAAATGTTTTCCAGCCTTTTGTGGGAGTGAAGGAATCCAATAGATGTTCTATAGAATGAGGTGGTATCTGTTCTAAGCAGGTGGTGAGTGAGGAAGCCAGGAGGTATGGAACATTTCAGTGTATTTGATGTCAGCAACTTACGTGCCTGATTTAGAGTTTGTTTTCTTGTTTGTTTGTTTGTTTTCATGTTGTTTATTTGTTTTCTTATTGAAAGTGCCAAACATTGTGGTGCACGCAGTAAGGATGATTCAGTCTGTTTTAGGAAGCTTATTGTGTTGTCGAAAATGATATATGGACAGGTAAATCTCCTCACATGACGTTTGGTTTGTCTTTATGTTTAGTTTCCTGTTTTTTTCTCCTTTAGGCAGAAGAAATGCATCCAGGATATTCCAAATGCAATTATGTGTATTTGGCAAAGGTAACCAAGTTCTTTTAAGAATAATGATTTCTAGACTCCATATTCTTACAGTGATATGATTGGAAACAAAATGTTTTTTCTTCTCAGTGCTATAAAGATCTTGGCCAGAAAACCAATGCACTGAAGTACTGTGAATCTGCACTGTCAGTTCTCCCAGTTACTAATGAGGTGGGTACTGAGACTGATAACTTGTTCTCTTATGACCATTGTCTGCTTTAGCTCCCTTTGTCAGTAATAATGTAATGTTGCACTTTTTCTTTTTTTAATCTAAATGTGGGATCTTCCTTTTTCCTCCACTTAGGTTGGCTTATTGCATTTGTTTATGTCCACTGCATAAAAAACAAAAACAAAACTTTGAGCAATTGCCAGGAGCTAGGTTTGTGCCAGAGGCTGTCAGAAATTAAATTGCACTCTTTGTAATTCAGTCCGTTTTCATTGGACTATCTTAAGATAAGCAATTGTGCGCATCGATGTTCTGAATTTTGTCTCAGACCTATTTTTTCTCAATTGAAAGTACTTGGGATTTTTGTCTCAAGTTCTTGTTCTACTCCTGCCTGAGAATCTCTATTTTGTGATCCCTGCTGAGGCCTCCAGGGCGCTGCCTGTTGCTAGCTGTTACAGAGGTGGATTAACTGGTTCAAGCTTGTCTTTGTCTTCAACTACAATGTGGTTACAGAGACACGTTTCATTCAGTTGCATCTGATACAGTGTATTTTATCCTAACACATAGTTAGATTCAGTTTTAGACCCGTTAGAGTATTTTAGTACTCAGATGTGTGAGTTTTCTATAGATATTTGTGAAATTTTTAAGTGATCTAATTTCTCAAATGTAAGCCAAGTCATGGCAAGAAGGTTCACTCTTGCTATCTCACCTCATGTAAAAGCAAGTTCCATAATTACTGGCCTATGACTGAAAACATCCTACCATCCTAAAGCATGACAAGTTCAAACTTGAGCTTTGTCAGCCTAAGGGAACCCCTTTGAGCACAGCAGATGTGGTAGAGAAGAGGAGGGAGGTGATTCCAGAGACTAATTGGCCTTATCCCATTTAATTCTTTGAAGTTGAGGAAAAAGACCATTCATAGCTTTGTAATTTGATTGACAACTAATGCTGAATGGGGAGCACTAACATGTTTATGTCAGAAGTTCTCACTCAGAAGAAAGACCACTGCATGCCTTACCAGCAGCTGCTTCTGTGTGGCCTTTATGTTTAGTCCAAATTAGAATGTGTGTCAATCATAAATTAAGCAATCATTGCTGAAGTTCAGTGCTTCTTTTCAGTGTTCTTTTAGTACGTCCTAACACAGATATGACATAATATCTTAACACTGCTTTATTCTTTACTTATTGTTGAAATGTACCTTCAGGTTGCCTGTTTTGAAGAAATGATGGAAAGACTCCTATACATTCTGATGGGGTTTTTTGTACTTTAATGCTACATAAAACATAGCACAAATGGTATAGGCATGGAACTGAAATTGCTTGGATTCAGCCTGTTTTATGTATGTCTGCTTTGGCTTTTCTCCTGATTTTATTTATTTATTTATTTATTCTGTATTCAACCTCCTACACACAGGTCTTATTGCAATGAGCTCAGAGCTCGCCAATAAAATTGCAAAAAAGCATTGTCTCACATAAATTTCTGGTGTGCAGAAGGCTACGTGTGTTTAGTGAATTAAAAGTCATTCAACATTCATAGAGACTCCTTGAAAAAGTGTAGAAATAATCTAGTGTGAGATTTGTCTTTCACAAAAATGGCTGGAGAAAATTTTGGTGTCAAGTCACAGGTAGTTGCTGAGGCTCCCCATACACTCAGTGGAAAAAGAGAAAGGCAGAGAGAGACTGCGTGTGCAGACATGTCTAAGATACATATGTGATACGCCTTGACTGCATTGCTAATGCGGGGTGAGTTCTGCCTGTAAAGGCCAGTGTCATCATTCTAAAGGTGAGCTCAGTGCATTCTTCAGAGTTCAGTGCATCCTAGGCCATCTTGGGGCAGGGAGTTAGACTCTTCTCAAAGGAATGCCTCAGCATGTTTTGAAAGTGCCAGCAGATCCTGAGAGCAGGAATATGGGAGTGATGCAAGGCGTGTGTGTGTGTTTGTGTGTGTGTGTGTGTCTGTGTGTGTGTGTGTTTGTGTGTGTGTGTGTGTGTCTGTGTGTGTGTGTGTTTGTGTGTGTGTGTGTTTGTGTGTGTGTGTGTGTCTGTGTGTGTGTGTGTGTGTTTGTGTGTGTATTCTGGCAAGCAGAGTGGTGATGAAACTAGAATTATATTGGTTTGTAAACTGAAGGAAAAACAGCAAGTGCATCACAAAAATCTTTTGTCTGAAGAATCTGAAGAAGATGGTAAGACATGTCCTCTTCTTTTTAGACTAGTTCTTCACATATCACAGATTTATCTGCTTTGGCTCATTTCACTTGCAGTGTGTTTTGAATTAGATTTAGGTATAAAGTTCAGGAATACAAAACACTGGAGCAATAGTGTGTAAATCTTTTTTTCTTTCCCCTAACTCAGTAAGCACAAGGTAACACCAACCTCATTCTGAAAGTAATTATGATAAAATGGAGATCTTGAGCACAACCTCTGTTGCTAGCTGTTACCTCAAGTCCCATCTGAATTAGAATATTGCGTCTTATTTTTGTTATGGTGCTAGAGAAAAATTCTTACTAATTTTGGGGGAAATGTGTTGGAACTGAAATGGTTCAGGCTTAGAGCTCTATGTGTGAATAATATTTAGTCAGGTTTGTTTAAGGGAGGGACTGAAGAAATTGAATTGACTGCAGCCCTGTAAAAGCTAGGATTCACAGGCTAAAATAGAAAACAGCTCAGCAGCAGTCTGAGGATTTCTTTCAGTTAGCCACAGCACAGGATCTCATGGTTGTCAGCAGTATAGGATGTTGTCACAGTCATGTGAAACTCATCATTCCTAAGTGTAATCATAGTTCCTCATGTGGAGTTTTAAACCTTTCTTTCTTCAGGCAGGGAAATTCTTTTATTGTTTCTAAATGTTGGCTTCTGCTGAGAAACATGCATATGTATAAAGGCATAAAAACAGTTGTAGACCATGAGACAAACTTGCTGGAAAGGTGCCACATTGAGGAAATGTGTAGTATTTCATGATAACAAATCACCCTGCAGCATAACTATGAAAAAGTAGTAGTAGATAATGGTTTAATTTGTTAGTTCTTCTGAGCATCCCCAATTTCTGTTGACTTCAGTGGAAACTAGAGGTACTCAGCATCAGTAAAATAGCCCATCACTCATTTTGACCCTGAAGTCAAATTCTCAGCCGGTCTGACTCAGGGTACTTCTTTGACACTTTGTCTAGAATTCATTCCATGTAGCATTTCAAGTTAAGTGAGATGAGTTTTGTCTTGAGTGTTGTATCACATCCAAATATCCCTTCTGTGAGTGTCTGTTCTGCCACTTAGAGAATATTGTTTTAATTCAAGGGTTAGATGGGCTTCCAAACTAATGATTCCTATAAATCCTAGTATAAATGTGGTTTTGTTTTCTTTTTATTTTTCATAGTCAATTTGGCACATTTTCAACCAATCGTTCCATGGATTATTATTATTTTCTTTTCTTTTGAAAGGGAATACAGTAGATTTAGTGCAAATTAGATCTGGAAAATGAAACTTGTGTTACAGTGCTATATTGTAGACCTTTCTCTCTATCCTCTGTACTCTAAACAGAAACCTCTGATGAATTGTGTGGTTCTTCCTTGGCCATAAATACTGTTGTACTGTGGAGTGGTACTACACGGCTGGAGGTGCATGGGGACATTAAATTGTCCTGCTTTTCTCTGGTTGCTGTCCAGGTGGATAACCCAAGGTCCTGGGAAACATTCACCCCTTCATGAAAAGAGATCCTAATGCTTAGGGCTGCTGTGAGTTATTACAAAGTGGATAACAGCTGCTCTGTTTATCTCGTTGAACTTGCAGTACCCTTACTGAAACTCATTATTTGTAAAGCATTCAGAGCCGTGTTGAGTGTGGCTACATAAAGGGCTGTTGAAACCAGATGTGGTGGACTACAGTGTTGAAAAAAACGCCTTTTTTGAATTTGGGGAGAAAATATAATTCAAATTTGAAAACATGAACCTTTGTCTTTCATTCAGAAAGATGAAATGAGTGTGTAGATGTGTATGCTTGATCAAATACATATTGGTTTTTGCTTTACTTATAAGATGATGTGTCAGAGCTAGATATGTAGATGACATCAATTTCTTTTTTATGACAAAAATTGCTTGGCACTTTCAAGGGAGGAACTTGTAGAAAAAATTATGTATACATGTAGAATTATGAAGTATAAAAGTAAAGAAATTATTTTTTCTTATGTCTGGAAGTGAGCGTGAAGGTGGGAATAAACCCTGTGTGCTTTTAGGATCAGTAAGCTTGTCACAAAGGTATTAACCTAAGCCTGGCAGAGAAAGAGAAAAAGAAGGGATCGCTTCACTAAAATCTCAAAGTTCTTGTGTCTCCAACTACTTTCTTTTTTTTTTTTAATGAATCTGCAATGCATCAGTTACGTTACAAGAAATTTAATTTTGGAAGAGCTGAAAACAGAAAAGCAGAAAGTGCAGAGCAACTGTATTTGCACTGAGAGTTACTGAAAAGTTGTACTTAAAATACAGATTATTTTCCTGAAGCTGAGAATTTACTTTATAAACAAATCAGTGATTTTAAAAAAATCTTCATTTAAAAAAGAATCCCTCTTTCCCAATGAAGGCGATTCAGAGTTGGCAGTGACAAGAAAGAGATTTATATATGACAGAAACTCTTCATTATGACATTTTTTTCTTAACGCTGAAGCATGGAAGGAATTGTAATGGATGGCAAAATTGCTTTCAGCAACAATGACATTCAGAAAGCAAGAAAAACCCATGTGGAGGAGAGCAGGAGGTGGAGGTAGATGTAATAATGTGCAAGAACAGTGGCTGAAGTTCTAAACAAGAGGGCAGCTACTGAGGAGAAATAATGCCTGTAAGAGTTTCATGATTATCATGAATTATTGTGGTTAACCTCCCAGCTCATTAAGTTATGTTTTGAATTATGTTGATAAAGAGTTGAAAAGAGTGGGAGTTTAAAAAGGGTGGAAGAGAGGGCAGAGCATGAACTTCAGCATCTTCCACTTCCTGCCTCAACAGACCTCTTGTATATCTTGAATTTTCCAAAAAGATTTACCAAGAAATGCCCATTTCAGCCAGCCACCACTGATTGACCCCGTGTGGCAGATACTGCTGTGATATTTCCAATAGAACTCATTTGAGTTCTGCTCTGATCTGTACTTTTGAGTAAGGTTTTGGGGAGTGAGATCTGCTTCTGCTTTAGAATGAAAGGTACAGATTATGATTTATTTTGAAAAAACTACCTATTTAAACTATGTGTCACATCACACAAACGGTTTTTTTCATGAAATGAAGAATCTCCTTTTCTCTGCACCTTTCTGATTTTTCCTCTGTTCAAAGATATGCCAAATGACACGTATTGTTCAATGCAGAACATTATCATTCTCAGAAGATACTTGTTTCTTTAGATTTTTTGTACTTTTTTTTTTTGTTCAGAAGTCCATAACATTTCATTTACAAAACAGTGGAAACCTTTGTATTTGAATGCTAGACTATTGTTTTCCTGCTAATACTATTTCTGGCATTGAACAAGAACTTCCTGACAGCTACCAGCAGCCCCAAATTAAAGGCTTTTGTGAATATATATTTTGCTGAAAATTGCACAGATAAAAATACATAAATAAATTGAAAACTATTTCTTAATTTGTGGTTCTGTTTATGCTGAATATGTGTGCTTCAAGCTCAGGGAATAGGCCTTTTAGAAACTCATTGTAGGAGATCACATATTAGACTGTAAAATGGTGCTAAAAATGAGGCAACTGTAAAAGGTCAACATAAAAAAAGCAGAGACCTACTTTATTTTTAATTATTTTGCACTTTGGAGGATGCTGTCAATGTTTCTCTTAGTGATCAGACTGATTTTCAGTCTGCATCTTTTTGAAGTTCTTGTCAAAAGAATTGTTTGCATTGTCTGCTTATTCTTTTTAAAAGTGCAGTAATTTCACAGGTAAGGATGAAGTCTGTCCTGAACTTACTGTGTTTGTTATTAAATTGACTAGTTTATAAGGCAGTATCTGTGACAAAATGCTGTGGAAGACAGCACGGTTTTAGCAGCATTGTCAGTGCAGCAGCTGATGGACAGCCAGGTCCTCAACACACGGAGCGTGTCTCCTGTGGGCATGCTGGGAGAGAGAGGGAGAAGGATTCATGGAGGCGGATTCGCAGAGCATTACAAGGTGAAGAGGTGTGCAGTTTGTTTTCTGTTTTTGAAAAGTGGCCAAAGGAAATCAAGCTTCCAGGTGTTTGAAATACATTGTCTCAGAGCCAATAGAGAGGGTGGAGAGAGAGCTTCAACAGGCGTCCTTCTGAAAGGGCTGTAGGTCCCACAGTAGTGGGGCAGCAGCTGGAGAGAAAAGGGGGATGTCTTGGAGACCAAACGCTCCATGTTGACTACAGTAATGAAAGGAAACCAGAATTTGGGTGCAACTTGGGCTTTTCAGTCAGAAAAGTGTCTGCTGGTGGATAAAAATTTTACACAGCCATCATTTACAAAATGGCATATTTCAATTTTGAATAACTTTTCAGCAGCAATCCTAGAACTAGCTAAACTATTCCTTCCCAGTCAACTGGGTGTGAAAGGGTGTTCTTCTGTCTGCTTTGAAGTATAATCAGAGCGTGTTGAATTATCATTAGCCTCATATTTTAGGGCTGTGCTTACCTTGATTTGAAAGGCCCTGAGAAGTTATGGTTCATCCCCAGAGGAAGATACTAAATATATAAAAGAACATAAAGTGCTCTGACTTGGGGCATACAGCAGTCACACAGAAAACTGTAAGTGGATGATTGCATTGGTTTATTGAAATATTTAAGGGGAAAACAGAGTTGTACTGTTGTGTGCTAGTTAACAGCTACTACAGTAACAATTTGTGAGACTCTGTCAAGAAATTGAGAATGGATAGCATATATCTTTATACGATTTATATTGTCCCCAAGAGTTACGATTCTAACAATCCTTGTGCATGTTTGGAAGCCTTTTCTTTTACAATCCAGGATTTCTCCTGGAGCTGTGAAGGAATGATGCAGCTGTACCCAAATGCAGAAGTGGCTCTCAGCACCTCGTAGCTGTTACCACTTATCAAAGTACAGCTCTGGACCACCCTCCCAGTCAGGCTCATTTAATATACCATGCAGCCACACTGACTTCAGTGAAACCCTACAGGATGCATGTCAGCTTGGGATTTGGCACTGTTTGCGCACAGTTATGTTGTAGTTGGCTGAAGTTACCATTTTGGCTGTGGTCATGGGGATGTATCTGTTCTCTGTTGACAGTTGGGACATTGTCAACAAGTGCACACATGTGTTGTGCCTGGGTTGAGAGTGTTCAGCACATAAGGGAATAATTAGCTGAGATGGAAGGTAAAATCATCATATTTCTCTCCCATGTCTAATTGCTATTTAATTTTTATATGCTTATTTATAGGTATATATCTGTGTCTATGCTTATTGGTAATTTCTTTTAGCAGAAATTAATTGTAGAAATGTGGACTATGTCCAGTTAGGCCAGCATTCCCTTTTTCCCAACAGTCATTTCTTCTGTCTTGCTTGTGTTTTCAACTCCCTCTCTTCCCTTTTTTTGCCTCTGGCCTCCCAGATCTTTTTTCCTGTGCATACCCTCCGTGAATGATGAAACAGGAAAGAAAGGCAAGTAAGTAGGAATAGGAGAAATACACTCACTGATTCTCTAACTTGTGTAGCAGTTTGCAGTACATTTTACCTTGTCTTCAACTCTGAAAATGATATAAAAAGTGTATAATAAATGTAAACCTTGACAGTAGAGGTTGAAAATGGCTTTCTTCGGTGAGCACTGAACTAAGCGTCGGGGTGAGAAATGGGACTGATGCAAACAGGTTGCATTCCTCGTATGACTTGCACCTCTTCGTCTCCCTACTGCACTCTAGAGGGAGTTCAAACCTGGCTGTCTTTAAAATAAAAATAAATAAATAAAACCTGACTGTTTTTAGAAAGCTGCAGATCCAGAAATCAGTGAGGAGAAATGCTGTCCAGATATAGAACTTAGGACTTTGTTCCAATTAACTGTAAAGTCTGAAGTTTTCATCCCTAAGACAGAGACTGGCACAAAGAACAGTGTTCTGGGATTCTCTTTTTTTCTATGTAACACAACTCTTGGTCTAGAAGGACCCAATCCAAGTGTGATATAATAGTTCTCTTCACTGACTATTCTGAGCTTTGTTTTTTTAATGTCATTACTGATGTTTAAAATGTTTTTACCATTCGGGTTATTATTATCGACTGGAAGCCACTGGCTCAATTAGCACATTCTGTTAAATAGTTTCTAACAATAATTCCTGTGTCTGATACAGTCTTGCTTAGAACTGGCAACCCAGAGGTATAAAATTTTGCACGTTTGCAGTTTCTTTTCCAACCAGTTCTTAGAACAATCGTAGTTTTGTTTTATTCTTTTTCCTAAGCCTTGAGGAAGATTCAGGAAAGGTTGCCCAATGGTTTTTGTACCTTGCAACTCACTAAAGCTCCTCCTAGCCCAATGCTGTCCTTTGCTTGTAAGGAGGAGATGATTATACACAATTGATTGGAGACATCTATTTTTTATTAATCATCGTTCAAAGTGAGTAAATAAATCTATAAACTCATGAAATGCTGAGCACTATCCGGATACAAAAAAACTACATCTTTATTATTTTTGGCTTAGAAAAGCGTAAAAAGAGAAGGACCAGGTACAACAAAACCTTTATCTTTTTTTAAGAGCGTGGGACAATATTTTTACTTTGTTGCTTAATGGAGCTCAGAATAATTTTCACAAGCTGACTATGGTCAGTACAGAAATGAGTGTATCTTCTCTGAATTAATCAACGTATTGGTGCAGAATGTGAGTTTCTCAATTTGTAATGAAAGCCATGGGTTGGTGCTCCAGGCAGCCTGTAATGACATGGAATTTAAGGGGTGCTGAATTCAGTGTGACATTTCCTTCTGTTAGAGTATTTTGGCAAGAGTGTACTGGCTTTGCAGTGTGTGCCTTCTGAGGCCTCTGATAAATGATTAGGCAGATAGTTTAGCCTGTTGTTGCCAGTGGGAGCAAGGCAGTGACTCCAAGAGAAGCATCCAGCTAATGTATTAATGCCTTAATCCAGACCAATAATATAATGTAGTTTGACATGTCTGGCATATGGTTTCTATCATCTCAATATTCTTCTCTGTTCCTTCATGACATTATGGACAACTAACCAAAATAAAGAGAAGCAGGAATTTCTTCACCCGTAACACGTATTTTAAAATGTCCTATATTTTGTTCCAACTTCTTGGTTGATTAGATAATGAAGTGATCCTGAAATTCAGTGATTATTTCACTGTCTGTGTGCAGTATTTTCTTTCAGAATTGCCTGTGGCATTATCTGGGAAAGAAGTACTGGTCTCTGTCATTAGGAATACTTGCACAAACTTGGTGATGTGCATGTGCTTTTGACTCTGCATTACTAAATGCACAAGTGTGAGTATTGGGTGGTTAGACCTTTACCACCACAGACTGTGGGTATGAGGTGCTGACTTTTTAGAACTGTGTATTTAAACCAAAATGCATTTTGCAAGTTTTGCAGCAGCAAGCAAGACGAGTGGATTATATTCAGGAAGCATTTCAAAAATAAATAGAACAGTGCAGTTTTTTGTTCTACGTGTACCTCTTTCCTCACTGGTTTTATATGGAAATAGCCAAAATGTGTGTCACTGGCCAACCTTGAAAGGGTTTGTTGGTCTGGGCATGGTTTAATGCACGGCGCAAACAGTACACACGAGCATCAGCCTAAAAGGAGCCACTGCCTTCGGTCCTAGGATCTATAATAAAGAACTGGCTCTGATCTTAGCAGGTTACTCGCCTCTTGCTCACTATCTGGCTCCACTCTGCTGTGAGCCTGTAGCATAGAGAGAGTCCAGCAACCATGGTATGGATGTTTCTGACTCTGTAGTGGTTACTACTGGTACGTATGGCTGTATGCTGAAACCACTATCTTAGTCTGTGTTAATCAAACTTACCTTTTTTCTGTTTTTGTTTGTTAACGGGATAACAAATCCTTTCCAGGTATTGCAGAAGTATCCTTGGATTAACTGCACATAATCGATTTGCAAGCTTATGCAAAGCGTAGGGCAAGGCATACCAATAAAAGTTATGGCCTAAGCTGAAAGCTCACTGGTCTGCTCGGAAGGCTATATGTGGCTAACATTTAAGTGCTTTAACAGAGCTGTAAAGGGAGGGCTGCCATCTGGCTCTTGTTTTCACTCCATGCTTTATTTTTGCAATCACTGATAAATTAACTTTCTGTGCTGTCTTGTACATTCTGTGGCTATTACAGTTGTGTGTTGTGTCTGTTGTTAGTAAAGAAATGTGGATAGGCACGTCTTAGCAAATCAAGGGATTTATCCTATCTAAGTTGATGCATGATTGTCTATTTCTTTCAGGACAAAGAGGCCCAGAAGGACTTAGAGGATTTACTTCTCACACTGAAGATGTGATACTGCGCACTTTTTAACTCTTCATGCTGTGATAAAGCTGAGAGTCTGTAGTGATTGTGTGCAGCAGGTGAATTCCAGCTGAGTCGATGGGAATGGCCTCAGTCGATGGGAAGCATGTGGCAATTATGTCATGAAAATGACGCGTTCATTTTTGATTGATTATTTATAATTCTATACTGAAGATTAATTTTAGATTGCTGACACCGTGAGTTCAATTCTCTGAACAATGAGTCCACTGCTGGCAATGGACATAATGGGGATTAGAATGCAAAATGCATAAATCTGACTCTGAAAGATTAATCAACTAATATGTGATGCCAGCATAAAACTGTGTGCAGCAAAATCAAAAGCAAAAATATTTCTATAGTAAATTATATTTATATCAATTAATATATACACAGGTATGTATGAAAGGAAATCATGAATGTTTACATCCTACTGTTAAATAATTAGGATCTTTCTAAAGAGAAAGGTGTTGCTTCCACAAAACTCTTTTTACTTTAAAACTTCTGCTGGTTTTACATAGATACGTGAAAACTTTACGAATTAAATATTAAAGCTATATTTTATTTGTAATATCAATGGGTACAATATTAAAAATCAGACTGGTGAAATTTAGTGTTTTAGATGAATCTATCACAGCTGTGATATTTAATGGCTTTATTAAAAGATCTCCACCATGTTTGTGAATCCTGGATCTTTCTGTTTGAACAGATGCCAAGTGTGGTGGTGTTAGTATATTCCCTGAAGATCTCGTTTAGCGTGTGACTGCCATTAACCTCATGCCACCTGTATAACTCAAACTGTACATAAAAATACATACTTTGAGCATGTAGGACAACAGTGTTTTCAATAAAATGTAGCAGGCAAGCAGATAATTTTGTTCACAAATGGACTGATCCAGAATTCACTCAACTGTGAAGAAAAATAAAGACCAGCTTTCATTGGCTTTCAATTCAGAGTCTTAGACTAGATGTGGGAAGTATATCTGGAAGAAGTATTTCTGTTAAAGGAGATGAAGGAAATAAAATTGAATAAGGACAACTTCACAATCCCTTGACTTCTTTGATGTGTAAGATGACATCGGCTATCTCATGGCTAAGACAAGGAGGACTGATAAGGCCTCAATATATACAACTAATAATTGGGCAGTTAGCTTAGGACAGTGACATTACCTTATAGTGATGTCCACAAAGATCTAAAGACTGGGCGAGAGTGGAGAAATATATGTATATACATATGACTGAAGCATCTCATAGCTCATGGAGTGAGCTCTAGCTTCTAACAACAGAGGGCAATAGGTGCAGTAGACTGGAAGACAAACTGTACAGAATTGTATTGAATTTAGCCTGAATCCTTGACTCCTTCTGAAGCACAGAGGTTTTGCAAGGTTTTCCTAAAACAGGGCTACCCTTTTAAAAACATTTCAATTAAAACTACATTTTCCAAAATGGAAAAATTACTGTGGCAACTCAGAACCAATTCTGAAAGTTTCTGTGTTGTCACTGTCACCTTCATGGTTTTTGTTATCCTGAGGATCTTCACAAATCAACACAATCATTTTAGTTATTTTTATTGTTCATTAAAGGGAAAATGTTTGCTATAACACTTTTTCAATCCCAGAGTTCTTCATTTTTTTCACACAATTTCAAACTCTATTAAATAGTTCCCTCTGTGTCTTAATAAATGATGTGTGAAAAGAGAAGCTGCAAATGGCAAGGGGCTTTTGATAAAATCTGTATTTTGCATTTCCACAGCCAAAGCAGGAAGCGTAGTGTAAGTGGATCTATTACTGCAATTGCTGTTTAGAGCTGTTGTTAGTCAGTCACTGTTGCCTATGAGGATGCAGTAAATTGGGCCTTTACTTATATAATTTCATATTATAAATCTAAAAATAGATTGGATTATGCAATAATTGCCTCATTTACAAGGAATAATTGCTGATTAAGCCTAAAAATGTGCAGAAGGAGTAGATTAGTAAAAGAAGTTATTTAAATTAATTGGAAAAATTAGGTGATATAAATAGGAGTCATTTCACTCATGGGACATAGAAGGTCTGCGCTGATAGAGGAGATCTGGTAAGTGGTGGAAGTTCTGTGAAAGTGGATGTGCAGATTCCAGTGAGTGGCATGCTAATCACGGGTCAGTAATGCCATGTTTTGATGAAAAAGCAGATAGCATTCTAGAGTGAATAAGTGAGTTCCCCATTAAATGAACACGAAGTAACCTTTTCCTCTAATAAGGCCTAATGAGGTCAGGGATGGAATACTATGTGATTTTATGCATCACGCTTCAGGGATGCTGAGAGCTAATTGGAAAAAGTCCAGTGGAGATAGACAAGAAAGATGAGAGGGCTAGACAACATCGTCTTGTGTGTGAAAAATGAAAGACTTTGCTTTGTTTAGTCTGCAGGAGGGATGACCAAAGGAGTATGCACATTTACAAAAAGCAATTGAAGAAAGGGCAGTTAAAAAAAACAACACCGCCACCAGAAAAACACAAAACTTGCACTCCAAATACCCTGTTTGTGGAACAAGATGTAATTGCTAACTTTAGAGTAGACATTAGGAGAAAAAAAATCCTGATGGAAACTTTGCAAAGCCTTGCAGTATCTTCCCAGAAAACATTTTAAAATCATTTACACAGTGGGATTGCAGATGCACACTGGCTCTGAATTTGGGCCCAGGCTACCTATGAATATTTGCCATTAAGTTTCACATTTGAAGATGTGCATTATAGCTGCTTTCAACCATTTATTATACCTATGGTTTTATTCCAGCTTATTTTTGATTAAAATTTTCATTTTATTAAATAAATCACTTATCTTTTTATGCAGCCTTCTGAACTACAAACGTTCTACTATTTTACTTTTTACTCTTTACTAGTCTACGTATGGAATCACAAGATGTCATCTGTGAATCAAAAGGCTGGTCTTAATTATTTATTCTAAGTTTGTTAGAGAGTGCGGAAGCATTCCTCATACAGGTAAGAAACTGCTGTTTTATACACAGGAGGTATTTTGTGCTTGTTTATAATTTCTGGTTGCTGTAAAAGAACATTCTCAACTTCAGGTTTTCTGCTGTGTTAATCTTAGAGCTTTTAAAACTGAAGTGTGTTCCCTAAATTGTTCTCTAATGGCTCCTTGGAAGAAAGCTTTTGCATGTAGCTCTAGGCCTAGTCTATGTGTTCTCTGTGACATATCAGCTAGAGAAACTGCAAGTAGAGTTCCAGAGGGCCATATGTTTTCTTTTTTGTTTAAAATATCCACAAGCAGACATTCACTTCCGTAGTTTTGTCTCCTTGGAGAAGCTACAAGTTAACCATATTAACCCCTGCGAGCCGTTAAGCCTGTGGAGCAGAGGAGGCTGCAGGTTGACTGGGGCCTCAGTCTCTGCCACCGGCTTTAGTTTTTCACTATGACCTCTCATTTGGTCGCAGTTGGTCTATGCTCCTGTGTACATATTGGGTATTCCTGGGGGAATTTTGTCTTTCTGTGTCTTTGTAGAAGGTGAGTTTGGGGGCCTTGACCCAGTAGTAGGGTTCGTGTGCTTCTGAACAGTTAAAATTATTTGTTGTGCCTTCCTGGATGATTGAGATTTTTAATTCTCGTGGTGAAGGTAAAGACTCTCTTAGGGGTTCCAGATCCCTTTGGGATTGCCCCTCTGCAACAACAGGTAAGTGCAAATGAAGTTACACTGTTTTTATAGCAGTTAGCTACTGGTTCATTGAAGTAATAGTTACAATGAGAGTCATGTCGCTTTATTTAAATTACTCTTCCCCTCCCCTCCAGAGTCTCAGGGTGATTCACATGGTTTAAGGGGGTAACATCAACACACTCACTTCTGGAATGAATTAGAAAACTATCCAACAGCAGTGAGCAACTGACAATTTAGAAAGGGAAGTGACAATTCCTCTGTTCAGTTAAATAAATTAACAAACAAACAAACAAACCCCCATCCAAACCTAAGTCTGCCCCCACAATCCTATTGTTATATTAGTAAAAGTCTGAATTAAATAATAATAATAATAAAATCAACATCAAAGAATTGGCTGACAGAGATCCAACCCTATCATCCTAAACATACTGCTTATCTGGATCTACATATCTTTCTTCAGCCACTGCTACCTGATCAGCTGCCCTGTGAGGCTCATGGGGCTGTAGGGATGTTCTGGACTCCAGCAAGGTCCATGGGTTTTTGAGTCTTTTACTGGATGCTTTGGAATGTGGTTCTGTGGTGTTTTCTTTCATAGGCACAGTAATCATGATGGATGTGTTACACCTCTTCCAAAACAGAAAATCTGCAGTGACAATTTAAATTGCATTGCAAACTCAGAAGGACTAATTCTATCTGAAGGACCAACATTTCTATTTACATTTCTAAATTGTTCCTTCTGTACATAGATTATATTCTTGTTTTCCAGCACTTTTTCTTTTTACAGATTCTCCAAGTTCCTTGGAGAAGGAACAAATCAAACTGCCTTGACAGTACAAAAAGAATGAAGTTTTTCTGACCTTCTTTGTTTGTGTAACCCATGCATGCAGCACTAGAACTACGAATATGAAGCATTAATATTTTTTGAGAAAATATTTTACTCCATTTCATTAAAATAAACAACCAGTCATTCTAGAAACATCTGTAGAGGCAATGTTCAATGTGAGCTGATCTGAGCCCTCTGCCTCCCAGTGCTACTGACCCACCATGGGGATAAGCTACTTGCTCAGGTTACACACATGCAAACACCATCTACCATGATTAAATATGAGCTGGTTTGAATGGCCTGCCTGCAACAAAACAGCCACACAGTTTTATCTAGGAATATTGTGAACTAAGCATGTCCCAAGGATATGGGCATGAACATGGATGCACTTCTTTACTCAGTTTGGAAGGTTAAAGTTTTTAATTAAAAGACAAAGGAAATCAAGCTGGCTGATGCAATTTCAGCCCCTCAGTGATAGAAATGTTCCTGTTTTAAGTGGTGAATCAGCAAAGCAGATTAAGCAATTTAGTAGTGTGGGGCTTTCGTTATGTTCATTTCTTTTTAATATTGGATGATCATTTGTGAAGGAACGTTATGAATTCAGGGAAAGCCCGCGTTGCTGAGTATATGGACACATGCTGGAACAGGCTGCCCAGAGAGGCTGTGGATGCCCCGTCCCTGGAGGTGTTCCAGGCCAGATTGGATGGGGCCCTGGGCAGCCTGGTCTAATATTAAATGTGGAGGTTGGTGGCCCTGCACGTGGGGGCGTCGGAGATTCGTGATCCTTGAGGTCGATTCCAGCCCGGGCCTTTCTGCGATCCCGTGTCAGGAGCGCTCCCACAGGCGCTGCTGTGAGGAGCAACCGCGGGCCCAGCTTTACCACAGCTGCACCATCAGTGCCCGCGCCTGGCTGAGCGCTGGGGGAAGGGAGCAGGGCTCAGGTGGGCCCTTCCAGAGAAGAATCGGAAGTTAGGTGTACACGACTGAGCTAAATCTTCTCCGAGAGCTCTGGAAATATCCTTGGAGGAGTTGCATTTGTCACTTGGAGGCTGTGCTGCTGCAGGAGCTGCAGGATGGCTGGCTGGCTGAGCTGCTGCAGGCAAAGGAGCGGTGAGTAGCTGCTCTGTGGAGCACCCAGCTCGTTGTCGGCGCGGTCGGTGGGTGCTGTGATGGATGGTGTTCTACAAGGCTGTGTGCTTGCCCTTGGCATCTGCCAGGGTTCAGTTAAAAGACAAATCCTGGAAGCTGCCCTGAGGGCAGAAAGGATTTGCTAACTCCTAACAGAGAGGTGTGTTAAGGCTCAGGCTGTAATTAGCTGAATGCAAGAGTCTCTTGTGTGCAGGGCTTTGCCTGCCTTGAGGCCTGCAGCCAGGCCTGGTGGCGTCTCAGAGCCTCCGCCTGCCCCCTGGCTCTGTTCTGCACCGGGCTTATGTGGCTGGCTGGTAGTTTGCAGTGAAATTAACGGGTTTTCTTTTCTTTTCTCATTTCTTCACAGTTTAAAAGTAATCTTTAAATTAAGATTAGAGAGGGAATAAAAACAATTTTTTAAAAAAATGTTTATACTGAACAGAGGTGGATGTTTTGTGTCAACAGTGGTATCAGGTAAAGGCAACCCAGCTGAGTGCGTTCATCTGGTTTCTGTGGGTTTCACTGGGTTTACTCTAGCATGAAGGCTGCGGTTTTCTGGCTTGATCCGTTCTTGTTTTGAATGCTGTATTTTATTTGTTCAGAAGTTCAATGCAGGCCATGTTTTCTGTGTTTGTCTGTAAGTACATAAGAAAATATTTGTGTAGATTTGAAACTTCTCTGTGTAATATGTGAACTGAAAACTTCAGAAAGGCAGGAGAAGGAATGTAAAAGGATGTGCAGGAAGAATCTAACTTCCAAGAGCTGAGGTGAAACTGGCTCATGAAGGAGGGTTGCTGCAGTTTGATACTTACTTGGGCTTCACTCTGAGAAGAAAGACAGAATGAGTATCCTTCGAATGCAGGTGTTACTAGGGACCTGGTAAGCTGGGGAGGACATACTGGGCTGTGACACTGCTTGAGACTGTAGGTTCATTGTGCCCTGGAACTGCCAGTTCCTACTGGGATCCCCTTGCATTTCTGACTTGGGGCATGTGGGTGACACAGAAAAAAAGAGAAACTTGCTGTAAAATTGGGTATTAGCTGTTCTTGTCTTGGCTTCTTGAGCTGTGAGCTTATGAACTTGGAAGGATTTACTAGGACATGAGAAACCAATCTATAGTCTGTCAACTGTGTCTCTTAGAGAGCTGATTGTAATCAGCATCTCCAGACATTGAACATCTATCTAGGGAATCTCTGGCTGAAGGGAGGGAGAGAGGAACTTTACGCAGCTTTTGAGGGCGTTTTTTTGTAAGGATTATGGTGTGGACAGAGCGATGCTGGTGGAAGTTTGCTTCCCATCTGTGTTATGTTTCACTTCTGTTGGTTTCCTGAACTCAGTAGCCATTCACTGGTTGATTAAACAGAGTGAACGTAGCATATACAAGGCAGAAAGTTTCAGGTCCACAGATTAGTCTTAGGTTGTCCTATCTTCTAAGATTTTCTTCTTCAACAGTCAGCTGTTAGAACAACGTGATGTCTAAGAAATAAAGTAATCCCTCTGGGGATGAGAAAGAAATTTTCAGGAAAGATTGAAACAATCATGAGGCCTGGAAAGATTATGCCAATATGTTTTCATATAATTTCAGATATTTTCAGTGTAGAAATCTGGAAAGGAAGTCATCCATGGCAAATGCAGAACAAAGTTAAGACATCCTGGAGAGCAGAAGCCAGGGACAGATGCTTCCTCACAGCAAGGACTGCTTCCTTCTACTGCTGCTCTTAGCGGTGGGTGCTGCTGCTGGTGTAGCCTCTCTCTGCTGCCCCTTTCCTCCTCCCAGGCATACAAGAGAAACTGCTCACTTATCCTAGGTTATTTTTGATGAAAATCTTCAGACAGGGCAGACATAAGGCAGAACCCAGGCAGGGGTTCTGTGGCCAGGAGGAAGGTGTCCATACAAAGAAAGGCTCAGAAAATTCTGTACATCTCCAGGACTTCAGTTTCCAAGGGTTTTGGAAACTGATTTTCAAAGCTGATCATAAGTGACTCCTCCTTTCTGGAGCTCCCTTTGATTATTACTCAAGTTCTTCTGACACAGAGCATTTAGAAGCGGACAAGCCTGGATCCCAACTTTTATGTTTGCCTTCTGTATTGGTATGTTAATGACTAGGTACAGCCTCCAAAATATCTAATCTTAATGCATAGAATATGAACAAGTAATGCTATATTTGCTGACTTAATCATCATGTAACCATGTTACAGAAGGCAAGCTGGAAGCCCCTGAATGCAGATCACTTGAAGCTCAGGGTGATAGCGGAAGGGTGCCAGGCCTCTCCTGGCTCACAGTGGTTTTGGAGACCATTAAGGCAGTCTCTTGCCCTTCACAGAGTCTTTTTGCATAATGAGATGCAAAAAGCTTTTTGGTGGCCCCATGCCTGGCTCTGTAATGAGCTATTTAGCCTAGTTGAAGAAGTAATGATGAATAATTTGTCCTTTCTTTCCCTTTTTGGGAAATCACAGCCTAACAGTAACTTGGAAGTTTGCTTTGAGTTTGAGTTTTTCTTGGATTGTTGTTATTTGGACAGGGGAATGGGGGGAGGAGGAGGAGAGGCTATAAAGATACCTTAAATTTCTGGAGGTTAGTAGTTTCAACGTCAGCTTATGAGACTGCAAAGTCCAAAGACTCTCAAAGTTGATTCAATATGAAAAAGCTGGAAATGTTAAGCCACAAGTGCAGCTGTTTTACTTGAGTCTTGAATCAAGCCGGTTCCCCTCAAGTTAGGAAGTCTTTGCCATCAGGCTAATTATTTCAGGTAACTGCACTGCAGTATTACAGGAGTGACTTGGAACCATCACTGTCCCTCACTAATGTTCTGAAGCGATGAGGCCCCTGAAAAGCTTTTTGTTGTGCTTCTGCATAGTCCAGTTTCTTCTTCAGCATTACTTAGCAGTCTTGAGCAGTTCTGATTAATTAGAATTTGTCACTTTTTAAACCAGAGCACTTCTACTGATTAGTCTTAGCAGGAAAATCAAGAAGAAACTGCAAGACAGGCAAAAATATGTTTTTGCTCTACAGAAAATATTCATCATTTAGGATATGGAAGTTAAAGGCATCAAATGAGTGTATTTCTAATCAGCAGGATACAACATCTTAAACAAGCTTTTACTTCCCAAATCTTCCAGCTTGGCACCTAGTTTGAATGAGGAGATCATCCACTGTCTGCTGACAGAAAGAACTGGGAACAACCAAAAGCCACCTCCTGTGTCCTGCAGTCCTTTTTCTTCTTTCTTCAGACTGCATTATTTCCTACTTAAGTGGAGGTGATGTGCGACATCTGGGATTTGGTCCAAAGCCTGTTGTGGTTGCCTTTCATTGGCTTAGGTTTTGCTTAAGGCTCCACTTCTTTTATGGTATCCTGAACACTAAAACCAAGAATAAAATAAATTCTTTCACTGGAGACCTGTGAAAGTTTCTAGTCAGATGGTATTTCACTCAGTATAATTACAACAAAATGCAGCTTATCTGGAAACTGGAGTACAAAGCAGCACAACTGCCTGACTTCACTTTCTATTTATTTATTTTTTTCTTCCCAGAGACAGATTTCAAAAGGATGTATCCTGTGTTCAGGAAACAGGTTGAAGGGTTCTTGTAATGCAGGCATCACAGCTGCCTTAGAGAAACACCTACAGGCAGAATTCTTTGTTACATTTTGCAGAATGGTTTGTAAAACTTCAGGTGTGAGATGATAACCTTCTGAGTAGTGCTTTGTGAGAAGTGTTTTATGCTAACATTTGTGTGCTGTGAGCCTTTGAAACAACCTTTTTAGACACGTTGTTTACCTTGGCTCTTCTATTTTGGGATGTATTGCATGAGCCTTTAAGACTGATAGCTGATACTCAGCGCTTGCAAATTGCTCTCTGTTCCTTATTCTTCATGTTCTCCCCTCCTCTCCGTAGGTTTAAAATTTAAAAAATAGCAAAGCCTTCAACCCAGTCTGTAAATCTAATCCTGAAAAGGGAGAGGGATCCAGATGCCCCGATGCTCAGCACTTTCTACTGACTTTAAGTGGATTGTTCACAGAAGTGATGGTCAGTAAGGTGTCATAAACTTAGCTGTAATTGACTTCTATTTCTCTTGCTGCTCTGAAGGTTGCAAAGTGACAGTGTGTTAATGCCTTGGAATGAAGCTAGCTGGTGAAGTGTTCAGAGATGGCTTTTTGCACATTACAAAAGCCATAGTTCCTAAACTGACTGCAAGCCTGAGGGATGGGGGAAGTTGATGGATTAGGTGGCGTAGTAAAGAAAACAGTGCATATCCGTGAAGTGTTGTGAGTGATAATTCTGCAGGGAATGTAGGAAAGTCATGATAGAAACAGATTGTATGAACTGTCACATATGCTTTACTTATCTCTTCTTTTTTTTTTTTTTTCCCCGTGGAAATGTCTTCAACATTTCCTGGTATTGATATGCAAAGACGCATGTCTATCAATTAAATGAAAGCAAATAAATGCTGGCATCTCTTCCTCTAGCCATAGATTGGATCTCAGCAGGTAAGCCCTGATAGAGAGAGTCTGTCATATGAGGAGATGTGGGGAAAGCTGGTGGTCATGGCCTGGTGCTGAGTTGCCACCCATGCAGCTCCATCTCTAACGTGGGGCTGCTGTGTGGAAGCCCTGTGTGTTGATTCAGTTGTTGGAGTTTCCATTAGTTGTGTTAGGGACAGCAATGCAAACATCAAAAAAGAACGAGAAATGTGAGGCCTGCCAGGGTTTCTCTTTTGACTCTTGGTGGTCCCCAGCTGCTGCCCAACTCGGACGGCAGGAGCTGATGAGCCTACAGCTGCCGGATGCCTGGGGCACAGTGCTCCTTCTAGGAATGCCATGGATTGTTGTTTCCGGAATTAAGTACTGTGGGATTTTAATTTGCCATTTACTCGTTTCTCATTTCCTTCATTTTTAGCATTCAGACCCAACTTTGAAGATTGTTTGGGGACATAAGTGTTTTGCTGGAGCTTGAAGTCAAATTACAGAACTTGCCAGGGACGATCTCCTTAACACATACAGTCTAGGGAAAGGGTGGCCTTGCCATGCGGTCTATAGTTTAAAATGTTCACTTAGCTTTCACTGGGCATCCCCAGCAACGGATTTGGTGAGGGGCTCTGCAGTGCTGATGTGCTGGTGTTACGTGCAACTCTTCTGTTCCTGGGTTGGGAAGTGAAATTTGTGAGCCTGCTTTGGATCTAGGCCCTGCAATGAAGACAAGATCAAGGGTGCCACGCAGTGTAGCAGCAAGTTGTGGTTTTCTGGGGGCTGCAAACTTTCCTGTTACAACTCATGGAGCAGCTCTGCTATGTTCAAGGCCTGTGACGTTTACACAGTCTGTGTTGACCAGCTCTCACTTTGGCAATTAGCAGGGGCAACTGATCAAGCATTGAGCATTAGGGAATGAAGAGACTTGTCTGCTCGAGTCATGCATGAGTGGGATTCTGATTTATTTTGTGGGTTTGTATTTCATTGGCCATTACAAGTAGCTCTTAACATAATGACTTGTATTTAACTGCTGGTGACTGCATGTTGGTACCAAGAAAGGTCTTCTACTAAAATCTCCTTGTGTTTTCTGGGGCGTTGGTCACTGCATTATTCACTGTTTTCTGAAACATAAGGGAGGAACAATGGAAGTGTGCATCTGTGTGGGACATATTTGGCAACATCAGGTTTCCCTCGGATAAATCTCCAGAGTTGTATGATGTTTTGCCAGTGCTAAGGACGTTTGCTTTACTCTGTCTCCTGCAAAAATGTGAAACACAACTACTGGAGTTACATCACTTTCCATGGAAACTCACAGAAAGGTTGAGGGTAGGTTGTTGGGGTATTTCTCCCCTTGTTTAAAAAAGATCTGGAGAAGTCCAAACTACTCACATCTGCATGTTTGAGTACTTGGGAGTTTGGTGCCTAAGTGACTTCTAGGACTTGAAGTCCATCCTGAGTTGGAGCAGAAATATACTGGGAAAACTGACATTTGTTGCACATAGGCATGATTTTAATTTTTTCCCTGCTAGTCCAGCTTCAGTTCATGTAAGGAACAGTTGTGGATGCTAATGAATCTTCTTCCTCTATTCCAGAAAACTCAGGCTTATTTGCAAGCATCCAGAGCTAAGTAATCTTCAAGAGGCCATTTCAGAAGAATCAGAGTCTCTGTAATGTGTGTTTGTGTGACTGGTGATATTCAGTTCAACAGCAACAGTAGGCTGCTTACTGTGAGATCTAGATCTCTTTTTTTCCAAACAGGATTAAGTACAAAATAAAACCTAAATCTGTTTTGTTGGCTTGTTTTCTGATGAGGGATGAAATGCACAAAAAAGAATAGAGGTGATCTTATGATTTCTGTTGTGTGGAGTTGTTTTCTGTTTTGTTGTTGTGATTGTTTTAAATTTAAGTGTAGGAAAAGAGCTTGTGCCACCAAAAAGAAACTTTGTCAGAAAAGGTGGACATCCTGATTATGAAGTGTTTCAAGCAAGGATAGTTTTTAGGGCTGTTTTCTTAGCCAACCTGCATGGGCTAACTCTGCCTTCCCTGGGATGCTCTCATCAGTAACTAAAGCCAGTGCTTCAGTTGACCATAGATTGTGGTTTCAGCTTTCCTCCGACTGGACTGAAGAGCAGGCAGATGTCTGGCTGCAGGTGAAGAGTGCCCCTTGCTAGGAGCAGGTCTGGGGGAGACCAAGAGACCACATTTCACATTTATTCATAGAATCATAGAATGGCCTGGGTTGAGAAGGACCACAATGATCATCCAGTTTCAACCCCCTGCTGTGTGCAGGGTCACCAGCCACCAGACCAGGCTGCCCAGAGCCACATCCAGCCTGGCCTTGAATGCCTCCAGGGATGGGGTATCCACAACCCCCTTGGGCAGCCTGTTCCAGGGCATCACCACCCTCTGTGTGAAAATCTTCCTCCTAACATCTAACCTAAACCTCCCTTGTCTCAGTTTAAAACCATTCCCCCTTGTTGTATCACTCTCCAGCCTTGTAAACAGCTGTTTCTTTTCCTGTTTATATGCTCCCTTCAAGTACTGGAAGGTTATTTGTTCCTGTGACTGAGGTGCATTTTTCTGCCCCTTGAGTCTAAGATGTGAAACTTCAGGGTTTGCTCAGCAGTTGTAGCTATCGTGGCCATCAACACAGATAACAAGTCAACATTCCGAGCTTTTCTATAAACTTGGTGTTTAGATACAAATGCTGAAAGAGCATAAAGCCTGGTGTCACTGCAGTTGTATCATCCATTCATGTACATGGCTTCTCTGCCAGTGCAGGGCAGCCCTATCAATAGTGAAAGCTATTGTGAAATTAATTGTAAGTGCTAACCGGGATTTTTGGATGAAATTCTAGGAGCTATGCAGCCTGTGAAATCATTTTATGTTCTGTCATGGCCAATAGTGTGACTGGGAAGTGAAAGGAAAGGAATTAGCTAACAGGGATGCAGATTGCAGCCTTCTTAGGGTCCATATGTTTTACATGATACAGAGCTCCCCTTCCAGCAAGGAGACAGAAGGGGATTTACCAAGCTAGGAAATAATTGAAGTCACTCTGAAACATTCTTAAGTGCTGCTCAGGGTGACACAGTGTGTGGTCTTCCTGGGCAGAACTGCCTTTCCCTCCAAATGGCAGCATCAGATATTTCAGTGCAAGTATGTGTGGATAAACTGTGCTTTTGTGGCATGTGAAGGGCGCTTTGGTGTAGGAGGTTCTGTATGTATTTTATAATCTTAATCTGTGATGACTTTAGCAGAGCTGTTCAGATTCCAAGACAGAATTCCAAAGCAGGATGAGGTTTGTACCTGTTTTTTATTAACTATGTTACCAGCTAAACAACAGCAACAAAACTGCATACATTTGATGGCAATGTGGACCTTTGGTGCAAAAATGATAATAGTTGGTAACAGTTCTGTGGTCACAGAAGTGCAGATCAAGCTCTCCATGTCCCCTGGAAGCCCTTCTGCTTGTCTGGGGGGATGGAGAAACCTGGTGGCCCTTGAGATGTGCTAACATCCATCAGGATCTTCGGGCTTTGATAGAGCTTTGACTGACTGTGCACTTTAACCCTGTGCTTCCGTGCGTCCTGGATGAAAAGAGTGGCTGCACTGTGCCTCACCAGCTACCGGCAGAGCGGCTCCTGACAGCAGTGCAGGAAGGTCATGGGGCTGGGGGTCTGAACTTGGCAACCACAAGGGCAGAATCGTGCTGAGGGTGGTCTAACTTTCAGAGCAGCTCAAGGATGTGCTGATTGTCTTCAATTTGTTGGTTAATGGTATCTGAGCGGCTTTGTGAGTAATAGACTTGGCAATTGGTTCAGATACAGAAATTCATGTAGAAGTGCAGACTAATTACTGAGCATGGGTTGAAGGCTGCTCCCTTGAAAAAAGCATAAGTCTGTATTTTCTAATGCTGCTGCCATTGAGCAGTCAGAACTAAACAGGCAATAAATTTGGCATTTGCGCCAAAACCATTTTGTACCTTCTAATGAATTTGAAGGCAATTTCTGTTGCATGTTATGAAGGCTTATTCTGGAGAAGCTCTGTAAGGAAATGTTTCTGTGCAGTGAAAGTGGTAGTGAAAGCTTCTGCAAAATCAGAGGTATGGTTTTGATGCCTGTGTGGGCGATTCGGCAGAAAGCTTCAGGGCTTTGGAGGAGCAAAGCTGCGGTGAGGGATTGTGACCAACCTTTGAGCAAGGAGAGAGAGGAAAGGGAAATACCAGAAGCCAAAACACAGAGTGGTGATTTTTCAAGCGCTCTGAATTTCCTCTGTCAAGATTTGGATCAGCAGATGAAATTTGTTTCACAATTTAATTTTTGACACACACCCAGTAAATAGGCATTAAAATGTCATGGCCAGGTTAGGGACTTTGGTGTTAGCAAATATGTTGCTCTGTCTTTTCCTCTCCTCACCTGTAGGCCATACCTGTGTGCTGGCAGCTCCGGGCTGGAGCCTGGGCTTGGAGCACCCTGCAGCAGTCTTGAGGTCAGGTAGATCTTCCCCCCCCCCCCCCCCCGCCCCCCCATGTGAGCAGAGCTGGCTGGGGTCTGCAGGGAGAACCAGCAGTACATGTGGTTCCTATTAGCTCTGAAAACAGGAACATCTGAGGGAGGCATGGATGGCGTGCTGGCTCTGCTCAGCAGCAGGAGAGCCTGTGACAGATTGCTCTGGGCAGGCAGATGCTCTCCGTTATATGCTGAAACAGGGAGCAAATATGCATAAAATCCAGCTCGGAACAACAGGAGGCAGGCAGCAAAGGCTGTCTTAATTTTCTCCTCCTCTTCCTGCCTCAGTGGGAGCTTTTTGAAGGAAGGTGAAGGCGAGGGAACCTTTATCCTCAGGCAGCAGCGGAGCAGTGCTGAGGAGAAGCACTACTGAGGACAACAGGAGATTCCCCATTGAGTTGCTCATATGGGTTTCACTTCAAGAGCAATGGAAAGCAAGCCAGTGGTAAACATAGTATTTACAGTGTGTTTGCTAGAGGGGAAAATAAAAGGAAAACAAGTGAGGGGAAAGACTGTGGTTTGAGTAGTTAGTGTGAAAGCAGAGCCAGCAGACCAGCTCCTGTGGCCCACCCTGTTCAGGCATGGGGTTGGTCCAGGTGACCCAGAGGGCCCTTCCCACCTTATCTGTGCTGTGATTTGTGGCATTAGTTAAATGAGGGTAGATGCTACAGTGTGGCCTTGTTAAATCAGAGTGGCTCATTGAGGGGTTGTTCTCCTTATCTCTCTGCACTACCAAGGTGGTCTGGTAGCTTAACGCATCTGCTTCTGAACAAAGCAGTTATGTCTGTACCATATGGTGAGCGGTGGGGAGGAACATGGGTCATCAATCCCCCAAAGGTGGGTGTTCGTTGTCAGCAGGCTGCCTGTGCTCCCAGCCAGAGGAGATAAAAGGGCAGATGGGAGGAATTACCATCTTCAGGGGTATTGGTGTCTTTTGTCATGAATTACTATTTGTGGTTTCTGAGGTTCTGCAGGAAGGTTTAAGTGCATTAGGAAATCATTCAAGCTCATGTTAGCAAGGTCACGCTGGTGGTTCTGCTGAGCATATGAGAACTTGGCTGGTGGCATTAGGGCAGCTGGGGTCAGAGGTTCACAGTGGCGCTGACACGCAGCTCTCAGCGGGGATCGGCTCCCGCCACATTAAAAGCAACTCAGACGTGACCTGCGCGGTTGTGGTGCAGACGAGGCCTCCCAGGCAGTGTGGGGCACGGGAAGGCAGTGGGGCAAGGACTGGCTCTCTGAACCCGCACAGTCGGTATTGCTCCATGAACTGGGCTGTTGTACCCGAGGGTGGCACAAATGAATGTTTGAACGTGCTTGTTCTCCTCTAGATGACGCATCTCTCTCTATTTTCTGTGGCCCGTTATTTTGTTGTTGCTCTGCTTCTCCCTCTCTCTCCCTCTCTCCATGCCCCTCTTTTCCCTATGCTTGTTCCTTTGCACGTACAAAATCTTTGCTATTGAGTCTGAAGAACTATTGCTTCTATTCACACGTGGCCAAACCTTGCTGGATTTCCCCAGAAGACAAGCAGATGGTGCCTACTCTAAAAATAAAAACAACAAAAAACACAACGACAGATCAGGCATTATTTTTATATTCTTATAAATGACTAAAGTTCAATTAAATAACTGATTAAAACTTCAGATGGCAAACGAGTTCTAGATGTTTCAGAAAAATACCTGAAGAAAAGGAAGGGGTAGCAAATCTTCAGAGGAGAATTTATTAATTGTTGTACAAAGACCTTGGCTGCATATAAATGTAAGGATGTGGGATGTCCTGCTGCTTGGATTTTTAGTAAGGAAAATGATGCTGGATACAAAGGATCAGGACCCAGTTTGGGGCTATGAAGAGCCCCAGTCACTTAATTCATTGACTTTTTATAAACCTAGAAGAAAGCACTTGTTCTTCTTAGAACAGAAGTTTATTTTCGGTATCCGGTTTTTACTTATCTTTTTTACTTTCAGGCAATTGATGGAGCATCTTTGTGTTCCAAAAACTTCCCAAAAGGGTTCAGTTCAGCTGTAGACAGTTTTATGATTTTTTTAAAATGAACTTTATTATGAAATGAATGAAAACTATTGTATGCACTTTTTCTGGGAACAGACTAGAGCTACTCCAGCAGGAAAACATTGTATTAATGTGAGAGATAATGTGAAGGTATGAAAGGAATCTTTCTGACTGCTGGCAGGCATGAAGGTATTTGGAAGTGTTGTATAGTGAATACATCATCAGCCAAATGCTTTGAATTCTGGCCCTGCTGATGGCTTTGAGGAAATTAGATGCTGACTTATGCTTAAAATGCAGAGGATGATACTGTCAGTGTGCTGTGGGTCTGTGTGCAGACCTGGGTGTTTGGTTGCCAGCAGGAATCAGACTTCTTGCTGGAAGGTTTCAGTCTTCCTACCAGTCAGAAGGGCTGCCTAGAAAGCTTTACTGCAAAGCATGTTGTCCTGGGGTGGAGCATCTTCATCCAGCTGGTCGGATGAACCGTTGTGTGTTGGAGCAAGCTGCAGTGTGACTCCATGTTCTGGCAGCTGCAGGTATGAATGAAGGCAGGGAAAAGAGTTTTACTGAAATGTGGCAAGGCTTCATTCAGGAAGCTCAGTTTTCATTAGGGAAAGTAGTTTTTGTGAAGTCTGAGTTTAATCTCGAATGATGTTTTCATTTATATGAACTGAACTATTCAAATTTCCTGAACTGCAAAGGATTGATATCTTTATAGTTCATGATTTGTTAATTTCTGGAATGAAAAAGCTCAATCAAAAATAAGAGTTACAGTAGAACTAAATTTTCAAACTGCAGCTTCGAAGTGCAAAGTGTAAAAGGAGTATGGAGCATTGTTTCATGCTGTTCTGCAGATGACTGCAAGTCATATCTGCTTTGTCAAGTCACAGTTGTCATGTATGTTGTTTTTAATGGGAAGGAAGGAGTCTCGCCCCACTGCAATTGAGTAGAGAGTAGTACAAATAAGTGGAAGTTGTTCTGTTATTTTAAACACAGGAAATATGGTTACATTTAATCCCATTTATTATGAGAGGATTAGAATCCTGCTTCTGTGCAATGAGTGCTATGCTCTAATCCGAGCTCAGGTTGGGAAAAGGGAAATGGGGGAAATAATCTTTATTCTTGTAGAATACTCCTTGACAATAAAATGTGAGCCATCGTTGAAAATGCCGCTTCCCAACTCTATTGCTTGAGGTGGCAGGCAGTAGGGAGCTATCATTTCAACATCCCTAGTTTGCCTGGGGTTTCTGTGAAACTAGTGGTTCTTTCTGTCATCAGCCTGGTGTGATGGTAAGGTCTGGTCCAGGTGCTCTCTGATGCTCCCTGTTGCTGATGTGGATCAACCTCTCTAATGCCATGTGGAACTCCTGCTGTTCTCACCCTAAAGTACTGTGCGTAAAGCCTCTGCCTCTCTTTACCTGTCAGGGAAGCTGTGCACAGTTCCTCCCTAGCTGGAGGGTCTTCCAACATGTTCAACATCTGCCAGCTCTCAGCCACTCCTGTGTCGATCTGCAGTTGATTTGTGTACTTCTAATAAGTCCCATGTACATACATTCCCTCCTGCTTCACATTTGCAGTTGAAATGCTTCAGCATCCTGTGTTTTCTAAGTTAATTCCATTGATGAATGTGTTCAGCATGGAAAGAGTTGGGGAAATTGGGAGACTTATTTGCTTTAGTTATCTCTAATTCTGTCCTGTCAGGCAGGAGTAAGACTTGCTCAAGATTTTGAAGGACAGGGCAACACTGAAAAAAACAAGCAACTTTTTTGCTAGTGGAGCTGTCTGAAAAGCTGGCAAAAAGCCCTAAAGGAGGATATCAAAACATCAACTACAGACTACTTAAATGCTTTGGGGTTGTTTGTGCTCAGAGCTGAGATTATTTTCACCTGACAGTTGGTCTCAGTACAAGTGACTGCAACACAAAAAACTCAGTTGCAAAAATGCAAAGCAGTAAACAGCAGTGATTGCTGAAACTTGAGATGCTGCATCTGTGCTGTGTCGCATATCAAAATAGCAGCACCATTCAGAATCCAGCCTTTCACTTCATCTGCAAAACAGCCAGGTCCATCTTCACTGTCATCCCAACTTGGATTCTTTGTGTGGGTCAATGGGAGATCAAAGTAAGATTTCACCAAGATAAAGATGAAATGAAAGTGAATGTTAACCATTTAGCTTGGTGAAATTTTTGTTGACCATTCACTTTCCATGGTTAATTCCTCAACTACTCTCAGATACAATGTAAAATGCCTGGTCTTTCTCTCCTACAGACAGCACTATGCATCAGCTCCTGCCACTCACAAAAACAGACTGGATTAAATGCAAAACTAGTTGGAATTTGTTGCTGTGAATTTCCATTTGGTTTCATTGCACCATGCTGGTATTGATAGCTGGTTCTGCACTGAACTCCCCTCTCCTCTTTCTAGCAGTGGTTGTGTCTCAAGTTCTGATGAACGTCATATTGTTTTATTTTTGCCCTTTGCTTCAACCACTCTGAACTGCCTTCTGCTGAAGCCTGCATATTTAACTACTGATTTCATGAGGAATGTAATGGTGCACGTGGACAGTATAAATGTATTTTATCTCAACTCATTGGCCTACTTGCTTCTCCTCTTTGTTACGTAATGCAGTGGTCTGGCAGCTACTGGTTTTCCAAGGAACATGTGGTTATCCCAAATTCTCTCCGTGCTTCTTTAGTCACTTAACCTGAATTGTGAAGGTGTTTCTAAAATTCTGGGAGACGGACTGTGTGCAGCTGTGTGCACGCATATGGAAAGCAGACGTGAGTTGACATTTGGTTTTCCTGGCCCACGGTAACCAGTGCAACCCAAGCATGAAGATTTAGATGGGAAAGCAACTGTATTCAACACAGCTGTTTCAGCTCCATTCATTTTGTGCGGTATTTCATGAAGAAAGCACAACACGTACTTGCCTAGTATTGCTGTGATGACATCCAGTCACAGGCTGCTGAGTGAGGCAGTGATGGGGCACACACAAAATCACACGAGATGTTTGTGGTCTGCTGTTAGGTATGACCTTGCCCACAAGACAAGTGACCTCACAGGGGCAGTGTAGACATATCTCCTGACCTTGTGGTAATGCTCCTGAGTCTTTCCCCAGAGAGCATGTTTGTGCTGTACTTTTGCTGTGTGTCCCACTGGTCTGTCTAAGCCGTGCATGCACTGCATGCGGTGTCTTTCTACATGGAATCTATTCCACAGGTTCATAGCTGCTTTTAGGGGGTATTTTAAGTCTTGTTCAGTGTGCCCTGTAGGTTAGATATTAGGAGGAAGTTTTTCATTCAGAGGGTGGTGATGCACTGGAACAGGCTGCCCAAGGAGGTTGCGGGCGCCCTATCCCTGGAGGCATTCAAAGCCAGACTGGATGTGGCTATGGGCAGCCTGGTCTGGTGGTTGGAGACCCTGCACACAGCAGGGGTGTTGAAACTGGATGATCATTATGGTCTTTTTCAACCCAGGCCATTCTACGAGTCTGTGTTTCTTCTCCTCCCAGCTTTTGGGAGGGAAGATGTGAACATTTTGCCTGAGGTAAGCAGCCTTGTGGAGAAGGAGGCAAAGGGGAGGACTGCATGGTGAGGAAGCGTTTTACACACACAGTGTAGGGCACTCCTCACCACGGGATGGTCTTGACTTTGTGGCAGGTTGCACAGCGGGGGAATGCAAAGGGCTGTTTGGCCCTGAATTTTCTTTCCTGGGGCTCCTGGTTACACTAAGGCTGCAACAGAACAAATTGGCCCAACTACACTGGTGGGGATCCAACGTTGGGAATGTATAGATGCTAGCACTAGGTACAGACAGGGGAAAGAAAGAAGGGAGAACCAGTTTGTGGGCTTGAAATCAGAGGAGACAGAGGTAAAAGTGAAATGCCAGAGAGAGGAAAATAACATAGGAGATTGGCAGGTATGAGAAGAAAGCAAAAGATGCTGAGAATTCAGATGTTGAGAAGAGCAGCAGGGAATGTAATCAGCAAGGCATACAAGGAAGCTTAATGCAGGCACTAAGGTGTAAATGAGCAGGGAAGCCTGAGAAAGATCTAAGTGCAGGATGCAGAAAAACCTTAAAACTCAGAAGAGAGTGAAAGGTGTATGAGCAAAAACTGTCTAAAATTGTAATACTTTCCAAATCAGTGTCACTGACAAGTCACAAACAAAGCAAAGCCAGTACAAGAATAATTTTATTTAATATTTTGGTAACACGATGAATCATCTCAGAATGACCATACAAGTTAGCTCACTGAACAAACTGCAACACATTCTAACTGGGTGCTACTAAATTGGAGTAACTCTGCAGGTTAAATGAGGCACTAATTGGCCAACAGCTATATAATTTGTGACCCCGACAGATGTGAGCAGTGTGAGTGGAAGCTGCATTAGTAGCCAATGAGTAGTTAAAGCTTTTGGAAGAGTACAAAACTGCAAAAGCTTTTTTTTAATTAAAATAATAATTAGTGATCTTTGAGTTAGACTAACTATTCAGTTGTAGGTTATATCCTCTATACTTTTTTTTTTTAATAATGATATAAAGGTACGAAGAAAACTGTCTTGCTACAAATGGATCTAATGTAGATCTCCATATGAAAATGCTGAATATCATATAAAGCTTTTCACAGGTATAGGCTAAGTTCTGGGATATCACAGACACGTAATTCAGAAAAACACCTGAGGTTACTCCTTTTGCATGGAAGAGGGGTTTTTTTTTAGCTTTGAAAAAAGAGGATCGATGCCATTTAAAATCAGAAATGTTCAACAGGTGTAGCAGTAATACATGGGGGTATGGAACAGTACTTTTAGACTTAGTTCAGGTTATTAAAATCAATAGTGAAGTTTCTATTTGAGAAGGCCATGATGGTACCACTAAGCCAGCTCTTACCTCTGTCAGCATGAGTACTGTCACTGCTGCCAACAGGATGAAGACAGGCTATCTATGAGATGCACATCTGCACTTGCTAGGGTCTCAGCACAGCTACTTTATATTTTAGCCCTTATTTTTCTATGTCTACTAAAACCTTATTTTGTTCTTGATCACACTAAGTCTTCTGAGATGCTCTCATTTCTGATAGATCTTGTATGTAACTGAAGGCGATCTGTATCTCCTAAGAAATATCCAACACTTCTCAAAATCAGGCATTTAGATGTGACAGTTCTTTCTTTAGAGAAATACATGCTGCTTTGTGTGCGCAAACATTAGCCAGAAGTTTAAGGCTCTGAAGTTTCAAGTATATATTCTACTTCAAAATAGTAGTGATTTTTTTTCTTAACTTGATGACTTTTGCCTCAAAAAAAAGTTGGAAGTTCTTTTTTATTTATTTTTTTTTGCTCAATTTAATTTGCTCAGTTATTCAGGACACAATATGTTAGCTTTCTTCCTGAGGCTTTGTTTCAAGCAAATCATGCTAAAAGTATACAGTTAATTTAGGATAATAGCATTAAACTTGAGCTAACAGACTGACCAGTGGGCCAGGCTGTATGTGCTGCGTGCATTACTTGAGGCTTGTGACATGAGGGTTTCAATGCAGAACCTCAAATTGTTATTTCTACGTACCTTGGCACACATGAATCTATAACAGACTTACCTACGTGCTGAAGAACAGGTCGTTTACTCTTTGCTAGAAAGACACAAAGTTCAGCTTTTCCTTTACAACAGCTTTCTAATTCAAATATCTATTTCATTCATACTAATGAATATATCAGCACATGCATTATATCACGCTTACCACTTGATGATGTATCAAATCTGATCTTTCTTTTCAAGCTTCAATGACAAGTTACTGTACTGGGACATTCTGTTTGTTCTCACATAAAATACGAATGGTGTTTTAAAACGTTGTGCTCAAAAGCAAGTAATTTTTTAGCCATTTATGTAAACACTTTGGAAAGATAAAGGCAAGATTTTACATTGGCATTTTACAAAAAATCATTTAAACATGTGTTCTGAAGGCATTAATACACATCCCAGCAGTCACAACATGGGACTTGCCGTATGCTTACAGCAGGTTGCAGTAGAATGAATTCAGAGAGAGGCTGCAGTGTTCAAAGCATTGTCTTGTTTTTGTGTTCTGCTTTGTTTTTATAAGGAATTTTACTTTGGGATGTGGAGTCACTGAAGGCAAACTTAGAGTTAAGGCAGAGTGCATGGAGACATGGTGAGGATTGCACCCGCAGTTTCCAGAGATGCTCCAACCAGTCAGTGGATAAAGTGTGCTTTACAATGGCAACTTTGTGAACACGCAAGAAAATGAAAGGCTTACTTTCAAATGGCATATGTTTTATCATTTAGTACATTAAATCATCCCCCTGGCTCTCCCTCTAGAATTAAAGAGGACTGAATTATGACTTGTGAAGTTTTCCTTCCTGCTCTTGTACCTTCAACGTTGGCTGTTTTCCAAAAAGATCAGCAAAACAAAGCAAACTATAACTTATGTAATTCTAAAAAGAGAGGAGCATCTCTCAAGGCTCGGCTCGGCGCTTAGGTGTTTGCCGACGGCTGATTTTCGTTGGCTGTTTTCTCTGCTTGCAGTCTTTGGACAGCCTTATCAAGCAAATCCATAGTATCTCTAAGTGTGACATTCAAGGTGAACGGCTTGGGTTTGATGGTCAATCCGTAAGTGTAGTCCATTTTAGGATCCTCATTTGGATTAGCAGTGAAATGGCACTGATGCACGAGAATGGAAGTAAAGAGAAACAGCTGCACCTTGGATAATTCCTCTCCAATACACCGCCGTTTCCCCATTGAGAAAATCATCACACTGCTGGTGAGATCTTTATTGATGAAGCCGTTCTCATCCAGGAATCTCGTTGGATCGAAATCCTCTGGGTTGGACCACTTAGCTGGATCGTGATTCACTGACCACTGATTGACAAATATGACGGTGTCCTTGGGAATGAGGTAGCCCATGATGAACGTGTTGGTTGTGGTGGCGTGAGGGATGGTAACAGGCACGAAGCTGCTGAAACGCATGGATTCGTACAGGAAAGCCACGATGTAGGGCAAGTGAGGCTGATCTTCAGCACAGGGCAGGCGGTCTCTCCCAACAATCCTGTCCACTTCTTCTTGCATTTTAGCCTGCACTTTTGGATACCTGTCATTTAAAGTAAGCGTGTGTACATATGTAATGCTGTCAGAGGGTTTCATTTTTTTAAAACAGCACATGCCCTCAACACTTCTCACAGAATCTCACCCCTCCTCTACATTGCGCAGTCTGAGCAAAGCTTAAATACATTGCAAGAACATGCAGATCTTGACAGAAAACTTTGAGGGATTCAAGTTTTCTACACAATCGTGTCATTTGGCTTTGCTCAGTCTTTTCCTTAATGTCACACGTAATCAATTTTAAATGTAAAAAGTGAAATAACGTCCTGAAACTGAATGTTCTGACCCAATTTTGAAAATCCATTCTATAGCAAAGATTACCTTTGCCCTCAATTTGGGGCTTACTGTCAGAATGGGAACTTGGTGTTTTGTCTCTGCATGTGGCTTCTTTTAGCTAGCAGGAAGTTTACCAAAGGTGTACGGCATACAGAGGGAACCGACCATTCCCTGCTCTGCTCATAACTGTCAGGACAGCTTTGGGAACATCCCACTCAGGGGTTGTTTACCCTTCTACAATTACTATCAAAATGTTTTCTTTACAGTGTATTTAAAGACCACCGTCTTGCAGTGTGCCAGACTGTCCAGACTTCACGTTAAGCAAACACCATCCAAATATTCGTGCATTTTCCCTTAGCTCTGCCTGGGCGCTTCTGGGGAGCTTTCCCCAGGTCACGCAATCCTGCCGCAGGCACACGTTACGGGCAGCAGCATAATAGCGGGCTTGTAACCCAGTGCACGAACTCTTTATCTCCCCTAAGCGGCTGTTATCCTGTTCCTATGATCTCCTTGATCTTGACCTGCTAAAATCCGTTGCTTTCGGCTTTTACTCCGCTGCCTTTTTGCCAGCCGCTCCTTATGCAACGTTACCAGAGTAGGTTTTGTATTATTATTTTTTTAATTATTATTATTTTCTGGCGGGCTTCCCAGAGCCCCCGTGTTAACTAACGGCCCCCTTTTCCCCGCGACCCCCCTTGCCCCGTGCCCCGCCGCCGCTGCAGGAGCGGAGCGGAGCGCCCACCTGATGAGGAAGATGAGGAGCCAGAGCAGCGCCGTGGAGAGCGTGTCCTGGCTGGCGCCGAAGATGTCGGTGACGGTGGCGGGCACGTGCTCGAGCTGCAGCCGCGGCTGCTCGCGCTGCAGGCGGATGAAGGCGTCCATCATGTCGCGGGGGGCCGCTCCCGGGCGCAGGCTGCGCTGGTGCTGCAGGAACTTGCCGCGGACGAAGCCGTAGAAGTCGCGGTTGAGGTCGCGGAAGGCGCGGTAGGCGGCGCGCACGGGGCTGGGGAAGCGCTGCAGCCAGGGCAGCGCGTCCACCAGGCTGCCGGCGCCCACGGCGCGCCCGAACTGCTCGTTGCGGCCCACCAGGCGCAGGAACTCGCCGTCGCCGTGGCTGTAGCGGCGGCCGAAGCAGAGCGCGCTCATCACGTTGGCCACCGCCACCACCAGCACCCGCGACGGGTCGAGGAAGGCGCCGCCCGCGCTGCCCCGCACCAGCAGCGCCACCAGCGCTCGCGCCTCGCCCAGCAGGTGCCGTTCCAGCAGGCGGCGCGTGGCCGGGCTGCCGGTGGAGAAGGCGCGCACCGTGGCGTGCGCCGCGCGGCGGTGCAGCTTCCAGAGCTCCGAGTAGCCGCCGAAGGCCAGGCTGCGCCCGCCCGACACCAGGCGGAACGAGGGGAAAGCCGGCCGGCCGGCGAAGGCGGCCCCCTGGCGGACGAGCGCCTGGCGGATGGCGCTCTCGCCGTTCAGCACCACCACGGGCCAGCGCCCCAGGCGCAGCTGGAACACGGCGCCGTATGTGCTGGCCAGGCGCGCGAAGGAGAGGTGCGGGGCGCTGCCCAGTTGCGCCGCGTTCCCGATCAGCGGCCACGGGAAGGGGCCCGGGGGCGCCCGGCGCTCGCCCAGCCGCCGCCGACGCCGCCGCTGCAGGAGGAGCTTGCCCAGGTGCACGGCGGCGAGCAGGCACAGTAGGAGCAGCAGGGAGCTCTGCAGGGGCGGGGTGCCGCGCAGGGCTTCCCCGAGCCTCTCGAGGGCCATGCTGCGAGGAAAGGGAAAAAGGGGACGGTCGGCGGGCGACGTCCCCCGCGCGGACCCGGGCAAGCGAGGGAAAGCGCCCGACCCGCTCCCGTGTGCGAATTGGGAGCCGATCGATAGGCGTGGGACGGTAGCGCGCTTAGCGGCTGAGCCGTCGCTCTGCTCCCCGGCAGGGCAGGTCCGCGGCGGCGGATGCGGCTGAGGAAGGCGCGGGGGCAGGCGAGAGGGATGCTCCCGCCCGTCCCGCCGCCCGCAGCCGGCTTCGTCCCGGGCGGAGCACCGGGATGCCCGCGCTCCCGGAGCGGCTGTCGGTACCGCTGCCGCTGCTCGCTGCCGCCCGGTTGAGGCAACGAGGAGAGGGAGGAGGGAGAGCGGCGGTTCCGCGAACTGACCTGTTGCACGCGGCTTCCATCGGAGGTCTCGGGGAGGGTGGAGCGGAACCGGGCAGCGGTGGCTGTGACGGGCGGGGAGCGCGGCGGCGTTGGCGTTCAGATCCCGGGCTCTGGGAAGCTCATCAGAAGCGCCTGCTCCCGTCACCCGGAGCTCGGCGGGTCGTGCGCAAGCAGACGCCGGTGGCACTCGATCCCAGCATGGAGCCGCCGTCACCTTCCCGGAGCTTCAGTCCCTCGGAGCCTCGCGGTGCCCGCGATCACCTGCGCGGCGCTGCCGCTTGCGGGCTCGGGGCAGGGCGGGTGCGAGCGGCTCAGGGGATGACAGGGGGTCCGAGGCTGAGCCGGAGCGGCAGCGGCCGCGCCTGGGCTCTTGGCATCGCCGCTCGCGCCTTTAAACCCGCGGCATCCGCGGTGAGCGGCGCGGTGCGGGCGTGCCGCAGACGGCCCCGCTGACAAATCGCCGCTGCCCGGCCCTTCCCCTGGCTCGAGGGGTCGCCGCTATTTGCCAGCTGCCCTTGGGGCTTCGCCAAGCGGAGCGGCTGAGCCGCGGATGCTTTTATGGCCCGGACCCAAAGTTTCGGCGTCGGAGCCTCAGGGAGGGAAGCGGGGTGGCGGGCGGGTTCGCCGCCTCCTGTGTCAGGAGGCAACGTCTCGCCTGCATCTTGGGGGCTGAGGGAGCTGGAGAGCTTCCCCTCCTCCGCCTGTCGCCTCCCCGTTGCGTGCGGAGTTTGCATTGCGTGAGCCGGGGCTGGAAAGCCTCCAGCCATCTCCTCCCCGGGCCCCTACCCCTCCTCGCAATACCTGACACCGGCTCGGGGGGAAGGCGGCGGGGAAGCGCCGGGCGGCCCGCACCCGGGCAGTCCCGCTGCCCTCCGGCCTCTTCCCCGCTGCTCGCCCTCCTTTCCCTCCCGCTGCCGGTGCTTTCTTCCTCTGAAAGCCGCCCCGGGAAGATGCCGCTCTCCGAGCCCGCCGGGTTCCCGGCGTCCTGGAGGGGGAACCGGGGCCGCATCCCCACCCGCCCTTGCGTAAAGGAAACCCTTCCCCAGGAGGTCAGAAAGGCCGTGATTTGTCGTTGTGCCGAACAAGACTAAAAACTAAAACTTTTTCAGATGTTATACAGTCACACCGTGAGAAGGAGAAAAAGGTGTTTGGTAGCATTTCGGGATTAGGCAAAACTAGATGCTGGGAGTCAGCCCAGCCCAGAGCGCAATCCCAGGCCTGGCTGGGGTTCTGCTGCTTCTGACTTTGCTAAGTGCAACCCTTTCTGCTGTCACTGTCTCAGGCTCCAGGGCAGTAATACTACTACCCAAACCAGCATCAGCCACTTCTCTCTGCACGTCTCCAAACTCCTGTCTGTCTGCCTCAGTACACATCGTGCTTCTTCCTCTTCCTGCCACTGCCAAGGGGCACTGACAGGGGTGTCAGAATGTTTTCCCACCAGTGCCAGAAGAAGCCAACTTCCTTTCTCCCAGCCCCATCTTTGGGTGAACTGAAGGATGCCACAAGCCGGCCCCACGCATGGTCCAGCTTCAAAAAGCAGCAACAGACAGCTCTGTCCCTACAACACAAGAGGTGGGACGAGCTTGGAGAGAGACCTCGAGCTTTGATCTCCCCCACAGCACCATATGATTGAAAACTGATTTCCCACAATGTCACTGCTCAGCAATGGCATAGTGGCCTGTCCCACCCTGACAGCCATCCCTGCTGCCTTCATCAGTCGCATGTTGGAGAACGCAGGACTTCTCCCTGCAGGCTGCTCTGGGTGCTGCAGCAGGCAGTAAGGACTTAGCTTGGAGCAGTTACCAGAGTTCTGGATTATAGTGTTGGGCAGTTGCCATCGCCAGCAGGCAAACTTGCCTTTTCCTGGTAACTGTGAGAGTCAGTTACCTAAAACTCAGGCATTACAGCTTTTTGTAGAAAGTCCCCAAATCCTTTCTTGGAGCATCACTCGCACTAGCTGTGTTGCTCTCACAGTTAGGCACTGCCATTTACTTTGGAGCAAACAGAAGAGATTCCATTCCAGCTCCCATGTAAATACTCTGTTATGATAGTACCCTGATGGCCCTGTGCTGTACTAACAGGGTGTCTGCAGTCTCAGGCTACTACCCCATTTCAGCTAGAGCATTATGATGCCTGTGTGAAATAAATGTTTACCCAGTTTTCTAGGCTTTGATTTTATATGCCCTTGATTGGTTCCTTAATTAATCAAGCACAGCTTGAATAAAACATCACACCTGTGTATTAGGGTAGTGCAAAAAAGCAGGCAGGGGATGATTGGGCCCTTGGTCTCAGTAATATTCCATTAATTGCCCTCCTGCCTAGCACTTTATTCACTCATAACTTTTCTTCTTATGTTTGTAGAAGTGTAGAAATTCAGAATCACTCCAAGATAACGTTATGCATGTTTCTTTTCTCCAAATTCTGATGCCTTAATGCTGGTACAGGTCCTAATGAAGGCAGCCACAGATTTCTGAGGTTAAGATAGTTTTGTTCAGGATCCAAGACTGAATCACTGAAAATGTACACTGCCTAAAGTGAATTATTTCTGAGTCCCTACTTTATGTATGGTATGGAAGAGGAAAGGAGTTGAAGGGGCAGAAGTGGGTGGGTTTGAGATTAAGAGAAAGGAATTCAGGCTTAATCTGTTAAAAATCCTGATTGATTTGACAGGAATGCCAGACGGAGAGGCTGGCAGAGTCTGTGGAGACATCAGTACCTCTGCAGCTCCAACTGGAGGTGCTTTTTGTAGGCAGACATGGGGGGCCTTGTTCTGGAGATGAAAGTTTAGTAAAGGGAGAATAAGTGCAAAATCTGGAGAGTCTTCATTTGTCTTTTGAGAGGAAATTGTTAGCTCTCTGCCACACTCCTCCCTTTTTCAAGAAACCCCCTTAACGGGGTTTTTGCACGTGTTAAGAGCTATGTACCTAAATAAGGGTTTGCAGACTCAGTTCTCAGTTTTTCTTCTGTGACAGCCATTGGCTGCTTTTTTGGGTACTGGCAAGGTCAGCTAGGATCCGCTGCACATAAATCCTCTTGAGCAGCAACTGGAATTTCTCAAGGACTTGTCATTGTCTCATTTGCTTTCCTTACCTCTTGCTTTTGCAGCTTGCCATGGAGAACCCACCTATTCCGAGTTCCTTTGGCTCTTTCCCGTACCTGGGTGCTCACTCTTCATTTTATTAATTCCTGAGGCGGGCTATACAATGGTTGAGCAATGCTTTATCCTGGGATTGCTTCAGTACAGAGCTTGTACAAATTGTTTACAGTTTATAGAGCGATCCAACCCATTCTTCATTAAACAATCCCGTGGAAATATTGTTTCCGATTGTCTGTTCCTGAATGTTGCACAATACTCTATAAGATGAAGAAACAAATAGCGTCACTGTAAAGCACAAAGTGCTTGGAAACGTAAATGCCATATTGTTTCAGACTGCTTAAAATTTTGCAGGCATTCGTAGGTATCTCTGGAGCTTGATTCTAATCTCAATAAACTGTTGGAGATGAGAAAAATTGCCGTTAAACCATGTACACTTCTGCTCTTACAGCAGTCTGCTCCAGTGATGTCTGTACAGCATTCAGCACGATGAGGAGTTATTGCTGTGCTTCAGGTAGATTCTGCAGCAGCCACTTCATCCTGGGGCAGCCAGAACTGACAACTGTGCTTGCTGCTCCGCACCACGCAGATGCACCTGCTTGCTCAGGGCTGTTGGCGTGGCACTGAATTACTCAGTGATACGACTGCCCTAAAATGGGGTTACCACAGTGCGGAAGACAGTGGGACTGTTCTGATGCATGTTCCTGCTGTTCCTCATTTTGGCAGCTTTCCCATGATACCACGCACGACCTGCTGGCAAAATACAGGTAGCTGTGTCCTCAGTGCTGCTCAGTGTCAGACACACACAGGAGCCAGCTGCAGCTCTGTGATTCAGGGATATTCATGTACTTTCTTTGGCCTAAATTAAAGCATTTTTTGCGTGCTTTTTAAAGTATATGTATTCGTGGTTACATATCACATTCTTTACCTTCATTAATTTGCAGCTTTTTTTGGACTTTCACTCTGCCCAGCATTCCCACCGACTTCCCAGCTCCCATTTTCAGCTCTCCTTGGCTATTGTAAAGCCTAAGTCAGACTCCTAGCCCCAAGCCAAGTTCCCACAGCTGCCAAGGGAAGGGAAGGAACCTCCCAGTACTCACTGGGGCTCAGCTCAGTGCCGGTCTGGTTTGTTGCTTCCCCATCTGTTTGCGTTTTCCATGTTACTTGCAAAAGAAAGAAATATATAGCAGTGTGCTTCCACACAGGTTACACACAAATATGATTGCAGAAAATGAGGACATAGTGTTATAGGTAATTCCAGCACCAAGCGCGTTTATGGAACTGTTTCAGTTTTGTGTTTCTAAATTCCTACATTCATTTCCAAGCTTTTCTGCTTTTTCTTGACAGCATTATATGTAACCACACAATTAAGTTTTCCTTGAGAGGCAAACACGGAGCTGATCACTTTGTGGCTACCCTCGGGCAGCCTTTTTAAATAGTCCTTTGCTGTGAAGCAAAAGAGCAAAATCATATTTATATGCTGCTGGCCCTCATCCATGGCACTTTGTGTGTGTGGTTTTATTTATGCCACACAAACAATCCTTACTGAAGTGCTCTGAAACACTTCAAAGAAAGATGGATGAAACAGCAACGCTTGGGAAAGTTTAGACCCTGCTCAAGATTGGTGTTATTGTATCTATGCTCAGACACGTTGCGCATGCAGATGTCGGTGCCTGCTCACTGTCCCTCTTCAGCCCATGGACTCCCCGTGGCACCTAGCAGCTTCATGTTGTCATGCTGGTTCTGAGTTGTGCTGCTGGGAGCCAGATTTATTTTGAGCTATAGAAACTTTATGGTATGTATGTAATGATGGCTGACTCTGGAGCTTAATATCAGTGGCCATCAATTAGGGCAAATGTTTTTAACATGTTAACAAGCAGTAATATTGTCCTTTTCATTTGTTTTCTAGACTTTATTGGATGTTGTATGAGGAGTATGTTATGGAGTTTACAGTGCAATTGTTTTATTAACTTGAAGAGTTTAGTTCTTGCCAGGTTAGCAAATGAGAGTGTGTTGACGTACTTCGGGCAGTGACAGATGGTAGCTCTAAACATCCCCAGGCTGCGGATGAAAGCAAAGTCTGCTTCGCTCACTGGTGGAAGCGACTTCTGAATGGCTGAAGGTTTTGAAGTTCTACCTGTGAAGTTCTCCAGTGTTCTACAAAATGTTCTACTACAGATGTGCAAAATATACATTCTTAGAATGGCTTGTGTTGGAGGGAACTTTAAATATCATCCAGTTCCATCCCCCAGCTGTGGCTGGTTGCCCCCCACTCACTGCTCAGGGCCCCATTGAACCCGGCCTTCAGTGCCTTCAGGGATGGGGCATCCACAGCTTCTCTGAGCAGCTGTGCCAGAGCCTCATTACTTTCGGAGTAAATAACACCTTCCTAACATCTTACCTTTACCTAACAGCCCCTCCTTTAGTTTCAAGCCATTCCCCACTGTCAGAGACTGGAAATTTGTTCAAATCTGAGTGAATTATCAATGGAAGAATAAAAAGCAGACGTGGGAGACAACACATTACCTGGACAACTATCAAGCCCCGGCTTTAGAGCTTGAGACTACAAAGCATTTCAAAGAAAAGGCCACACCATATTTTTAATATTAGGCTAATTTCCTCATTCTCATATGTAAGAGTTTCATCTGCTTTTAGACTGAACATTTCTGAAAATTTCTAGGTGAAATGTGAACTTTCCTGGGAAAGACAGGAAATTCTGGAGCAGATGATAGCAGCTGCACAGTTATACGTAACAGTGTCTTGGAGTTTCCAGGTAAGGGAACTCTGCAAGTGGACACTGTGCACAGAGAAGAAAGATGATGAAGCACAGATGAAAGAAAGAAACTTACAGTTCTTTGATGAGAGTTTTCCTCTCATGTTTCTTAGCCATTGATTAAACTAGCCAATGAATTTCTCCATCACAGAATACTGATTGTTTGGGTTCTCAGTTTGCATTGCGTGTGCACCATCCTTTGATCCCTTAAAAGAAAAATAGCTCTTCAAAATTTATAGGCAATGCATTTTGAGCACTGCAGCCTCTAGAGCAATCTAAGCTGAATTTCCAGTTTCTTCTTCCTTCAGAAATTAAATCTGGTTGTATAGTGGGGGTTGCAAGTCTGATCTAGGTAAGAAAGCTGCCCAAAGGCCTCATTGCTTTGTCCTTGTTATACCTCCAATCTTACTGATTAAGGGAGTTCTTAATCTGAGAGTACTTCAGGAAGTGATGCCAGAGGCCTAGCATTGTGCAGATACACGTGCTTTCTCTTTTGGAGTCAGACTGGGACCATCACTCATAGAATCATAGAATATCCGAATTTGGAATGGATCCACAAGGATCATCTAGCCCAGCTCCTGGCACCACACAGAACCATCAGAAATGAGACTGAGAACATTGTCACAGTGCTTCTTGAACTCTGGCAGGCTTGGTGCCATGAGTACTTCTCTGGGAAGCCTGTTCCAGTGCCTGACCATCATCTCAGTGATGAACCTTTTCCCACTATCCAACCTGACCCTCCTCTGACACTACTGAGGCATGCTGTCAAGTGAAAAAGGCAGACCTTGGCCATCCATTCTTATTCAGGGTGTTCGTGGGACTGGCAGCATTTTCCTCCCTTGTCTAGGCTTCAGTTTTAACTTCAGGAAATCCCGTTCTACTTACTGGAACATTCAAGTGGTTGTGCCAAACTTGTGCTGTTAGGCATGATCTCCTCAGGGTCTGGGGTAATTTCTTGTCCAAGCAGTTGAAATGTGGTACTGGGAAGTTTTTGGTGTTTTAAATAAATGTATGTCCTTTACATAAATTTGCCCTTTCAGGTTTTCTGAGAGAGGGGACTCTGTTGGGCACAGACTTATTGTCGAGGTCACAGCAGAACCAAATAGGGATACTATGTGAGGACTATCCCTAGCTTTTAATCATAAAGAACTGGTATTTCCCAGAGAAAATTCATGTCATGGACCTTAGAAATTTCATGTCATTTCAAGTTGCTCATAAATGTCATACCTTGAAAAGTGTCACCCTTTCTTAAATGCACAGGGAAATACGTTCACCCTCCTTCTCCTTTGGCATTCATGCAGGTCAGTATTTGTGAAGAAGCTGCAAATAGATTATCCACCAGAAACAGTGGGTCTTGCTAACTGAAGTATCCTGTCAGATGCAAATGCATGAATTCAGAATGAATTCAACTTTCAATGACGTGATTGCTCAGCTAAGGAAATTTTGCACATCCTTCTGAAGTAAGGGCACTCTTGGCTTCATTTGCTCTGTTGTGCAAGGGTTTGGTGTATTCGCCTCCAGCAGTAACTGTGTTTTAGTGGTAAATGAAATGACTCAAATTCTGAGGACTGGAATGCGTGAGGGTAATATGCTAGCCTATAAAATTATTCATGCTTTTCCCTGGGGTATGGGAAATGTGAGTTGTTTATTTGCGCACTTTTTAATTTGAAGAAAGGCTTAGAGAAAACAGAGTCAAACCAAAGGGATCAGGGAAACTCCCTTTGTGGTATCTGTGGTCACTCGTGGAAAATAGAGCATAGGATATTTTTTTCAGCATTCCCTATAGACTTAATCAAGAGAGTTGACTCCTCCTGTAAGACAAACAATAGTAATTAAGGTTTCCTCTGAGTAAATTGATCAGGGAGAGAAAACACTTTTGACACAAACATATCGTTCCTAGCATTTGGAAGCAAACCCAGAAGAAGTGTTTGCTTCTGAGCCATTCAGGTCTTCTAACCTTCAGCAATGGCAGATCAAAGATCACAAGGGAAACCGTCTGCAGGTGCCAGTTGGGGCAGGTTTCATCTTGTCACAGTGCTCCGGTAAGAGGCATTCGCTAATGTCTGTTAATCTCATGGCACGCCAAGGGAGAAAAAACAGAAAAAAAAATTGCCATAAATTCTTCCCTTTCCCCTGGCCAGGATCTGAATGGCTGAAGGAAGGCTTGCTACTGCTGCTGCTGGAAGGAGAGCAGTGGGCAACCTGTGCCTCCTTGGTGGCGGTGCTGGGGTCACCCTGTGGGGATCATCTCTGCTGGGGAACAGAGGTGGCAGCTCTGCACTCAGAGCAAAGAGAGGGAGAGCAAAGGACTTGCAAAGGAGAAGGCCAAGGGTGCATTTTGGCCACCGTTCTCCTCCACTGAGATGCCCTCAGGATGTCAGGGTGGAAGTGTGAGATTCTGCACAGAACCGTGAGGACGGTAGCAGCAGCGGAGGTCACTGGGCACTTCACCAGATGCAGGACAAAGGCAGGATTTGGCACAGTGTGGGGCTCTTGGGGTGGCTTTGGCCAGCAGCCAGCTTCGCTCCGTCTTTCTTTTTAGGTGTAAATGGCATGCAAGCCGGCTCCTCTCTGTGTCTTCTCCGTGAAGATAAATAACCTGATCCCCCGGTTATTATCCCCCTGCTCTCCTCCCCTTCCCCCTGACTGACTTTGATTATTGTAACTTTACATGCGCTTTTAATTTGCGTGCAGGCAAGTACAAAGGCACAACCGGATATACCTGTTATTTGCCAATGACCTGAAAGAGTATAGTTTATGTTAAGCCTTGGGTTATGGTAACGTTTGCACGCGATTCCTCAATATACATGCTGCAGGCAACTGATGGATGGAGGTGATGGAGGGTGGAGGAAACTTTTAAAGTGACAGAACCTGATTTAGTTTCTACTTAATCCACCAATTATGTGCAGGTCTATGTTTCAGTTTTGTGCCAAGCACCACTCTTGCCCTCTCCAGGCAAGGAACGTATGGGCATGTTATCAGGGCTATGGTCTGCTCATGGCTGCTCCAGCAACTGATCTCATGAAAACTTTGTGAAAACTAGGCAAAAAAAGGCAGATAGGGTGTTTACACTGTAGCCTAGCAGGGAGAAGCTATCAGGAAGAGGAGGCTGCAGATGAGGTTCCTTGCAGCAAGGCAGAAGTGCTGAGTGTGCAGAGATGCAGCAGCATCAGGGGCTCCAGGGCCCGTGCTTTTTTGGGGCTTCCCATGTAATGCATAAGTCACAGCCCCCTAAACTACTTGAAGAGATTGCACTTGAGCCACTCACTTGCCTGGTGCTGCAGGAGAGGAGGAGAGAGTGGTCCACCTCAGTTATAGCAGAAGACTGGAAGGAGATGTGGGGTCCAATCCTAAACATGCACACTGATTTGCTTGCTCTTGACAGTAATCAAAAAGAAAGCCCAGTCATATTTCTTCTTTAAACTTGCATTTCACTGATTCCACGTGCAATTAGCTAAGTCCTCAAGCAGAAGGGAAGTCTGCCAGGCAAGAAAGTTTACCTTGAAATCTCAAAGCTGAATAATTTTATTTCAGGTATGTGTCTTAACCCAGTGTTAAAGACTGCACCAAAGGAATTAATCAGACATTTCTTTTGAAGATTTGGGAAAGGAAAGGATACTAGTCAGTCTCAACACCACCTCTCACACAGTGTGATTAAAAAGCAGTTTTTTGCTCACACTGGCCTTGTGGGGCAGACTTTGCTATTCACACATCCTTCAAAAACAAAGGGACAAAGTACGGAGTTGAATGTTACTCTTCCAGATGAGGGAATCGTAAAATAATTGTTAAAAATAGCAGAAGACAAGATAGACCTGTTGTTAAGGGAGCAAATTTATGTTTTTGGTTATAAGCACAATTAATCTTTACTGTACCTCATCTTCCCTAAAAAACTGGGAATGGATGTGGGATCTGCCTGCGATCTGCTCTACCATACTCTGGATCAACGTTGGGCAGCCAGCATTCAGGAAAATGAAGTCTAAATTTGTGGGATAGTGATTGAGAAACAAATGTTTTATTCCTATTTTTGAGCCAAACAAAACAAAGGCATCTTCCCTTTCTCCAGAAGCCCACAGCAGGCAGCCACAGTCTGCCTGTGAAAGGCATTTATCTGAAGCAGCCTTGAAAGTAAGTGCATTTGCATTTCTCCTCTCCACTCTGCTATTTCTTGCTTCCTGTTTTCACCCCTCTGTTTGTCTTCTCATTTAGGGAACTGGCTTTATTTTAAAAACTCATCATTAACAGTTTTCTGCTTCCCATCATGTTTTTCTGTTCTAAGCATCCAGAATACGTGACAATTTTGCATATCTTCATTGTTATCCATCTCCCTTTGTCTTGGTACTTTGGCTGAGTATAGAAGACCCTCATCTAATGCTACTTCTTAGAGCCTGTGACATCCTAAACACTTGGCTGGTCTTCCTGTGGTCAGGACATTTCTCAAAGCTGAAATGTTTGTACACACTTGTTCTGCTCGAGAAAGTTTTCCTTTTGGAAAGAAAAAAAACCCCAAACCAACAAATAAATTGCATACACCATTCCATGGCCTCAGTTTTGAATAAACGGAGCAAAATTATACAGTGCTGCTGTAAGTACTGATACACAAAGCAAGCCTTCCTAGTGCTGTGTGCTCAGAAACCTGAAAGACCTATCTGTTCCAGTTGTGGAAGACAGCATTTACAACAGCAAACATTGTTGTGACAGGGTTAAACAGTTAGGAAAGGGTTACAGGCTGCCTGCTTGTCACTTGCTTCAGCAGGGGTTTAGATTGAGATGTGTGCCCTTTTTCTGGCATGAAGAGCTTGGGAGCCCCTGCAGCTGGCTTTGGATGAGGGAATAATTTTTCTTTGTGTTACTTTATGAATTTGATGTTTAGATAATAAACTGTATCCTGGAGCGAGAGCTGAACTGGACTTGGGTATTTCTGTGGCTCAACCTTTCCCTTTCCCCTGGGCAAGAAAGCCCACCAGCATGCAGGCTGGGAACAAGCACATGACAGGAGTTGTGAAATATTTTTTTTCTTTTAATAAAGTTATTCAGGTTTGCAGTATGAAAAGAGAAGGCACCTACATGAAGCAGCAGGCCCACATTTCACCTGTAGATGTAAGAGAAAGTCCCAGTGAAGGTAGCAAGACTTTGGATGAAATCTCTGTAACTGAGATGGGTTAAGTGATACCTATCTAATATCCAGCATTTCCAGTGCCCGTGTCATGAAGCAGTGAATACTGGAGCATGAAGCGTGTCCTTCATCCACTGAAGATTTTGAATTCCCGGACAGAAAACAACATTAGATCAGGGGAACAAACCAGCTGCTGTGACCTTCAGCTGGCTGAGGGTTACAAACGTGAATGCAGAGTCTGAAGCAGCTCACATTTGATGCACAGCAGCAGTAGCAACCTGCTTTGGTGTTAATACTTCTGCTGTTACCAGAACGGGCAGAGTTGCCCGCAGTTCACCTGCTGTTCCCGAAGGAGGGCAGAGCAGCGCCAGCTCTCTGGGGAGCACACAGCCTGGGGACTCTGGTGTCATGCCTAGGCAGTGGTAGTGAAGCTGCAGAAGGCAGATTTCAGTCTGCAGTGGGTAAGAAGCAGAATAATACCCAAGATGGGGGTAGTGACTCTAAATTTGTGCCTGCTCTGAGGGCCTGCAGGGGAGCTCTGTCCAATTTTTAGCACCATATTTGAGAGACATGGACAGTCTTGGGGGAGGGAGGAATAGAGCAGCGAGATTTATAGCAAAGCTTAAGAAGAGTAAACTCTTTGTCTTGCTTAGGCTGGTAGGGACTTCAGAATTTAGGTGGATGTTCTAAAAAGCAATGAAGACTGGAGATTGTTTTCCAGCTGCAGTGGATGTATGGTCAAAACCTGCCTTACCAAGATTTAAACACTAGGAAAAACTTCCTGTCAAGAAAAGAAACCTCTGAAAGACTGCACGTTGGAGGTTTGGAAAAATGTTTAAAATATGCATGCTGTGGTCAGCAGGTACATGGTTTTACTTGTTTTATGGGAGTGAATAAATGAACGTGATCCACTTCAGGGCAGCTGTGGCCTGTGGACTTTGAGTGTTTAAGCAGAACAGAGGTGATGATGGTGGCCTTGGCACACATTTAGGCAGTTTAACATGCAGTTTTCCAAGTACTGCATGTGGAGGGCTCTGTGAAAGCCCATGGACTTTGCTCCTCTTAGTCCTGGTAATGTCACCTGTACTGGAGTGCTTTTTCAATCCTATTAGTTGGCAGTCTAGTTAGATGATTTTACAGCTATTTTTAGCGTCCACATCGACAAGCATTTATCCTTTCTGGCAACATTAACAACCACAGCCCTTTTGTTTAGTTCTCTTTTAAGCACTTATTTCTCAGAAGGCAGAGAAGCAGTGCAGCGTGCATCTGGCAGGTTGTCTCCCAGCACAGGCAGCTGTAGGATCCATTGGCACTCACAACACCATGGCAGGATTGCAAAGCAGTTTGTAAGCTGGAATAAGTATTTCTGTCAATCAATTGTACTGAACCATGAAAGAGCGGTGTAAGTGTAAGTAGCTGCATACCTCTGAATTTCAGACAGCATATAAAACAGATCACTTGGGGTTGCAGATGTATTTGCATAAATTTAGATCACAGTGATAATAATGTATTTTTAATGAAGTAATTGCAGATCCTTTCACAATCACTAAGAAACCTAGCAGTAGAGCATAGTTGTGATGTGGGTAATTATTAAAATTCCAGTTTAGAGTGGCAAACAACATGATTAGGGACTTTCCAGAGACCACTCCTGACAATTTTTTACTTAAAAAAAATCCAAACTTAATTGCTTCTGTTCCTGTACCTTATCCACAGACTTTTTTTTCCCCTTTTTTTTTTCCTTCCCTTTTATTATCATAGACTATCATGAATGTTTTGAGTTGAAGAGACTTTAAACATCATCCAGTCCCAAACCACCACCCCCAGCCATGGGCAGGGACTAGATCAGACTGCCCAGGGCCACAGCCAACCTGGCCTTGAACACCTCCACCTCCATAGAGCCAATGACCACAACTCCAGCTTCATTTAGCCAATTCTTTATCCACTGACTAGTTCACTCTTCAAATGTGTATCTCTAATTTGGAGATAAGGATGTAGTGTAGGACCATGTCAAAGGCCTTGCACAAATCCAGGTAGATGATATTGGTCAGTCTTCCCTTGTCAACTAATGCTGTCCCTCTACTGGAAAAGGCCACCCTGGTGGAGCTGTGCTGATTTCCTCAGATCACCTCCTTTTCTCAGTGTTACAGTTAGGTTGAGGCAATCCCAGATATGAGGACAGACTGGGAGAAAAATTCATTGAGAGCAGCTCTGCAGAGCAGACCTTATGGGTCCTGATGGACAAGAACTGGGACATGAACCAGCAGTGTGCGCTTGCTGCCTGGAAGGCCAACAGTGTCCTGGACTGCAACAAAAGAGGGGTGGCCAGCAGGGTGAGGAAGGTGATTGTCTCCCTCTACCCTGCTCTTGTGAGGCCACATCTAGAGTACTGTATCCAGGTCTGGGGCCCCCGGTACAGGTGGGATGTGGAGTTCTTGGAGCGGGTCCAGTGGGAGGCCATGAGAATGGGAGCTTGCAAGCAGGAGGAATACCAATATTTTGCATGATTTGATAGTGACAGGACAAGTGGAAATGGCTTTAGACTAAAAGAGGGAGATTCAAGTTAGATGTTAGGAAGAAATCTTTTACTCAGAGGGCAGTATGGCACTGGCACTGCTGCCCAGAGAAGCTGTGGTGCCCCATCCCTGGAGGGGCTCAAGGCTGGCTTGGATGGGACCCTTGGCAACCTGAGCTGGTGGGGGGCAGCCCTGCCCACAGTAAGGGTATGGAACTAGATAATCTTTAAAATCACCTCCAACCTAAGCCATTCTATGATTCTGTGTGCCTTAACATTGCTTCCAGGAGGATCTTCCCTGGCACAGGCAAGAGGCTTATTGGCCTATAGTTCCCTGGGTCTTCCTTTCTCCCTTTCTTAAAAAATGGGAGTGTGGTTTTCTTTTTTCCAGTCACCAGGGACTCTTCCTGGCAGTCCTGACTTTCCAAATTTGATGGAAAGTGTCTTGGCAGCTACATCATCCAGTTTCCTCAGGACCTTGGGACACAAATCATTGGGACTACGACTATGGACAGATATTTTTCATTTTACTAAGAAAAGTGAAAACAATCATGTTCTATACCAGCGGTAGTAAACACATAGTCAGCTCCTCAGGCAGTCAGGGTGTTCGCCTTTCATTACATCTGTTAGGTATCATCTGGGACAGACGACTCCAGCGCTGCTGTGGATGCGGTCATGTGCTGACTCATGGGAGAAGAAACGCTCACAGTTCACACGCAGAGACCTTGGCTGCAGATGCGCTGCTCACAGCACCAGCAATGTGTGTGTGAGCTGTCAGAGTACACAAAGCTCCCCACTCTGACCCCTTGTTCCTTGGCTTCATGTCCCCACATGAAAGGTGGAACATCCTGGGAGGTCAGGAGAACAAGAACTGCAGCTGGAAATTGCGGAGGGGGAGTATGGAGCTGGAGATGTAGAGGACTGGGGAAGATCTCCAGGGAATCCCACCCCACTGCTTCCAAGTCTGGATCAAATATGCCTGTAACACTCCCAATAGATGCGTGTCTAAGTTCTCCTGAAAACCTTCCTTGATGAAGATTCCACTCTATCCTCTGACATTTTCTCTGGGACTTTGTTTCCCTCAAATGTCGCGCTTCAGCTTTCATTCTCACACTTCAGACACACCACCTTTGATCCACCAGGGACCCAGAGAATAGGTTCTTCTATCTGCAGACCCTTATGAATTTTAAGTCAGACATAGTGTCTCCCTCAGTCCTTCTCCAGGAAGAGCCTTCCAGTCTCCTTGTAGATTATGTTTCTTAGAGGTATGGCAATTCCAGGCACCCAGCTGTGCTATGTGTTATTCTTAAAGGCAGAGCCTAAAGCAATGCACACAAATAAGCATAAGTGAATACGACAAAATTAGTATTTTTTTAAGATAAATCTCATATCACACAGCTTCAGGACTGCTATTTACATTATTTTGTTCCCTCTTTTCAGAGCAGAAAGCAATTTATTTTCAGTATTTTATGTCCTGCAACAATTTCTCAAGAGGTAATGGAAAATGCTGAATAAACATAGTATGAAGAAGCTACAATAGTTAAATATGTGTAACTAACTTCGAATTTCATTGCTTATATTAGTTTATTGTCATAGCAATGTTGTGGTGATTGGAAGTGTTTCCTGTTCACATGGGAACGACAGAGAGGCTACTCATCCCCAGGAACAGCTACTTCTACTTAAGCAGAATTATTTCTATGATCTGCTTGGAAAACATTGTTCTTTCATTCTCCTCCTCATCTGCCTGCTAATGTTGTTTTGATGTTCAGAAAAATGCAGCACTGTGAACACGAAACATGAATTGGGTGGAGTGCACAAGTAGGACCATCTTCTTCATCAAAATTATCTTTCATTTCCTTGCTTCAGTAATTACCCATCTCTTCAGAAACCTTTTCCAGTGACTGTGGAAATAAGGCATTCCAATGACATATCTTTTGTCACTTAAGCTGTCCCCTTTGTTTTGTACAGAAAGAGGACAGTGATGAAAACTGGGTGGACGTAGTGCAGACACTAGTTCTTACCAGCATAAATTTCCTCTGTGAAGTCAGTAGATGTGCAGTTCTTCTGTGGTCACAGTACATTTTTCTTCTCACAGCTAATGCGGAGAACTCGTTTACTGACTGCTCCCAATTACTGGCAACTTTCTCTGGTAGCCACATGAAACAGTAACTGTGGGATTTGGAGAAAGTTACAAGGCATTTTCATACCCCAGTAGGGTTCTTTGTGTGTTCAGTCCTCACAGACCTTTGGCTTAGCACATCCAGTAGCACTTCTTCTGACTTGGACCATCTTTGGAGAAGATGACAGGATTCAGGCTAATCTGCTGTGTTGGAAATAAACCAGTTGTTGGTGGGTTTTTTTTGTTTTTGTTTTTAATGGTGTGTATGTAAGCAAGCCCTTTATTTTCACTAAATTGTTTTTTATGACAGTGCCCATGCCTTCTAGCAAGAGGAGCATATGCTGTAATGGGATCTGCATCTTGGAAAAAAAGATTGTGGATGAGAACGAAGGCAAGAATCATGGGCAAAGAACATTATGCTGAAGAAGCACAACAAAAAATTGGCTATACTGTGGAAAGTCAAAATGATTAAAAAGTGAGATATGTCATTTTATCTTCTAGCTACATGCAGCATGTGTTTCCCGTGTCTCAGATTACAAGAAAATGTGAACTGAGGGTTTATGGTAATACCACCAAGGAAGTATGATATCATCTCTCCCACAGGTGTTAAGTCAGTTTTCCAAGGTGTGTTGACATGGTGTGCTTCGGTGCACTAGCACACATGGGTTGCTTAAGCAATATCTGTAATTATGGAAGAGTTTGAGGAATAAACATTGTCTAGCCAGGTATGAGTTGTAAAATACCTGATGGCAAAATAGGTGATTTCATTCATCTTATCTTGATAAATACTTGCTAGGGCATGAATTTGAATGAAGGTAAATGAAGCTGATAATTTGGTTTATAAATACACAGCACATAGATCTTATGTAACAAGGCTAATCATTAATAAGATGAATAGCCTGATAGCGCGGGAGCAAATTTTCTTATATTTTGACATTTATAAGGCTGTATTTCAGACTACTGGTCTGCTCTTATCCAAGTGGTAAACCACAAACAAAATAAATGATACAAGATTACGAGAGGAAAAGGGACAACGGCATCAATAACACACTTAGCTGGATGCATCCATTTTCATCAGGGGCCCGGGTAACTTGAGATTTTTATTATTATCGAATCGTTATCTGCCTTTATATTCTTTATGTTTATTGAAAAAATTAGTGCAATTAAACATGACGGAAATGACACATGCTTGCTTAGTCTATGTGCTATTTGTTATCTTTTATGTTAGGAGCATGTAGATTGTATACAGAAGCTCTGAAATTAAGTAAAATCCAATAATGTGAACTTGTTATTTCAATTTAGTTCTAATGCATGGCTCCAGAACAGATTTACAGCTGTCTTTCTTTAAGGTCTGGGATATTTTGGTATGAAAACAGTCTATATGTAAAGGTCAGTGCTTGTGAAATAGTTCAGATATTTTTTGCTTAGATTTTGCTGGTTCGTATACGAAGAGTTGGACACTACCTTTGTGATACCATTGAAACTCATCATAACCATAAAGCAGAAGGCATATTCACTGTGCTACAGCCCATGCCTTGGCTATTGGCATAAATGTACATTGAGCCACAGCTGCTGAGAATGATAGTTATTTGCATGGAGGGAGACATCCTTGAGATCAGCCATATTGGCCACTGCAGGGAGTGGTTACTAGGATGTCTGCTGGGCCACCACTTGCTCCAGGGTAGCTTTTCAGGGCCATGGAAATCAGCTCAGCAAAATGGTATTCATTACACAGCTCCTTCAGAGAGCATCACCCGTCGGCATTTCCTCCTTGGGAGCCCAGAGGCAGAAGGGAAAGCTATGTGTCTCATTGCTGCTGCAGTGCTGGTCCCTCACTTTGTTTTTTTTGGTGGTTTTTCACTGTTTGATCCCATTCAAGTGTCTTAGCAGATGTGCTTGACCACCTACAGTCTTTCTGGACTGTTTTCCTTCCTGGCTTTTCAAACTCAGCTATTCATGAAATCCAAACTATGTGTTGATCTCTGAGACTGTTCCAATTTCACTTAGTGCAGCAATTATTAAAAAAAAAGAAGTGGGCAGCAGTTCTGCAAAATATTTGTCCACATTTCTCTTGGATGCTTTCCTTTAATAAGCACATGAGAGTAGGGTCTGGTTTTAGCTGGTTTCCTGCGGAGGCAAGGCATGGGCAGTACTTCCTGAATACACATACGTATGTCTTATTCCTCCCAAACAGCTTTTTGAATCCACTGCTGCTCTGGGCTAGAGCTGCAGAGATCTACACGCTCCCGTGTGTTCCTGTAAATGTCAATTAAACTGTGCAGAAGCTAAATGTATTATCAGGGGTTTGCTTCAGCACTTCACCTTTTAATAGGCACAATGCAAAAACAAGAAACAGATCAACAGGGTTTCAGTAGCTCCACAACTCACATCACTCTATGTAGGACTAATCAAAGTGTGCTTGTTTCTCTTGGCTAGGTGTAAGGCAGTGTTTTTGTGGGTGCTGGGTCTTGAATTTCATGGAAGTCTTTATTAGAGCTTATTTCTCTTTTACATTGCCTCTGGATAAGTTTGTTTTCTGGTTAGTGTGTGCACTGAGGAGCCCTACAGGGCTTAATGCTGCACCTAATTCTTATGCATATATGTTTTCTCAGTCCAGCTTTCCACTGAAGGCATTGCCATAAGGCATTGCTACATCAATCATTCTTCAGCATGTCTTCTCTCCTTATGTATCATCTGTTTCTCTTTCATGCTGTGCTGGAGATTTAGTGTTTATAGGACATAGATTTTCAATCAAAACCAGCACTGAGCAAAACTCAAGTGATATTTTATAAACTTCATTGTTTACAGCCTGTTCAGCTTCTATTTATAATCACTTTTTAATCTCTGGAACTATAATACTTCTGGCACCTCTTTTCTTTCTCCTCTCCAAGGAGAGACCCCTGGTTGTCATTCATTTTACAGACATAGCTTTTACCAACACAGGGCCCAGTTGGATCCCTGTGGTCTGAGAACAGCAGGTCTCTCCTATCCTCATTCCCTCCCTGCTGTGTATATGCTGCTGCATCAGAGCTGCTGAAGCAGCCACTTCCCCAAGGGACCGACCTGGGGACAGTCAAAGTGCACAGCAGGCAGGTGCATGCCTCTATGTGATGGTAGAAGCTGGCATCACACACAGCTCAGGCAGTGAGCACACCTTGCAGCAGTGCAGGGGCAGGCTGTTTCACAGCACCCTTGTCGTGCAAGGGATTCCTGCTTTCTAGGAACATATGAGCCTTTTCTAAGCTATTTAGTCTGCATATTTTGGATACCATGAATATGCACACTCAGTACTTGGGCCATTGGCTTGTGTTTTCACAGCAGGTGGTTTATCCTAAGTCTGAAACAGTCGAACTTGTTTTTATTCTTCACAATCTCACACTACTGAATCCCAACTTATATTTTTTTGCAATTGATACAATTTTCTTCTCACTGGTGCAGCAACATACTCTTCTATAACTGTTAGAGATATTTGTTGCCCAAAACCCGTATTTTTGACAACTAAGTGCGGTAAACTCAGTAAGGACACAGATGCATTCGGCTCATCCAAATTTCTTTATGAGAAAACCCTGTATTTCTGCCCATACTTTTACTATGGATTGAGAAGCGGATGAATTGCTTCTAGACCTGTAGCTGTTGGTGCAGAAGTGCATCCACTGTGGCAGTGCAAACAAATGTGAGTGAGGTCTGGCACTGACTGCATATGGACATCTCTCATCCTTTTCTATCTGCCTTGGTGTATGAAATTGTTTTATGAAGAGTCCTCAGGGACAGAAAGCTCTGTGTCCAAAAGAAACTGTTTCATTATCGTGGAAGCTTTTTTCTTTGAGGATAGCACAGTGTCAGCATTATAAAGAGATATATGAGACCTACTAGAGGCACTAGTGTGGCTCAAAGGGATGAAGTAGTCCTGGGTAGTAAGTTAAAAAAGTTGTAGTAATTTAGTGCTCCAGTATTTGTAATTTGTGACACTTTAAATATGTGCATTACACAAAGAAGACCTTTAGGACCACTTTTCTGCTAAAGGTCTTGAGAAGAGGACTCTTGCTTACAATAAGGATTATACCAGGTCATGCAAATCATGTCTGGCAGTTTTCAGTTCTTTGGTAAGTTAATATCTGTAATGTGGGAAATCAGTTTGTGCTGTGAAAAGTACAAAGCAAACAGTGGCACTTGAAATCTGAGTCTCCGCTTTCACCAGAACAAAGCACATATTCTCTTTAACTCAGCTTCACAGTGTAATCCGTTTTCTTTTTAGGAAATGTGCACATTTCTTAGGTGGATTTGAAACTGTAACGTTGAAATCTAACAATGACTAAAGAAATATGTGAAAGATGATAATGACTTGTGCTCTGCAACACTTGCTGTCAGCGTCTCTTTAGAAGAGGAGTGAACTTTCTAACTTGAAAGGAATGAAGTCAGCATTGGATTTAGAAGCTCTTAAAGAGATGAAATGAATTATTCACATTTCACCCGCTGACACCTGGGATAGGAGCTGCTCTTATTAGTGACTGACAGCATGGAGATGGAGTCACCCAGGAAAGCACCTGATAGTCTGATTTACTCATTGTCTTCCTGAATTTGAGAACAAAGAATTGTACAAGAAAATGATTTTGTAGTGATGCCTCAGGCTACTGGATGAAAAAACTTGTTTTCTCTGGAATATGCTTAGCTCAGCAGTTTGGTCTCCATGTCTTTAGGTATTCCCTACTAGGGCACGACGTGTCTATCCCTCTCTGATTGCAGAGGTACTAAAGCTTTCCTAGTTTCCCCTCCTAGCAGAAGAAGAGTAGAAAGGTCTGCTCCTGCCCCTTGCAATGAAGCCAAACTTCCATAGAGAGTGAAAATATTTGATTTTTGTTGTTGTTGCTTGGGAGGGCTCAAGCAAAAGGGAATGTGTAAAATTAGACAGCATAGGAAATCATTTAGAGCAGTTAGATTTGTTACTTTGATTACCTTTCACACCACAGAGGAGCAAGGGAACAGTCAGAGATGAAATATGAGCGAATTCCAAATAAATTAAAGAAAATATGTTTTATGTAATGTACAGCTGGAGCTTGAGTCTCATTGACTAAAGATAGCAACTAGTCTCAGGAGCAAGCAAGGCAAGGAAGACAGACAGAGTACTTGTGTGAGCAGAGCAAATGTTCAGAGGAACTTTGAAAAGGCTCAAAAAAAAAAAGCTTGGGAGGGATGTAAAACCTGAGACAGTTGTAAAATTTCCACAAATCAACCCTTTCAGCATTAAACTTATAACTGTGATGCTCTTCATCCTTTGATCTTTCGAGCCTTTAGGTAAATGCACCCGTCAAACCTCTTTGGTGTTAAGCAATGTATTAATTTGCCGGCATATCAGGTCTGTGCCTAGCTACTATGAGGTGCTGCTGTTTCACAGATGACATCCTGTCAGTGTCTGGCTTGTTGGTTTTTAAATTCTTCAAAAAAGACCTTTAATCTCTCAAGAAGAAGAATTCGACCTCTCCTCTCTCTTTGAGATTTTAGACAAGTGGGAGAGCCTGTTTCCCTGTTGGGAACGTTTATATAGGAGATGTATTTGGGCAGGATCTAAGTACTTTTCATATAAAATACAATTTGAGCAGAGCAGCCTTTTTATCTCTGGTCACTACTGACATGTATGTTGATAGGTTCTCTCTGAATCTAAGTGTTCACTCTCCTAAAAGGAGATTTGGATACTTGCTGGATCTCTGCAGAAGATAACATTTACATGTTATTCTGTTCTGTAAAGACGTCAGCTTGGAAGATTCTGCCTTCCAGCTTTGAGGAATCTTTGCTTGGGTTATGCTCTTGGCTCACCCTGTGAGCAAATGCATCGTCAACTTTTGTTCTTTTCTTCAAATTTTTACCTACTCCAGGCATGGTTTTTTGGATTTGTCAAGAAGCTTAGAAGTAATCTGTGGGTAAGAAAAGATGAAGTACTTGCTGTCAGAAAGGAAAGACCTGTCTGTGCTCCCGTGCCCCTCTGGTAAGACCAGGGAGATGAGGGAAGAGACAACATATGCTAGATGTACAGCTGTGACATTTGTGTCACCCACATTGTGCAATTTAGACAAGAAGATGAAAGCTTTCTTCGTCACGTGAGAAAAATACTTAACAAAACGTAGTGAGGCATTTCAGCCTAACTTCTTGTTCATTCTTTAACTGCTCTATTTCCTTATAACATGAGCCATTAAGAAAACCAACAACAACAAAAAAAACTTTGACATTGCTAAGAAGCACAGTTGTTTTTTGCTTTGTAAATAAGAAACTAACTTATTCTACTGTAGCTGTCTTTGAGATCTGTTTTTTGATTCAATGGAAAAGTGATGACAGGTGTTGTCACGCAGAAATTAATTCTTTCAGCGTAACTGTCCGAGGTCTTGAATGATTTATTTTGTGTAAAGTATTTGGCAAAAGTAAAATCTACTTATCCTGTTTAACAGCAAGGGAAAATGGTTAAACCAAGCATTCCACCCTGTCCTCCTGAGTGATGCTGGTTGGAAACCGGCACCCTTACCAGTACAACAGGCAGCACAGAGGCTATTAAACTGATACTTGGCAAGTTCTCATAATGGGGGATTTTCTCAGTGAGAAGAATGCCCATGCTTGTTTTAGGCCAGCCCCAAAACCATTCTTGTTCTTGTTGTTGTTTTTCGCTGCATTAAAGCAGATTACAGCCTTAAAAACAAAGGTCTTTGCTCCCTGTATCCATTACTTTGTTCTCATGAGAAGAAACCCATGTCTGCCTGTTATAATAAACTGATGTACCAGATTACAGTGAAGTTAATCAATGCTGACAGTATAACAGGAGTGACTGTGGTTTACATTGCAGTAAAATATCTGTTTGTTTATAGATGGGGTTTTGGAACAAACAAAGCGTTTTATAAATCAAAGAGATCTCTTACTGAACTTACCCTATTAAGGAGTAAAACATCTAATAACTAGAAAAAGATTGCTGTTTTGAGAAAGCCATTTAACTTAATTTCTTTTGAAAGGGCTGGTAGGTGAGCATTTTCTTTAATTCATCCAGTGCAGCGTTGCCATCTTTTAATTATGTCCTACTCTTTCATGGGATTTATCCTACATCCCAATGACATGTAAATGCCAGGTTCCTCGCTTCTCTCTTGTTTTAAGTAAATTCACATCGCTCTGGTTATAGGGGAAAAAAAAGGATTATCAAACTAGGAGACAAAATATGTTTTCTAAATTCTGTTATGTATATATAAACATCATCAAATTCAACCTTTGTTATGAGTCGGGTCCAATCTTGGATTTTTTCATTCTTGCTTTGGCAGTTTTGTTATTAATTATTCCCACAAAGATAGATACCATCAGGACTGCTGTCCCATTTGCATATCTCCCAGTCTTCATCTATAATTTGTAACTTGATTGTAAGATTGAAGCAGCAGTTCCTGTCTCTTGGCCATTGTTACTGTGCTAATCACCTCCACATTCTTCTTAGTCAGGCATTTCAGATATGAACAGATGTGGAGATATATTTAGAAAAATACTACCAAGAATCTTCTTATCACTCCGTTTGCTATTTCCAAAAAATGCATCTTTTGCATTTTGAGGATGGTCTGTGAGTACAGAGTTCCCATCTTATTGCATTTAACCCTTCTCCACATCTGCTAATACTAATTAATATTTTGTGTGTTTTTAACAAGTAAAAACCTTTCATGTGTTCTGTATTCTTCCCTCTGATTAGTTAAGAAATATGGAACTATATTAATATTATGTACTGCAGCATTCCTATTTGTAATGTAATGAACTATTGACCAGTCAGTTGCAACTTGACTGCAGGGAAGGTAGCATCTCTCACTGATCACTGCTGCATCGGTCACTTCGGCTAATCACATCACTGGCTATGGGAGTTTGCATTTTGATGTACACAGAATGTACACAGAAGAAAGGGCAGCAGAGCAAAGAAACCCAGCTGAAAGGGTCCCCTGGTGCAGTAATTTGTGAAATACAAGAACTGAGTTCAGGAAGGATATTTTTAACAAAACAATACTTAATGTAAAGCCTGCTTAAACATGAAAATAAGGTTCATTCTTAGATTTGGTCGTTTAGGTCCTACAGGCAGGTGGTTCCAAAGCCTTCCCCCCTTCACAGTCAACCAGAACAGGTCTTCTCCACCATTATGCTCACCTGATGGTAGGAAATAGCAGCAAGATCATATCTCAATTTTTCTTTTCTCAGGATAAATTCCTCCAGTTTTCTTCTGCATCATTTAGTCCCACTGTCTACTGCCATCCTCTTGGCCCTTCCTGGCCTGTCTCAGACTGAATCTGTCTTTCCTGAACACAGACAGCAAGAACTATATTCATCTGTGTAACTGAGATTTCACTCATTTGTGCACATCAGTAACAACCTTGCTATGATGGGAGCAGCCCTGATTTTGTTAGCCTTGCACTCAGCGCAACTCAGTGTAGTTGGTGGGATCCAGCATATTGTGTGCTGGCTTCACAAGGTGCTGTGTCATCTCTTCTCAGGAGCTGCGAACAGTAACTCAGCTAGCCTTTTTAAAATGAGTTTTAATTTGATGGCTAAGATTCATTGTTAACAAGTGGATGAGCCCTGTGCAGGCAGGCAAGGCAGCAGCTGGCCTTGTTACAGAGGGCTAAGGTGAAGCTGCACGTCTCTCAGAATGGACAATGCAGTTTCTCCATGAAGCTCATTCTCAGATTCACCCCTGTTTAATACAGTGCATTGTTACTGCTGAGGCATTTCATGCTCATTTGAAATCATCATTTAAGGGAGCCTGTCACAACCTGCCAGCTCCTTCCCTGGGGCAGCTACTAAGCCTGGGGTGCTATCAACATGCTACTTGCTGGCCTTATAGCGTACCCAGCTTGTTCTGGCTTTCTTACAGCCCTGCCAGGAAGGTAGCACATCAAAAAAACTACAAAAGCACAGATTTAGACAACTAGCAACCCAGCAGCAAGGTTTCCATGGCCTTCAGGAGTCAAGCCTGCTCCTGTGGCGTGCCCCAGGGAGTGGCTTATAACCTGTCTGCACCTTGCAGCGCACCCACCTACTGCAGCATGGCCCCTTCTTCTCCCATGGCCCCTTCAGTTGAAATAATTCAACTCACTCTCTTTGAGCTTACAGTGACTGAGAGGGACTGGAAGTTTCTTTCCTGCTAGATGTAGCAGCCCGAATGAAATTGTGGAGAAACATGTCTTGCGTGTTCTGCAGCACCATTTGGAGATCTTTGTGCACAGCCAAAGGTTGCTTCCTATCACACACCAGTGCGGTTGGAAGTCTCCCATCCATGTACCTTTGGGGCTGGCCCTCCCTTCCCTGAAATGGTGAGATTTGAGATTAGCTGTCACGTTCTCTATAAACAATCTTAATTGGCAGCAAGTTCATGGAACAAATTAAAATGTGCTGTGGCAAACTTGAGATAGTAGAATTAATAGCTTGTCTGTAGAATTAATAAGCATTGTTTACCTATGCTTGCAGCAAGAAACTCTGAAGAGTCTGTTCTATCAGTAGCTGCCTCTCACCACAATGGTATCACACTTTCTTTTTGGCTGAGGAATCTTGGTTACATGGGTGCTTGCCTTCATCCTTTGCACTGGTGTTTCATCCCACTGACTTCAGAAAGACTGCTGCCATGCCTGCTTCTTGCAGTTAAAAAGTTAGCAATGGAGATAGAGCTCATTTGAGCTATAGCTCAATTGTGGCTCTGGGCAGCCTGGTCTGATGGTTGGTGACCCTACCTGTGGCGGGGGGACTGAAACTGGATGGTCATTATGGTCCTTTTCAACCCAGGCCATTCTATGGTTCTATGATATGATGATTCTATGATTGTTCAGCAAATGTTTTACTTTCTTGAACAAAACTGTACTCAGTTTTATTTTGTGTAACAGAATCTGTAGAAACGTGGGATAGTGATAGAATCTGTTGGCAACTCCTGAAGTTACACGAAATGGAACTCTGAATTAATGTGGAAAGAAAGAGTATTCACATAGCACAGGCCTTCATCTATGTTTTCAGGAGGTCAGGGTGAAGGCAGCCTGTCAAGAGGTGCCAGCAATTAGCTCACAGAAAGGGGAGAGAGGCACTGGCAAACCATGAACCACACAGGAGTACAGCCATGAAGGCAGGCAGAGGTCAGAGACAGCAGCACATCAGCCCTTGTCGCGGGGTCTGGGCATGAGGGAAGTGCCAGTATAATGCACCTGCACATCGTGGGGTGCCTGTCTCTGTTGGCACTTTTCATCTGTGGTTTGTTGTACACTGTAGGAGTTGTTTTATCATACCTAGCTCAGGGTGTGCTGAACCTAGACGGATTGTATTCAGTGATTTCAGTCAGATTTAAATTACACTTTTAGAGTATGGCTCCTTTCCTTTGAGCTTTCCCAAATGCTCAGTTAAAATAATCTAGATCGTTTTACCAAATTGTACAGAGCCTGCTTTTCAAATAAGTTGGAAGTGGAGAACTGGTGAGGGGTGCAGAGGGGAAAGCTATTGCTTGTGTAGCTTTTGAGGCTGACTTTCCTGAGCCACCTCTCTGCAGGTGAGCAGTGATCGAGCTGGCCCTGCGGTGGCCACACGCTGGGCTGGGTGGAAGAGCCCCCTCTGCTCGTCCGCAATCCCACGCTCCTCCCGCACAGCGACACAAACTGCTTCAGTCAGGGCATGGGGAGCACCCATGTGCAATTCTAGATTCCATTATTTTGGTTTATTTCAAATATCAGTTTCTAATCTGCTGGGGGTGAACAGATGGTACCATCAGTACCTGCATGAAGCACCTTTCCAGTTTAAAAATAAGAATGTGAAGAGAAAAGTAAATACGTGAAAAAAGAGGCAATCTAATTTTTAAGGCCTTTCTGTTTCGGTTGATTTCCAAAACAAAACCTTAAAAAAAAATCCAACTGAAATCCAATCATGAAAGAAAGAGCAAGAGATATTATTAATGAGATTGTATCTACTCAAATTGGCCAAGTACTTACATAAGCTGCTGAAAGAAATTTGATGCTTAATTCTTTCAGACAATTTAGATGTTGCCAGAGGTGGTGTTCCACCTGCCTACAGGAAACTATCTGCAACTTTACATCTTAGAAAAAAAAAATATTATATTAATCATCTCATTTACAAGCTACTGGTACTATACATGTTGCTGCAGATTAAATAACTCCTTGGCTGGGTTTCAAATAGTAGAAATCAAGGCTCTGCTCCCACATCTCCCCTTGCTGATTAGGTTGCTATTTAGATTCTTTTTATCGCATCTGGAGCTCTCAGCAGAAGGGATTGTTTGGCCCTGCAAATTAAGATTAAAATTGGTCTGTTGACAATCTGATGGAAATGTATCATGTTTTCACACTGTCATTTAGGTCTGTGCAGGCAAACAAGTTACTGTGGTGGTAAGCCAGCTAAGCAGAAACGACAGGTCATGATCATGCTATTATCTTGTGCTATATTCTGTAAGCTACCTGAGAGGGATACGATCCCTTGCATTTTCTATGGATACTGCAGGGTCAGATCTTATAAACAGCAATCATTTTGAGCTAGTTGATGTGCTATTAATTCAGTCCCTGCTTCAGCCTTGATATCTCCTTCATTTGATGATCTCCTAAGGAAGGAAAAGTACCTATGGAGTTAAGGAAATGAAGAGGTATATTTAGGTGTGAGGCAGGCTCTCCATCACTTTGTGCATTTGCAGATGGTGATGTTCCATGGTAAAGGGGTAAGGCATGATCAAGGGCACTACTCACCCTTGTAACAGGGCTTATGTTGAACAAATTTTTCTGAGCACTCTTCACTCTCTTGCTGCTTACTGACAAAGCTAGTCTACCGCCTGCAGAAGATGTCTCTTCATGTCATTATGACTTTCAGTGCCTGCTAGTGTCCTTTCTTTCTTCCTTCCACCTTCCCTCTCTCCTTCTGTCTCTTTCTCTCTTCCTCGTTCCCTCCGTCAATCCTTCCCTCTCTTCTTTCCTTCCCTCCTTCCTCCCCTACTTTCTTCCTCTCCTAAGTCACTCCACATCCCCTGATAATAATACATGGATTAGGCAATGTTTCCTCCTTCACACAGAAGGTGCTACTCTCCTGCTTTTCACATTCTTAGGACAGCATGCTCTAACTTTACCAATTATGTCTCACAAGAAAGATGACGTTTATGCTCCCACCAAGGAATATTACATTTATCTTGGCCAACATCTTTGCATGAGGGTTACACATAATATATGAGCAGGGGTAAGGTGTGATTTTACCTTGCTACAAACAAGGACACCACCAAGAGCACTGACAGAATTCAAAGGATCCCCTCAGGTGCCCTTCTTGCACCTTAGTTTTTCCTCTTATTTGCTAGAAGACAAGGGCTATCGTGAAAGCTATGGGTATAGAATGTCATCAGAATTACCTATATGGATATGAGACAAACATGACACATGATATACAGGGGATGCGTACCTTCTGGGTGGTGTTCAGTGGCCAGGAAATCCAGGGCACTTCAGATACTTCTGAGTACTCACATTTCAGCTTCTGCATCGAGCTTTAGATGTCTGCAAAAAAACAGCAACAACATAACAAGAACAAAAAAACCCCACACAAAACAGATAAGCAAATAAAAAAAGACCTTGCAATACAGTAATTATTCTCTGAAGGGGACAGGGAGGCTTACAATTACACATACATACCACTGTTTCTGTTCTACCAAACACAAGCTCAAGCTTCTGACAGCGGTGGTGGTTCTTCTTGATAATCTTTGCTCACATTTTTTTGCAGCTGTGTGTGTCTTTGTGTCACTAAACATTATATCTACATCTTGAGGTCAGTGCTTTGTGGCTTTAGAACCACACAGTGTTTGTGTGCCATTGCAGATGGAGATGGTTGGCAGAGTGTGAGGCTATTATCAAGCTCCGGGAAGCAAAGCTGCCTTTATTGCATTTCTGTGAGCTTCCAGGAAATGAAGAGAAAGGGCCTCTTACAGATCAGTTTCTCATCAAATAATTGGGATGAGCAGGTTGATTATTGATGACATACCATTAAATTGTAGTTGAAAACTCTGAATTGTACTGTTTAACATGGTTCTGGAGAAGAGTTACCATGATCCTCTGAATCATCAGTTTGAGACCTATTATTTCAGTGAACAAGAGATACTGTGGTCTCAACTATTACACCTTACGTTTACTCTGAGTCTTATGAAGAGGTTTTCTATGAGGGCTTTTGATGACAGGAGATCAAAAGCTGATAATAAAAAATGGTAATTTTTTCTGCTTCTAGATATCTGAACTTCTGTTGGTTCCAAAAGTTAGTATCTGTTACCTTGCTATGTTTCCAACAGTGGCAAATCAGGGGAACTTACTGTATCATAAAATACAGAAAAAGTGACACCTTTACATTTAGTTCTCATTGCCTGGACTGTCTATTTGACTTCTCTTCTTTAACCCACTTTTCTGGTCTAAAAGTACATTCCATGTGGTTATTCTGAATTGTATCAAGTTTGCATCAGGACAACATAGCGTTTAATTCACAATAACATGTCTCTCTGAGGTAGGAAAGGCATTTTACTGATCTTGAAACTCCCTTTATAAATGTGCACAAGCTACCTTTATTTTATGGCACATTGAAAAGAAGACCATACTGTCTCCATCCAAGTACAGAAATTGTAAAGATTAAAAGCAAGCAGGAAAATACAGATGAATATGATGAAGCATATGATGACTGTTGAGTTTAAAAATCGCATTTTCTAATATCCATGAGGCAGTAGAAAAAAAAAAGAGTAAAATGAGAAATGTAGAGGTCAGCTTACCTGGAAGAGCAGATCATTCATACACTTCCAAACAAGCTCTATGTGAAAAGGTGGTTATGGAAAGTATAGATAGAAGAATTATAGCTGGTGTCTACTGTAAACTCTAAGTAGGCAATAAATTGTAAATATGCAGAATAAAATTGTGATGTTAGAGAAAAATCAAGAAGAAAATAAGACGAATGGTTATAAAACCCACAGAATTAGTTATGTCCAAATGTAAAGCTCTACCAGGTGATACAAACGTGATCTGAGTGGTGCTTCTTAAGAGATTTTTTGCATACATATATATATATATTTAATTTTGATGGATATCTACAAGAAGGTAGAGAGTGACAAACAGTGGGTGGCTGAGTAAGTCTGGACTAGAGAGCTTTCCTCCCTCTGGTCATTTAGGCCCTTATGAACATTTTTTTTTGCTTGTAAAAAACTGCTGTTGTATACATCAGGTGATCTGAAACACAACATTGGGCAAAAAAGTGCTTAATTATGGAAGGAATAAACCTAGTACTCAAGTTACAGACCAAAATGAAGAAAGCTGGGGTGTAAAATGTGATTTGAATATAGCTTTGTACCCCTAAGTGTGAAACAACTCTCTTCCATCCTATTTTGTTTTCTCTGATCTTCACCTCTGCCTTGCCCATCCTCCACCATTTCAGATCCCAGTAGTCTTTGACTTATTTATACTTGATTTGCTCCACTCCCATTCAGGCCTTGTTCTTCTAATCCATTTTCTATTTTATTGCTATTCTGTTCTTCCAACCAAGACTTTACTCCAACTGTTGAACATCTCGTACCTGAAATACTGTAGTGCCTTGTACTTTGCCTCCATTTTTCTCTTCCTTCCCAAGATCACATTTATCCCTTTGTTTCAATTTGGGCAGACACCCATCCAACTGTCTACTGCCCGTTCTTCACTGGTTCTCATTTTTACCTCATGTCCTTTGTGCAAATGTTATACTCCTTGATGGGTGCATAAATGTCATATTTCTTGTGAGACACAATTGGTAAAGTTAGAGTATGCTGTCTTAAGGATGCGAAAAGCAGAATAGCACCTTCTGTGTGACAAACCCAAAGAAAGATGTGAATAAAGACACTACATGTTACTCTCTTGTGCCTTCAGAAAAAGCATATTTCAGTCCAACCATTTCTGAATACAGAGTTCAGAGTTCTTGAAAAATAACATTTGATTACAGCATCTTCTTTAATGGGGAGCTTATTAGTGTGCTAAAGATCTACCATGTTGGCAAGTGCTGATGAAGCTGCTTTATCTCTTTCAAGTGCAAGAAACTGTAAGAAATTGTAATAAATACCCTTTTATTCTGTTAAGCCTAGCAGACCTGACAAATCATCAACCTTGTTTCTGTGCAACGTTGTGCGCAATGTATTTACATGGAGCAGTACCTTCAGTATTAATTGGAGGTACAAAACCAGAAAGTTGATAAGGATTTCCATTAGCCTGCGGATCCATTATTCACTACTGTTTTTTGGGGTATAGTCTCTTTTGCATATTCAATCATTAATACAGAAGAAAAAACATTTATTCTTGGAAAATGCCTTTCGTGACTGGGATCAGCAGCTTGGAGATCCTAATTGCAGCCTATTAGGAATAATGAGATTTGCATGGTAGAAGCCAGAGAATTACATGGATAAAGGAAAAAAATTCACAACATGAAAGGTTAATATAAACATATACTGCCTGAGAGTGCAAAGGACACATAATTTGGTGGCTCATTACTGCAGACTGACCCATGGGTAAGAATGTCACCCAGCTCAGAGGCTTTCCCAGGAAGTTTGGCTGCAAAAGTTACAAAAGATAAGGACATGCTTGTGGAAACCGCTAAACTAATGAGAGCTGAAAGTTGTTTGAAATATCCCGATGACCTCGCAGATGGGATGCTTATTAAGGTATCTGCATCAGTCTCTTTTTTGTCTAACAGTCTGTTGTAAAGCTTTGCCGAGGCGTAGCCAACAGTCCGTGAAGGTGTCTCCATGCTTTCTGACATACCAAGGGCATTTTTTTTTTGAATGAACTCAAAATGAAAACCAACATGCATGTCCAATTTTTGTTTGTGGGCATATCTGTGGAATAGCACTGGCGAGGCAGTCAACTATGATTACTTCACCAACACGGGGTCTGCCCACTACCTACGTGCGTATCTGCTCGAGTGCGCTGGTCAGGAGCCAACTGCAAATTTAGGTCTTGAAAGTCTGAAGAAAAGCGCTTTATGTGTGAGGGTCCCATGAAGGCTCCGTAACGCAATTAAGCCACATTTTAACAAAAGGCTGGACATTTTGCTGGAGCATGACATGAGTAATTAAAATATCATTTAAAACAAAAACAAAAACAAAAACAAATGAGTGTTCTTTTCCACTCTCAGATATTGTTTGAAAAAGATCGAGGGACAGGAGTATGATTTTTGTTTGTTCCAGGATCTCCGGAGGGGAAATCATGGGCAACACCATAAGCCAGCAACAATATATATCTACCCATGTTGCTATGCAAAGCTATCGGTGTAGCAGCTAACACGCTTATAACCAAAATAGTAGAAAAAATATTTCCTTCTCTATTACAAAGAAATGAATAGGTTTTTTAGATGCTTTTCTTGCTTTGTTGTAGATGACTGTGTAAGTATGGAAGTGTTGTGGGAAAATCTAGGCAAGGAAGAGATCGGAATACAGAGCACAAATTGATATGTGGGTTGTGCTTACACTGAAACAAAGCTAGAATGGCATGAAATCATGGTTCGTCAACTGAAATGGTGGCAAATGGTGGTAGGATGAAAAATGGGGTCTGTAATTCCAGCAACATTCGAAGATGAGAATGGAAGGATAAACATAAGAGGAAAAAGGTTGCATAAGGTGTGCCTAAGGAAGATTTCAGTGACTTTCGGCAACACTTTTATTTGAATGCCTTCTTTAGGTCTCCCTAAGATTACAGTGCTTTCGGCCAGATTGTGCTCAATATATCCTATGAGACACAGGTCCAGTGGATATCACAGCTCATTCCCCTTGGTAATGATGGAGTATGTGGCTGCTATGTCATCCCTTGTATTAAGAATACATGTAGAGCAGTGAGATGTGGCCTGCAATGAGGGATTCAGTAATAGCCCAAGCTCTGCCAAATCCCACAAAAATATTTGGCAACCTTTCTTAGGGGCTTACATTCAGATTTAAGAGTGTAATTTCAGGTTCTAATGACACAAAATTGTACCCGCTCTCTTTAGGAAAACAATGAATGAAAACAAATTAGAGAACTGCTATCTGCAGCACCAATTAGGCCTTTCTGCAGGCCCACAAGCCAATAAACCCCCAAATTCGTGTTCTCTGACCTGGCAGTTTTCCTGCATTACATTCAGAAAAGAACCCAACAGCAAGCTACAGCAACAGAAACACAATTTTGCTAAATTTCTTTGCTGACTCAGCCTGTCTTTCCCATTAGATCTGTTACCTTGCTGAAGTCCCACAAAAATCTACATTCTTTCATCTGGAGCAGATGGGATCCCACCCAGGTGATACACTGGATGCCCTTGTCGTCTCCCTTCTTCCTGCTACAGTATCTGTCCTGAATTAAAATCCTGGAGAAACCAAAGGATGATTATTAGAAAAAATCAGGGAAGATTCTATTCTCAGCTCCACTTGGTCTGAACCGCTTGAAGAAGGGTAAAGAAGGTTGGCAATGAATCTCAGGGAGACTCACTTCCAGCAAATACACTTAATGGTGGGGAAACTGTTATAAAAAACTTCTCTGGCTGATGTGATGTTATGGAGACAGCAGGTCTGCTGGCCAGCAAAGATCCATGTGTTTGCAGAAGGTGCCTGACTCAGAACTCCCTCTGCAATTCTTCTCCCTGCTCTCCCAGCCAGCCCAGCAGCCATCCTGGGCTAGGAGTGGTGCTTCCATCCAAACGTAATGAGCGTCCTGTGATTGTTTTTTCACATACTAGCACATTAATATCCAATAGATTTTTCCCTTATGTACTCTGAGAAGTAAGTTCATTTTGTGGAATATGTTATTCCTATGAACAAAGCTGTTTTATAAACAATTATCATGTACAAATATGTTGTGATACTGCCACGATATTTTCATTACACTGAAAGAATTGGGCTAAAAATGCTTGAAAATGTGGTGTGCTGTGTCTTTTACAACCCCCATATAATTAGGAAGGAAAGAACAAGACCATGATTATTCTTGGAAGTTACTCAAGAGAGTGAAGAAAGGGCATAACTATTCACACTGGAAGTGTGTCATTTCCAAGCAGCCCTGGTTATTCTGCTGTATGACACAGTATACAGTGAGAGTGGATGTGTGCTGATGGTGCTGGGGGTTGCTCCAAGTATTCAAGTTCAGCAAAGGTTGTAATTCAATCTTTATAACCCTGTGCTGGGTCTGAACTTCTGAACTCAGTATTGTCTTGGGTTTGTCTCCTGCCTGTATGCCCATCTGCAGCTGCGATACCATTACATTTCCATTTTCCCCAGTGAGCTGTCATGTGATTGTATTTTGAAATGAAATGGAAAGTGATTTATTGTGCTCAGTTATTTTCTCTTCTGTGGATGGATGCAAATCTAGGGCAATTTCCCATGCTCCTGCAACTAGACTTAACTTGAAAAAAAAAAAATATCTAGAATCAACAAATGAGAAAAACATTCCAGAACGCTAGAAAAATAGGAGCATTTCTCTTTGCCTTCCTGTGTTGATACAGCAGGTTTCTGCTGAGGTTGCTAATGACTGTGAAATGTCTTAGCCATAAGTTCTCTGAACCCCTCATCGTAATTACATTTCATAATGTTGTGCAACTGAATACACAAAAGACATTAAAATAACAGTCATGTAATACTGCTGAATTCTCGCTGTGAAGCTATTGTGAGTTCAAGATAACTGCTACAAAGAGCTGTTTCACAGAATTAAAGTAGCTGTGAAAAATGAATTCAGCAGGAATTGATGATGAAACTCATTGTGAATATTACTTGACTGATAATACAGCAGAAATCCAGTCAGTAGATAAGCTATCCAAGCATTGAAATAGATGGGCTATACTGATGTTAAATGAGGCACATATTAAGTATACGTCATTTAAATTACTAAATTTACAGTAATTGATGTTGTTCTAAGCTCTCATTTTATCCTCATACTCTCAGGGGATGAATTTCTGCCAATCTTAGCCACATACCCAAGCACTTTTTCTCCCACTGGGACTGTGTTATTTCATGATGTGAGTTTTTTCATGTGGAAGATCATCTTAGTTTTTTGCCTTGTTATTTTAGACTGTAAAATTTTAGGGTGTGTATTTTAGGGTGTGTATGTCATGTGTAGCCCATACCATCCAAGGGCCCCTATCTCTATTGAGGCTTTTAGTATTGTGGTACAAATCACAATAAATACTCTTCAGAAGAAAAGAAACATCAGCAGCTGAGTTTTCAATGTGCCTCATTCATCTGAGGAGAGCTTAGCCCATTCTTAATGTGGCAAAGTTACTACAATGTGAGTGATGAGAAGAGTCCCTCCTCAACAGAGAATTGCATATGGTGCAGCCAAAATACTCAGACTGGGACCAATTTCCTCCATAATGTTGGCAGGCACAGTGCTCTCAGAGCCAGAGGGATATCCAGCGGCTCATGTGGGACTGATAAGAAAACAGTTCAAGTGTATGGCATTTCTGGAGAGTTTCAAACCTGGGAGCTTGGGAAGTTCTCTCCATGGGCTCCTATCAATCCTGACTGCTGATTTTTGCTTCAGTATTTTCTTTTTCCAGTCAAAACAGAGAAGGACAATAAAAGTCTACAATATTAAACTCCTTTTGTGTTACTCAAGGAAATTGTAAGAAACAGGACAAATGGAAAAGGATGATGATTTATTTGTGATTTTTCTGGATAGCACTATCTGCAACGGCCACTGTGTAACCCAGGGTCTGCTTAGGGGCCTGGGAAAGGGGCAAGACTTTGTGGAGACATCCTGCATTTTCTTGGAATGAAATGTAATTTGATAGGAAAGACAAGATCCTGCAAACAGGGTAAGGTGGCAGAAGCAGCAGTACTAGTCTCCAATTTGGCAGGCAGCAGTGATCTTTGTGTCTTGCCTGGAATCGGAAGCCCATTGTGGTAGCTCCCAATGATTAATTTTGAGGATAACAACCTCCTTCCCAGTGCTGTGACCTGTGGCAGTAAGGGTGATGGGCTCCCCTTCAGATTGAATCACAGCACGATGACTGAGTTGTTTTCTTAACCCTAACAAGATCTGTCATTAAAAGTTACCAAAGCCTGGCTTTTCCTTGCTCTGTCATTCCCCGTCAGCCTAGGCTGCGGCTCCCGCATCCTTTGAAGCCAGCCGAGCTGCCACTCGCCTCGCTGCCCCCCTTTGGCTTTGTAATGGCAGAGGGCAGCTCTGCAGCTGAGTGCCCAGCAAGGCCAATGAACCGTGGCTGGAGGAAAGGGCAATGCTGAGGGAAGCCAGGAAGCTCTGCCTGTTGGATTACAAGAGGCTACAACAAACACAGTAGTTCTGCAAGTCCTCTGCCAAGGAGAAAGTGGCCTGATTGTGCATCTGGTGCCATGCAGGTTGCTTAATGAAGGAAGTCTGGGAGTTCTTTGTGTTTAAGGTTGTTGACATTACATAACTGTACTAATGACCTGATGATTTTGGCTGGCAAAACAGTCTCATTATCTAGGATGCTCAGTTATTAGTTAGAAGCTCTTTATGGTATCACTTCAAAATTATAGAATGTTTGTTTCAGATTCATTCAGTACCACTGTGCTTCCAATATGCTTCCCATGCTGGCCAGTGGCTGCAAGAAAACATGGGTTGGTGTTCTCTATCCAATGCACTCAGCTCCCTATGTCTTTTAAATATTTTCAGTGTTCTTCATCCTTTACTCCTCCTGACTTCAGTTCTTTCCTCCTTCAGACATCCCTCAAGTACGTAAAGATCTTGAAGCAACCACAACTCAAACATGCTCCTGCTGACATGAACTAAATTGAAGTAAGCCAAAGATTGGAAACTTGTAAAAAATGTATTTCATTTTTAATGAATGAAGGCATTAGTAAGTTCCTTAGTGCTTTGGTCTGTGCCTAATTACATGTGGTAAGCTCTTGCTCTTTTCCCAAGTTTACAGTTGTGCATGATGATCTGCAGAGTAAGTTTGTTTACAGCTTTATTATTCAGTGAATTTCATGTGCATGGTTTATTGGTAATTAAAGTAATAAACACCTTGGAGTCAATAGTTCACCCAAATAACTTCAGTGAGAGAAAATAGCCTGAAGAAAGTCCAAGGAAAACACAAACAGCTGCTGAAGACCCCTTTGCCTTTTCTTTTATTCCTCCTCTTAGCTTATGTATTTATTCCCACATCCATCTAAGACCCAGATTTCTTAGTAGCTGCACACTGGTGCCATTCCTTGTAAAATCCTCTCAGCATCTTGAAGAATGAGAGCAGATGTAGTGGGAAGATGGGGGAGCAGTGCTGTCATTTCCCTGAAATCCCATCGGGTTTGTCCCGCTCTGGTAGCTTGACTGCAGTTTCACATTCATTGTGGACCTCGATACCAGTCCTCACTTTCCACAGCTCTTTCAACATTACGCATTCCCACATTACTCCACTTCATAAGCTATGGATATTTTGAATTTTTCCCCATAAAATGTCGGCATTTTTACAAGTCATGTCAATTAGGCATTAATCCCACAAATGTAAGTTGTTAAATTAGAGTAGAAAGGTAAGACTATTGATTTATATTCTTTCTTTCTGTTTCTAGTTTCTGCTCCCATTGTACTATTTCTCAGCTCTTTACCTTTTTATCACTGGGTTAGTCCAGAATTTGGCAAGTAGCACATCTCTATGGACTTTTAATATGTGGGAGTCTCTTTGCACAACTGCAGAACTGGATGATTGCCTGCGTGTTGGAGGGTGAGTGAGGATACTGGAACTCAAACATTACTCCTTTCCTTTGAAAAGTGGCTGAAGACAAGGGGGCATGAAACCAGCAGGTTTTTAACCACTTTCCTAATCTCTTAAGCTCAAAGCTGTAGAAATAAAGCGGAGCCACTCAAAATGTGATGGTTTGGGTTTTCATGAAAGTCATTTTCTGCTTGGATGGTTCTTCAAGGCTCACAGCTGCTAATGTTGCTCTGGATTTCAGGCTGGGTTTAATACCATAGACTTGGTCTTTATACCACACAAACCCACTTAGTTTCAGATGTATTTCATCTAAACTCATAAATAGACAAGTCTGGATGAATACCAGGTAGGTTTACTTTGCACTCAACTGAAAATTACTAGAGATTCCAGGTGTCCCCATCTCTCATAGCACGTTAAACAAGACAAAGAGATATTGGGTCATGTCTAGCTCATGGTACTAACACTACTCCCTGGTGGCAGATTCTTTCCATAGGAGAAACAGAGAGCAATGAAAGCAATGAGAAGACCACATATAATTATTCTTTTTTAAAAAAATATATATATACATATATTTCCCTGACTTAATTCCTGCTCCCCCCTCCCCCTCTTATTTTTGTTTCAAGCACTTTTATTCTGGGAATTATGTCAGTTCGTGTCTGATAAGAAATTCAGAATATTTTTCTCTAATCTTCTGAGGTGTATTTTTACTTGTTTGTTTGTTCTGTTTCCCCTCTTTTTATTAGTGTAATCTTCATGTAATGGCAGGACTGTACTCTCTTGATGACACCTCCCAGCAGTGACCCATGTTTAGGGGTTCTGCCTGTAAATGAGCTGATGTTGCACTCATCACAAGACGTAACATGAGCCAGACAGAAATATTACAGATACTATCTGTGTGCTATTTCTCTGAAACTTGGGCTGTGAAGAAAAACAAAGTATCTGTGATTGAATTAGTAAATACTGATGGTAGAAGCTGTCATACAGCCTGTGTAAGAGTGGTAATTAGGGCAGGTAAATGTGCTGTCTGCAGAAGATTTTTTTATACAATGAAGTTGTGTTTTCATTTACAAGAACTTCACATTTCCTTTGCGAAAAAAATCTAACCTTCACAGGATATTCTGTAGTCCTCAGTAATATTAATGATACGGTTTAAAAAGAAAAATGAAAACCGAAGGGACCCATACTTTTATGGGGGAAAATAAAAAGTTGGTATGTAATGACTGAGATTAAAATATATCCCTCCACTTAGAAGACATCTGTTTCCTATCTGTATGCAGCGTATTCTGTTCTGTGCAGATGCCACATCGGGAGTTTTTTTAGCAGCTGTCACAATGTATTGAACAGAACTTCACATATCAGAATTTATTTTTGTCAGATTGTATTGTTTCCCCCCAATCCTGTAGCTGGAAAAAATCTTAGAAGCTTAGAGACTATTTTTTGGCAGAAAAGATATGATTTTAAAGTGGTGTGTGGAACTGAAAGCATACCGAATGCCCGTAATGGTTATTCACAGAGGCTACACTCCCTTGGTGACTTATCAGTCATAGACTGCAGGTGGTATCACAGCACAGACAGCACATGCTGTGGAATCATAACCTTTCAAACCTCTGTCCTCACTTACTGGTGGATTGAATCAGTAAAGCATATAAGGCCTGTGCGCTGGTTCCTTGAGTTGAAAACAGCAAATACAGTAATGTTCATATATAAATAAGGAAGCATATAGAGCATTAGAGTATTTATTACTGGAAGGTGGTCGCCTTACAAGGGTCCACAAATGTCAACTTAGAAATGAAATTGCAAGCTTAGAAGGCATTTATAATTGCATTTGTAATAGCCCTTAGTGAATATAATAAGAGAAGATTAATTGTATTTAGGCATTCCTTGGAAGTGCTTGTACAGTGTGTTTCTGAACATTTCCAACATCTGTAAGTAGCCTATTCTATCAGAACTCCAATAAAAAAGTGTCGGTTATTTTTATTTTATTTATTCTTTTCCAACACCCACATTAAATCTTCTTTGCTTCAGATTAAGATATTTTCTTCTTATCTTTCTCTCAGTGGAGAGAAACATCAGAGTCCTTTCTCAAAGAACCTTCCCAGCACACCACTGGAAAATTATTCTTTAATCAGCCTCCCAGATGTGCCTGCTTCTAGGATGAGCAAGCCAATCTTTTCAGCGCTTCAACACTTGGTCATCTAGACTCTCTCTGGTTTCTCATCTTTTAAAATTGAACATAGTGTAGCATTTGAAGTCTCTTCTATCAAAGAAAGCTATCATTATCTCCAAGGAGATATGTACGATACTGCCATTAATACAGTTAAAATGAATTAGTACCATTGAAGTATTACTTCATATTTAGCTTACAGCTTCATCTCCAGCCTCTTTTTTTGACACAACACTTAGTTGTGCATTTGATTTTTCTTTAGCAAGTACTGTACAATGCATTGTCATTATTGAATATGATCCTTGGTTTTAGATTTTACTCTTTCTGACCGCTCCAGTTAAGTCTGAATTCTCATTCCAGTCTCTAAAATTGCTCCAGTTAAGTTGGAATTCTCATTCCAGTCTCTAAAATGCTTTAAGAAAGCTTTTTGTCTACTCTCTCTTCTGTCCTCCAAGTTCTCTGAAGTACTGATTAGAACTGTGCACAGAACAAGTCCTTACAGGAGCATGGAAACAGGCACCAAACTCTTGATATATGCTGTTTTAAAGCGTTTTCTTTTCATCCACCTGGGCTCATTATACCAACTTGCTTATGTGAATACTGTGTAGAATGATGTTGAAAACCATGTTGAGTCAGTAGGTATCAGCAAGTGGTGTTTCCAATATACTCACTAAGTCAGAGACCAGTTCTTCAGATACCCATGCTGGTGGTCTCGTTGATGTCTTCTAAATATCTGCAAATTGTTTGCCTAGTCATTTGTTCAACAGCTGTTCCTGATATTGAGGTTAGTGCCACTGGTTTACTATTCATGAAGTCCTTTCCAAAGACAGGCAAAATGCTTGATCTTCTCCCAGTGGAAAAGATGTTCTCACTGCCTTGCATCATCAGTGGCACTACTGTTTGCCTTTGAAGTGTCAATGAAAAATGAAAACCTGTAGTACTATCCTCACAATATATGAACAAAATCTTTTTCTTTTCTTTTTTTTTTTTTGAAAGGAAGGCTAGATTAAAAAATGTGGCTGGCTCTAATTTAGTACATTTTGGATGTGGGAAAAAAGGCTATGAGAAGACATAGGTCTTTACACTAACGAGATTATTCCAATGTGTCTTAACAGTTCAATGCCTTTATCTACCCGAGACATCTTGCTTTTTCTATATCAGATTAATTTCTTAAAGAACTTTCTTTGTCGTATCTGCTTCTAATGTATTTTAGAAACTCAGACAATATCCAAGAGATCTCTTTTGTCTTTTTGCGTGTTTGTTGACTTCAAATAATTCCAATGAATGTGTGACATATGATCTGTTTGCAGTGTCAATATGCTGCCTTTATCCATGGGCTTTACAGGCTGTGCTCTAGAACCTTTCTGCTGTTAAGGATGTAGATGTCGGGTTTGATTTTCTGAAGGTTCCTTGACTGGAGACATGCTGGTGGAGTGTCTTTTCATCCATGATGGAGTTCGCCATCATTCTGCTTCTGGGACCCCTGGTTGAATCTGCTAACTTAGTTGCTGGTTAGCGTTCAAAAAGAGGTGTGCAAGTGTTATGTTCATGGTTCAATTATTCAGGTTTAGAAAACCCCTACCACAGAGAAAAGGGAAATAACAGAAGGGTGTTACAGTAAGCGGTAAGTATTATTCTCCATTTAACACCTTTCATTCACTAGAAGTGGATTACGGGAAGAAGCATGCCTTCCTAGTTCAGGGAGTTCCCTTGCTATTGTCTTAGCTCTTCCAGTTTCTGAGGGCCAGTAGGAACAATGTGTTGTGAACCCAAATTCCAGAATTTCCCACTGTGTTATTGCATTATGGTTAAACCACAGAGCCAGCATAGCGTGACTGACTTGTTAAGCCCAAAATGTAGCGTGCCAGGAAGGTTGCCAGGTTTTTAGACTACGTCTTTGTTGTCTTTCAGGATACAGACTGCCAAGGTATGTGGTTTGGATGAGTACTTTTTATTTCAGTGTATCAACATAGCATGCTCGTAGATCAAAACATTATTATTCAGTTCCGATGTGCATGGGATACTGGCAAAGAAAGTGGTTTCTTTGTCACTTCAACAACCAGACATCAGAGTCTGTGATGTTTGCTTTTAATTCATTATAGGGTGAGGAACACTGAAATGGTTGCAACTTTATGCCTCAAAAAAGAGTTGTGGACTGAGGAAAAATTTGTTCTTGTTGTTGGTGATTGGACTTGAGAGGAAATGAGGATACCAACCACAGGTCTTCATGTGTAAAAAATTGCAGCTGTTTCATAACTCATGACTGTTCATTCCTTGCTCAGTGTTTTCTTGCTTCTAGGGATGAGGGCCATCTACCTATGCACCACAGGAAGCTCAGGACTTCTAGTTTTCTTATGGCTTCTGGTTGCCTACCTTTGTCTTCCAGTTATGGCACTGTAACTAAATACTTGCATTTGCTATGCGTTGCCAGTTCTGCCTTCTGTGGTACAATTATGTGGTCATCAGCAAAAGGAGCCTTCAGCCTTTGCAGGTTCTGAAATTAGAAGATATGATGAATGACATTCAGTTCTAGCTCCCAGGGGAGATGTAGTCTCCCCTGTACAGAGTTAACAGCACAGTTTGCTGTCAGACTACTAACCTCAGTTAGTCAGGCAGGATCTTTTCTCAATGGAAGTTTAAGGCGCTAGCAGGTAGAAATGACTACGCTGACTACAAAGAAAAGTGCTTCTCCGTGCTTAGTTTGGTCCCATGAACGAGACTATAAGCTCACCAGTTCCCTGGCACAAATCAAGACAGCAGTTCATCAGTGTTCACCACTCCACTGTGAGGAGAAGATCTAATGAACTCTAGTAATTTCTAGTCTGTCCCTTCCTTTAGGCAGGAAAGGGCAATCATAGAATGGCCCGGGTTGGAAGGGACACCAAGGATCATGAATCTCCAACCCCCCTGCCACAGGCAGGCAATGTCACATGTCCATAATTGTTCATACTTTCTTGTCACTATTTTTGATAGTTTTGATCAGTTTTCTTCAGTCACAGTTTCTTCCAAATCTCTTGGAAGGTCTGTCTGCCTTTCTGCCAGGGTTGAGATTTGTATTTGATCAGGAAAGAAAAAAGTATTTTTTGTGAACTTTGCTAAAGTAGTAAAGTAGTAAGTAACCAAAGGAATATGTTGAAGACTGAGAATAGTTCTGGTTGTAAGAGTTACAGAAAACAGATGAAAAGAATGAACTCAGAGGCTGGAGGATCAGCTAATGTGAATGCCCCCTAAAGCACCTGGGGCAGCTCACCTGGCCTCGTAGGGGCTGGCTACTCAAACTTCTTTTTAGAACTGATAGAATTGAATAGAATCAACAATCCTTGTGGCACTCGCAGATACATTATCTTTTGATAATGAAATCTTCAATTAAAAGGAAAAGAACCTTTTTGGGTGAAGGAGTCCTGCTCAAAAGAAAGCAGAGAAGGGTTTAGGAAGATTGATTCTGCTCCTGTCACTGTCACTGCTTCAAATGCAGTAGTCCAGAGGTCATCTACCAAATTAACTGGCCTGAATGGATCTCAAGGTGTTAGTGAGAAATTACCAGCCCACAGGGGACTTTGTTAAGATCTGCTTCAGGGGAAACAAGTCACATGAAAAGACTTGCTGGAATGCAAGACTTCATCGGTGACATGGAAGAAACACAGCTTATGTTTGACAGATGGTTGAAAGTGGGATAAGGTCCTCCAATAAACACCACTTGGGATGCTCTTTACTCTCACAGATGAAAAATATTGTTAGTGATATTACCATCATCATAATTGTCCCTGTTCCTAGCATCATTATTATCTGTGCTACTGTAGATCAGAATTGCTTTGTGCTAACAGGGACACAGTGTCACTAGAACATGGTGTGACAACTACAACAACAGTGTTCCTTGACCAAAAAATATTTTCCTCGTCTATTAACATACAAAATGCATGAAAGAAATCACATGTCAGTCTTTCCTTCACTCTTCTCTAATTTTCATTAAACCCTGACCTTCAGGATCACAAGAGTTTACAACTAAAATAAATAAATCCTGTTAGAATAGTAATCTAATCTTTATTTTCCTTTTTTAGTGGATAGTGGGAAACCTAATATGCACAGCCCAACTGGGTGTGTTTGGCTGTTCCTCAAACTGAAACAAGACTTGGAAGATTAAAGGGGAGCTTGGCTCCAGATCAGGTGAATCAGCACAGATACAATGCCAGCAAATGGCCTGCAGGATGGCCTTCTCTTCTGTAATTATACAGGCTTTTTATGCCATACAGGCAAAGGAAGTAATCTACTTAATTTAATTCTAATTAAATATGTGACTTGAGGAAGTAGTGACACATCTGTCTGTGCTTTAGCTTCTTTTGGTGAGAAAGTGAACCGCTCTCTGCAGCATCTGCTTTAGCATGATTGTAGCCTTCCCGTTAATGCTCATGCTCTTAAATGCCATTTATGTAAAAACTCTAATAGCAGCTTTTGGCTATGATACATGGTGTAAAACTTTATTCAAAGAAACAGAATACTTTCCCCCCACCTTTTTATACTGTGTGAGTTTATGTTACGACTTGAGGAAGTCTCTTGGGGCAAATTCCCATACTCACTGTAATTAAGTGAAATGTAGTTATCACAGGAACAGGAACAGTGATGATTCTTAGGAAAGTGAATTCCCATAGATGACAACAGAAGTCAGGTTTGGCTTACAAGTGGCTGTTGTCTCTTCTAGCTGGGAAACAATGTCTTATTAGAAGGTGTACTTGATGGCAAACATTCAATGTTTTCTCATGAGCTGGTAAAGGCCTGATCCTAAGAGCCCTGCTCTTGATTTGAAAAGCCAAGGTCAGCCCAGAGCTGTACAGGAATGTGCTAATGGGAAGAAATGGAAAGGGGAGGGTTGTGATAAGTGAAGGAAAAGGATTTTTACTGTCAAATTGTCAAATACTGGTCAAACATGGAACAACAAAACTAATAAAATTCTCCCACTGTGCCTGTCTCATCTGGGGCTGATAAAGGATGAGATAAGCTGAACACGGGAGGGGAGGTGGGCATTCATTAGAAAAAAAATGTTATCAGCGTTTTAGTACCACTGAGAATGTGCCTGTTTAACACAGCACTATGTGCTCTTTAGGCAATTTCCTGTGTTTTTATGCATGCTATTTGAAAAAGGACTGGGAATTTTTAAACCTTCCCGACTGCTGAAGAGGACGCTTCTGAGGAAATATGATGCTTACCATTACTTGGCACTGTTATTTCATTATGCAACCTTTGGTTGTAATTGTGGAAGTTTTGCAGAAGGACTTGAAGTTCTGCCTGCTTAGGGATGAGAAAATATGCTATAAATTGGTCTGCAGCTTTTTGATGAGGCTGAGAGCTGGGATTTGGAAGAGGAAGGAGCCTACAGCTTAGCCTGGGAACTTAAAACGAAGATAAAAGAGAAAGGATGTTCTTACCTGTACCATTCAGGAAGGCTTTGGCAAGCGCTACCCTGGAAAGCTACCAAGGGAAAGTGGTATTTCTGGGAGAAACTAATGGCTTACTCAGCTCCTGAAGATAGTGATGTGAATAACTTGGGCAGTAAGGGGCTTGTTTTTGTCACCTGAAGGCTTTTTGCTGACTTCATGCCATCTGTTGGCAGGAGCTGAGCCTTCCTGAAGCTGTTGGCAAGCTGGGTGAGCACATATTGCTGCCATGAGCCCCACCAGTGAGGTGCCTGCTGCTGTCCATGGTTCAGGATGTGTCCTCATCACCTCTACTCCTGAATTCTGGGAGTGCTGCTGGGTGGCAGCCCAGGCCTTGTAACCCAGTAAATGTCAGGCCGTGCAGAGCCTTTGCCTGGATATGGCACAGCCTTCCCTCACTTTTTTTCCATCTTTTTTTTTAAACCCTCACCCTAAGAGTGCTCTAACTGAATCCCTCCTCTCTGCTGGTCTGATGATCAGGTGCTTGTTGACCTACACCCTTGGTCTGTAAAGCATCCTACCTGTTGCTTTCAGCTGGTTTCAACCTACAACAGCATATGTATTCAAACAAGTTTACATGTGGATTTTGTTGAGGTTCTTGTGATACATCTAATCTCCTGAAAACCTGATGTGTGCTTGAAATCTTGTCCCCTGTCCCCATTCAGCTTAGTCATATTACTCAGAAGCTGTTGGCTGTGTAGCCATGTCTCAGAGGTCATAAACCAGCATGGAAATAGGCAGACTGCCATTACTATTATCTGCTGGAGATGATGAAGTGACAGCCATGATAGTGCTCTCCATAGATGAGTTGTCATACCCTTAATATTTATGTTTCACCCTGTGGCGTGATCCTTTGTGAGAAGAAGCATCTGATAACAAAAAAGACCACTGTGGGAACCCAGCCTCTTCACAAAGACAAAGCATTTAACAAAACAACTGCTTGACATAACTAGGTGGAGAAATAAGTTCTATTTAATTATTGAATTTGCCTGTATGTGTTTGTATACCTTGCACACATTACCGTTTCAGTTTTCCTGTTGGGTTCATGCTCAGCTTCTGGTGATGTTTCAGAAATTTTCTGCCTCATGCTAAGTCTTCCTTCTTCATTATGAATAATAATCATGTATTGATGTCTGATGGCATCTAGATCAAATACTGTGGGAACACAAGAAAAAACTGTTCAGAACAGCAACTGTGGAGCAAGATAAGCAGCATGAGAACCAAGGACACCTTTAGAAGAAGAAAGAACATCTCACGGCTCTGATTGGATAAGCATCTGTGTGAATGATTGAAGAGTGTTTTGCAGAATGCTCTGTTAACATGTATAAATAGAGTAGTGCTTAACGATAAAGTGGACTAATAGCTTTTAGCCACATTGGTGTGCTGTTGTGTCTCCGACCGAGTTCCTGAGAATCCAGAGACTTCCCCACAAAACACCGAGTGAGATCAAGCTCAGAGAGCGTGCTAAGAGAAGACATTGTACACTCTATAAAGTAACATACACCTTTCATGAATGGATGTTTGTCAGTAATGAGGCGCTGCAATTAAATGAAATAAGCCTTGGCAATAGCTCTGCCATGTCTGCCTGTGCAACGCTCCCTCAGCAGTAACACTCCCATGAGAAATTAAATATATGGCCTGTGCAATTGTCAGCCTTATTATCTGGGTGTCTGCAGCGGAGGAACTGTCAGCCCTGCCTCCAGATCCAAGCCCATGTGAAAAGAAGATTGGAGGCTTCTCTGAAATTTGGGTACAAGCTGGAGGTGAGGCGCTGCCGAGCTCCTGTGAGACGCCTGCCCCAGGGAGTGGGCAACTGCAATGGGCAAGGAAGCGGGGAAAGACCCAGCTCTGCCCTTGAGTAGGGAGAGAGTAGGCTTGAGTAGGCTTGCTCCTGTAGGCTCTTCTTTCTACAGCAGACTGAAGCATTCTGAAATAGAAGCAGTAGCAGTAACAACAGCAGCATCAACAAGAGCACTGTCTTCCTGGGATGAAAATGTGCTCATGCAGACTGCTCTTTACCCAGGAAACCACTCAATCTAAACCTTTCACCGTCTTTATTCATCTTTCCTATTGCTGGGAAAGCCAGCTGAGCCTGAGAGGAGCAAGAACACCCTGGTGATAACATTGAGATGAAATCTTCTCCTTTTGGAAAAATAGGTGCGTTAGGGGACTCAGAGATTGCCAAGGCTTTTTTGGATTAATGGCCACTGTCATTCCACAAAAACATTATGGGAGTGAAAGAGAGGAACCTCTTTGCTTGTACACCTTTATCTAAAAGCACTCAGTGAGGACCACTTTCCATGGCCTCCTGGATCATCTGCAGTTCATACCCTGGGTACTGCTTACCTACTTGATTCTTGTTGTCTTAATGCATCTTTTTTTAAATTAAGGGTTTACTAGATTGGAGAAAAAAGACTAGAAATGCGTGAACAACTGATTTCATAATTATTTGTCTGGGCAGGAAAATAAGAAGGCTATTATCTTCACAGTGAACAAAATACATTGGTTGAGCACCTCTGACTTTCCAGAGATAACCGAGTCAAATTCAGCCTCAAGAGTTTTTTGTGGAAAACAAGTTTTCTAAAAACGCTTCCCAGGTTCAGTCAGCATTCTCAGATCTCCAAACTGTAAGGCTTGAGATCACATTTTTTAAAAACAAGATGTTAAAAACAAATCTCTCAGATCTAAAAATGATGCAACACTTCTAGAATTTCTAATATACATTTTTGTGCTATTATATCTGATGGTTAGGGTGGCAACATGGCGTTGTGCTCCAATGTAATTTAGTTATGTCAGTTTTCCCGTGAGACTCAGCCGCTTCAAAGTGAGCTCTGTGCAAATGCTAATGGCTCCAAGCGAGGTAAATCACACCACAGCACAATCATCAATGCATTACCACCACTTTTATGTAAGTAGACATTTCAGAGACCTTTTTTTCAGAACATTTCAAAAACAGAGATAGAAACATAGAAATTAAAGTAGAAAATATCAAGAAGCAGAAGTGGGAAAATGAAGCTCAATATTGAGAATATGAGTTAGAACATAGGACAAGTGAAAAAGAATCATAAAAACAGTAAGGGAAATTAGAAGCTTTTCATTTGAAGTGAAACAAAAGATGACAGGGCTACTTTGATTTTGGAAAGGAGATGTAAACAAGGTGAACAACTATTAATACATAAAGCCGTATGTAATTTAGAGATCAGTTCAGCATTTTTTTCCTTAACGAATAATGACATGAAGATGCTTAAAAATATTCATTTGATCATTATGTGCACAGTGCAAACATACAGGAAATACTGGAATGCGTTTTATTTTGGTAAAGAACTTTAATAAAATTAACAGAAAAAAAGTGGTAGAATCCAAAATTAAACCAGATACTTACATAATGAAAACGACAAGGGCTGCTCTGAAAATAATGCTTCCTATGTTATGACGTTGGCCCATGACATCAGAGGTGGATGTTGGTGGCACAGTGGCAGAGTGGAGCCTTCCCACCAACACTCCATTACATTTTGTTGTAATTGCATTACATTAAAAAACAAGATTACATTTTGTTGCCTTGTGACAGATGGTAGCTGGGGGGCAGTCTGAAAGAATGGCATCTGATATGGAAGTGCAGATAAAGTAAAGGTGTGTCATTCTTCTGTGGGTGAAAAAGTGGTACCCACTGGCATTCATTGATGCTTGCTGAACGTTGAGGTGGTGATAGTATATTTCACCTGTGGTGACAGCAGCTGTGAATCACTTCCACTGGGGCATGATTTTTACAAGTGCGGCATGCAGGCTCTTATTGATTGCTGGTGAAAATGCACAGCTAATGGTTAAAAAAAATAGTATTTTGTAGAAAGGGAAGGGAAGGGAAGGGAAGGGAAGGGAAGGGAAGGGAAGGG